>NW_027526422.1:134332170-134422262 GCF_048455015.1 Haemaphysalis longicornis
TGAACATTTCGAATGTTCCAAAATGTTTTTAAAGCAAAGCTTTCTAGCTCTACCAGCCAACGGTCCTTTCGTGGCGTGCGCGACAACAAACTCCCAGCGCGGCGGAGGCGGCGGTGGGGAAAAGAGGGGAGAGGGTTTCACTCATGGAGCACACAAAAGATTGCGCGGCGAATTTACCCAGCGTTCCCCGTGTGGAAGTGCCTGCTCGCCGGCGGCGGCCTCAGTGGTACGGCTTTGTCGTCTGCTTTAGCGACAGTTGTTTTGGGCCTGTTTTGGTGCAGCTTCGCGTTCATTCCGCGGTGCCTTCGCAAGGCTTGATTAACTTGTTCGGCAGCACCTCCAGCGTGACCAGCACCCGGCGGAATTAAGTGGTCGTACATCAAACATACGTTAAGGATTGGTTTTCAGGGGCGGAAAAAAATGCACAAACCACATACAGAGATCTGGCCGCTAGCGAGACGCTACATTTTGCCCGCTGCTTGCCACGAATGCGACTCCGATTTCTAAATTGCTGAATATCAATTCGGTTGTGTTTTAAGAGGTATTTTTTCTCCCGACTCACGGCCGGGCTACACCGGCGGCGTCCGCCGCTCTAGCCCGGCCGTGGCCGACGCTGCTGTTGCGTTTGGGACGCCGCCTACGCGAATTCCAGGTAACGGCTGGCAGAATCTGTGATTTCACTCTTTGTAGAGCCACGTGTGTGAATTCAAGTGACGTCGCATGGGCAATTGTGGGTGTCGTTTAAAGCTTTGCTTTCCAACCACCCTCACAGCGTGCGTTGGAGCCAATTCTTTGTGGTTCTTTTACGTTTTAACGATTTGTTTCACTTTTTCAAAATGTTCAACGCAGATGTGAGGAGGCGCTGCTCACCGGACAGGGGTCGGCAGGTCGAAGCGAAGAGGACGAGGTGTGTGCGGAGGCCGAAGAAGGGCGCGGGAGAGAAAGAGGAAGAGGAAGCCGGAGGGTCGTGGCACGGAGACGCAGGAAGAACGAGGTTCGGGGAGCGACCTGCCGGACGCTAACGTTCGAGGAATCTCCGCTCCGAGCCGCGCCTTCCTCCTGGAAACTCTCTGCTGGGTGTGAACGCCCAGGAGATCTCCGCGCGAGCCACGCCAGGTTACTTCGAGCCACTTCGAGTAGCAGCGTCAGAAAGGCTCTGGAATCCTTCAAGCAAGCAGCTCTTTTCGTCGACCACCAGCAGCGCTACCGACTAGGGCCCCGCGCCAGCACACCGCTCAAGCACACTGACCAGCGCACCGAGCCAAGTGCACCTACCCAGCTCACCGACGTCAGCGACTCCCACACGTGAGCGCGAACTATTTTGGGGCGCGAACTTTGTTGCGTAGGACATTAACTCGCTTGACTTGATTAGGTTAATGCTGATTTATCTAGTTTGCCAGTTATTTGTCCCGTAAATACACGTTGTCCTTGTCCGCAACCCACAGCCTCGACCTTCTCCGCCTGGTCAGATTAACACCTGCTTGTTGTAAAAACAACTTGCATTATAGCAGACTTTTCTATTGTATATTGTTTTAAATCATTGGTTTGGTCTCTACTCATTCAGGCGTGTATTTGATGACACAGCAAGCAAATAAAATACTCCGTTTGTTCGCTTGTATCTCCTGCATCTCGGCTTTTTTTATGTACAAAACTGTCTTAGTCATACGTAAGATAAAAAAAGAAGTTAAATTCATACTTTCCGAGTCACATATGGCAAGTAGTAGTAGAAACCTTTATTTTGCCCGTGATGGGGTCAAAAGGGAAAGGGACGAAGGAGAAGGTGGTGTCTTCTACTCGTCTTTTTGTCCTCTTCCTCAGTCGTCAGCCACAAACAGCCCCGACCCGGAAGTGCAGCTTCGGGTCGTCCGTATGGACGTACGGCAAAGCTTACATTTTTTTAGTTGTCTAAACGACTCCGTCCCACACAGAGCAGTAATACGAAGCCCGGAAGTTGCTGCATTACGTGGTCACATGCTCACTTTCATTAAACATTTTCTGTGCAGTCGAACACACCGAGTGAAAGTGAGAGATTATATGAGCGCTGGTGGTGGTACCATCGCACCATCCTGCACAATCAAGATTGGAGTACACCAAGGCGCGGTCCTCTCACCCACTCTCTTCAATCTTGTAATGGCACGCCTTCCGCCCTCCCTTGAGGAACTTCCGGGGTTATATTTGGCCATTTACGCTGATGACCTCACCATCTGGGTTAAGACTGGAGCACCGGGTGCCAGGAGTGCATATTACAGCTTGGCCTAGTTGTCATGAACAGTTATCTACAGAAAACGGGAATGACTGCGTCTGCTGAAGACTGAATACGTGGTAGTTTTCAATGGGCCAAATGCGAAGACAGAGAAAATCCGCAACTATTTTTCTCTGTCCATGGCAGGCCAGCAGATACTGAGGAAACCTTCAATCAGGGTTCTCGGGGGATATATTTATCAAGACGAAAGAAGCATGTGATGGGTGACGAAAGTTACCATGCAGTGCATGTCCTCGCTTTACCTCATCCTTCGAGTAACCAGTGTCCACTGGTGTACGAAAGAAAAGGACCCGCGGCACCTCATGCGAACTCTACTTGATTTCCGCATTCTCTACGCTTACAATTACCCTGTTCTTACCCGGGGGCAACAAGAGCAACTCCAAAAAATTACCCGTGAGGCCATACGAGTTCGCAAGTTGTTCGCAAAGTGAGCTTTATGGGCATGGTTTCATGAATGTACTCTCATAATTAGCCGAGCAAGGTGTCTCAGCCCAGAGGGATCGACTTAGAACAAAATCTCGACTTTCCATCTTGCATGAGCTTGGGTTATTACCTAATATGGCTGTTGGCCTAACCTCCTCACCCCTCCGCCAGCCCCCCCCCCCCCCCCCCCCCGTTGGCTGCGATAATTCCCTGACAGATGAAGAGTCGCTTCCCCGCAGCATAAGACCACAGCCTGAAAATTCACACATACGCCAGCACTTTGCCAAGACGCACGATTGCAGCGTCATGAAGCCGTCGTAATCACTGACACCTTAATTTACACCTACACGGCGGAGGCTTTGCTGCCGCCCAAAAATGATACTGGTGAGGGGAGGAAACTGCCCAAGTGCACGTTTGTGAGGTGGCTTAAATTGACATCACTCATTCCGTCACTAATGCGCCTCTCCTTCCCTGTCCAACAGGCATCGGCACAACGCAGTGTGAACTGATCGCCCTTCTACATACCGCACAGTGGGTAAAAAGTAATTTCGCACCAAAGGGCCTACCGCACAAGTTTTTTGCTTTTCGCCCACTTGGCTCGTGCATACAGCAACTTCAGGCGTGTGAGTGGAGCCACATACTTATATCCGTTAGTGCTCGGCGATTTGGTTGCAACTTTCGTAGATATACATACTCAACTTCACACAACTGTGACAATTTCTTCTGTACCCACACGTGCGGGAATTGAGGGTATTCAGTGGGCTAACTTAGCGAAGCGCGAGCTGCGGCTGGACAACCAACCGCGCTGAACGCATGGACCATCCCTAATGTCAGTAATTCGAGCCCGCCCGACATCACTACCAGGAGGGACTTCGCACGGCAGAGGAGGCTGCAGATTCTCCGGCGCCTTCGTGAAGAAAGGGAAGACCGCACAGACCAGAAATAGCGCCCAGTTCCTCCAATGTCGGAAAGTTTACCGCGGTGCACACAGACATTGGTTAGCCGCCTGGCAACAAACACCGCCTTCTCCGCGGTGCTACGCCACAAATTCTACGAAGATGGCCGGGCCGAAGGACTCTGTCTCTGGTGTCTTTGTTGCTGAGACCAAGCTGCTTCCGTACCTTTAATGCCACTTGCAACTACCCAAATATGCTGCAGAGGAAACCTTGCAATGAAAACTTGTCACACAATAACCCCTAACCCACACTTAAAGTGTACTGAAGTTTTAGAGTGGCCCGACCGACGGCCCGGAGCGGTGCTCCTTTCGCGCAGAAAATAGCGGCGGCGCTGTAGTCAACGACAACTGAAAGCGGCGGCTGGCCGCGCGCACGGCCGCGCGCCAGGAAACACTGCTGCTGTACGCGCGGAGCGCTTGAAGCTTGTTCCGAGGGACGTCCGACTGTATAAATATACTGTAGATGCAGTGGAGTGGCGGGAGGGAAATGAAAAAATAAAGGCTGCCGCGCATTTTTCGTTAATTTTGCCTTTTCCGATCAACAACAAAAAAATTACGCTTTTATCGATCCTTTGGTGCAGTATTCCTAGCGGATTGTAAATTAAGTAATTGCAGCGATATTTTCGCTATTACAAATTCCCCAATAAAACTTTTTTTGCGTGCAACGGCCTAATATGAACGAGTTCATGATTGCTTTATGATCCTGTCCTTGTTATGCTGCTGGATAGACATAATTCGTTCACACAAAAAAATGAAAAAAAATATGAGGCCTGGAATGATGGATTTTCAGAAGATTTTTTTATTGTGGTGTAATTTATGTGAGCTGTTGTTATGGCCCTGAGCAATGGTCCACTTGTAATAATTAAGGATCAGCGTGGTGTTAATGCATGCTGTCGCCTGACCCAGCAGAAAATGACACACGGAAGCGAAAAATTGTTTTAACTTAAGGATTATCTTAGCTGTTAGCCCAGTTGTCCCGAAAACCTTGTTTTTTGCAACTATTCTCGCAACATTCTATTTTTCGTACCACCTTTAACCTGGTTCAGTGATTGATTGATTGATTGATTGATTGATTGATTGATTGATTGATTGATTGATTGATTCATTCATTCATTCATTCATTCATTCATTCATTCATTCATTCATTGATTGATTGATTGATTGATTGATTGATTGATTGATTGATTGATTGATTGATTGTGGGGTTTAACGCGCCGACGCTGCACAGAAGATGAGCCACGCTGTAGTGGAGGGCTCCAGGTTAATTTTTTCGACCACCTCAAGATCTTTAACTTGCGCTGAAATCTCAAGCAAAAGGGGGTTCCGCTATTCTCCTCCATTAGAAAAGCGGCTGCCGCAGTCGGGAATCGAAGCCGCGTCCTTGAGTTCAACAGCGTAATTCAGCTAAGAAAAGCCGAATCAAAGAAACAAATTTTGTTCACAAGTATACTGAGAGAACAACTACACGCACATAAAACCAACGCAAGACATAGATAAGATCATTAACAAATATATTATTCGCGACAAAAATAAAATATAACGCGGGAAACTATACACAGTCTATTATAAAACAAAGCTCAAAGTTTAAATAAACGGAACTGGTACTAAATACACATTTCTATTGCATTTTCGATGGCAACGGAAATGAAATACAACGCAAATAATCATACACAAAATCTATTCAACAAAGAAAAGTACAAGAACGCTGGCATAGAGATTTACCTGGGACAAAAATACTTTGCTTACATTTTTTGGGGGCAAACGCATTTTCAGAACTTCGCATGTCATCATAGGCTTTGTTTAGACTTTTTATATAGAAATGCATCCGTGTCACGACGTAGAAACCAACCAAGTTTGCAGTCAAGGTCTCACTGTGCTGGCCGCAACCAATACCGGTGAAGGGGAAAACTTTCCCGATACCGTACGTGAAAGATTAACTCGATTTTGGAATCTCGAAATATCTGTCAAATCGAAAGTTTTTTCTCTCCGTGCATAATTACCTCCCATAGGCGGTACGCAATTGTCCCCATTTCTCTCAAAACGTTTTTTTTTTCTCCCTACGAACACGGATATCTTGAAATCTTGACAGAGAGGACACAAGGCAAAGTTAGCACAGGAAGCTGATAATGTCCCTGTTCGAACGCTTACCTCCCACTACTACGCGCCAAACGCAGTCGTGAATGGCAAATTTACGCGAAGTACGTGCTGTGCAAAACCGACCTCCCCGTTACCGGAATGCTGTCTGTCGCTTACATCGTTTTGAGATAGCTACATGTGGACAACGCAGCTGATCATGCGGACGACGAGGACCCTCCCGAAGTGCCTACAACAGAAGAAACACCAAACATGCAACGTCTGCTTCACAACAAGATAGAAAGTAGCGTTGTCGACCAACACCCGATGTGATGCATTGAGCAGCTTGAGAACGCTTTTTTGGGATGCAGATGCGAACGCAAAAAAGGCGAGGATCTAAGTTCTTTCTTTTGCAATATTAAGAATTGTTTTCTGCGCGAATTATTTTCCCTTTATTAGGAAAGCACCTATTTGCAGTGGAGCTATAAGGAGCACCAGCTGTTATTTCAGTGACCTGGCCACAAATTTTTGGCATTCCACATATCTTAAAATTCTCAGACAATTTTACGACTTTGAGTTAACGGGAGCTGTATATCAAGAGCGTTTTCAGAATACGCATCAGGAAATGTGGAGGTATCGCTAGGTGGAAGGCGTCGATATTTTGATGTTGGGTCGTACTAGTTTAAAATTTTCACAAGCGGAATTACAACGTACGGCATTTACGCTCTAAATTAGCTTCCCAAAGGCGTGGATTCGTTTCCTGCCACGGCGGCCGCTTTTCTGATGAAAAAAAAAAAGTTAGAAACGGCCGTGTGTTCAAGATTTTGGCGCAGGTTAGAGATTCCCAGGTGGTCAAAATTAATCCTTAACCCTCCACAACGGCGCCCCTCATCGCCCGTGAAGCGTCGGCGCGTTAAACTTCATAATCGATAAATAAATCAGCTGCCCAGGCGCCAAACGCCGCAGCGAGCAGCGCAAATCTTGCCGCGCGCAGGCTAGGAGGTGGGGTCGGGAAGCGGCGGCTGTTCAGTTGTTGAGGACAGCAGCGCCGCCGCTATACCGGTTTATTTTCTGCGCGAAAGTCGACCCGGCGGAGCAATGGGAGAGGCCGCCACTCGGGCCACTCTAAAACTTCTCGTACACTCTACCCACACTCGTCAGGATGCTTTTGGAAATGACGCTTGACGCTGATAATGATTTAGGCGGTATTTGCGTACTGAAAGAAAAAATGAAAGAGCAAGGGTTAAAAATTATTTTTTTTTATTTTGTTGGTGCAAATCGGTCGCCTGTTTGCGCTAAAAGTAACGACAGAGGTTCGCAGTAGTATTGGGCAGTAACGAAAAGAGCCGACGAAATACCCGCAGGTGCCTGTAAGGCTGTTCCATTGCTCTTTGTGCTATTTTGACGGCTACCTGTTTTGGAGATGCGGTTCTAGCGTTTAGTGCTTGAAATGTATGGTATTTGAACGCCATGCACTTTGAACCCTTTGTCGTTCCTCAGTGCTGCGATGTTTCGTCTTCATGGAGCCGACTTCAGCACTGTTTAAACGACTCTTTAAACTACTCTCTTTGAATGACTTCAGCTGTGTAAGGTCAGTAACTTTACGCTGGCCTTCTGCGAATATAAACATGCAGCAAAAAACGACCTGGAAGAAAAACAAACCTTGTAACGCTCATTATATGGCTCTCCATAGCTGCCCACCACAAGCTTATAGTGTCCATAGCGCAGCCCCGAAACTCCGGCCAAATCGTCCAGCTCATGCAGCAGCTCAGTGCGTGGTGCCTCATCGCCTGAGGACAGCGCTTGCCACATGTCTATGCCATCTATTGCACCGAGGGTTTTGATATCGCCACCTAAAGAACAGAAAAAAGAAATGCATGTCAAAATTAAGGTATCGATGTCTAGTGAAGATTACGACTCCTGTACTTTCACTGTGATTAACGCTTCTGCAAGGCATCGTATGAGCCTGGCGAATAAGAAGTTTTCCAAGAAAATTTGGCTTTATGCACGCGTTGTTCGTTTATGTAACAGCGAGAATCAAACTGTACACTCTTCCAGATAGTGTCCACAACCTGAAAGTTGCTCGTAATACAAGGTATGGCAGTTGATAAACAAATAAAGAACGAATGCTGACGTTGACAAATATCAAAGTAAACATTACTTTTTAAATAATGCAATAACTCTTTGTATCTTCTGAAGCGCGAAAACTCTTTTTTTTTAATGTGCGAAAATTCACAGAACTGTCTAATAATGTGTAAGCTACCTTACTCCAATTGTCTTGATTGTGAGTATTTTATACCAACTTTGGCTAAGAGTACCCAGATACGTTTGTTTATTGCAATATCTTGTTTCTGCCGTGTTATCTGCTGTCTCTGTTGCGGCCGAGCGCCGGGGTGCGCGGACCGAGGTGACGTCACTGTCTGAATTGTATAAAACGCGACTGTCAAATAAACACAGGGCTTTTCCTTGGTTGCGGCTACATCGGAGTCGCGTCTTTTTGATCGCATCACGGCTCCCCAAGGAGCGGACACGACATGGTGTCAGAAGTGGGATGAGCCTCCTCTCCCTCGGCGGAATTGCGGCACTCACCCTGCACTCGGTCATACGATAACGGCCCCGAAAGCGCCAGCCAGCCCACCAGCGGCCGCCCTGCCACCGCCTGCGCCGTTCAGCCAGGGGCCGGACACTTCGGCTAGTTTCGGTATCGCAAAATACACTGCCGCCATGACGCTGGTAGCCAAGCGAAAATTCAGCAACTTTTGCATATGTAGCTTTATCTTTTCAACATAAGCAGAAATAAATTAAAGGGATTCCATTATGCACAGAAATAAAATGTGTTCTTGGCTATTTCCTGATTTGGCAGCCTATTTATTTATTTAGTCGCTTCATTCGTTGTGCCGACGCTTTCGCTCTTATCTCTTCTGCTGCCATCCTGTCCGTCTGCTTCTGCCGCTTTCACTGTGTGCACGTGTAAAAGTTTTGTAATATGCCTTGAAGGTGAAAATTTTGGTGTCTGCGAGTGCGAATGGGCTCAAAATGTCAGAGAAACTGAGAAAAGGACACAACGCGTGCTTCGATGCTGTGCGGTGCGACAACTCGGGAAGGAATAGCACAGTGAATTATTCCCGCTTCCCAGCGGACGGCAGGTCAGCACACTTTTTATTCGGTCAAAGTTATGAAGAAGCAGCGCTATTTTTATCAGAAAAGCTGCAGGGCGAACCGAAAAATCTGCTGCTCTTGCTTTACAGTGAATTTCTTTTTGGTAGGTACAACGCATTTGTCAGTAATGTCGTAAGCTTGTGAAGCTGCTTGTCGACAGTTTCTCATGAACCGATTGATGCCAGTGGACGCGCAGACGGAAATTTCACTTCGGCATCGGTTTGGTGAGCGGTTGCTCTTCATTTTCTTTCCACCAGGGGAAAGCTTGGAAAATATGTTTGCCTAGTGTGCTTAAATGCTTCTTCGACGAACTGGTTTGGCTTTAGAGCGTTCCGACGATCAGTTTCTTATAGTTACATTACCACCTTTGAATGCTTATTAACACGAAAGAAGCCCCCAAAAGTATTTACGTGGCAGCTGACCGCTTGCATTCCGTGTTACGAGAGGTTAGAGTTACCTGCGCGACGGCCGAGCTGCACTCCGCTCTTCAACCTGTGCCACGACACATTTTTTGTACCTTCAAGAGAGTGAATTGCTGGGCTAGTTGGTTCATATTGTTCAGTTGTTAGTCCAGCGGTGTTCTGTGTGTGCCTCCTCTTCTCGTCCTGCGTTCTGCTCGCTGGTTTCCCCTTTTTTGTACCTTGTTTGCACTGTCAATATTGGTCTCGCTTTTACGTGTTGTTTTTTGGTATCCATGGTGGTATTTCTTCCATTTACTAGGTGTGACGTACGGCGAAATTACGCAGAAAATTCGCTAGCTATAAAAGGTCTTTTGGCTAGCTAGTTTACAAGAATAAGAATATGGAGCGGTTGTTAATAGTGGCGAAATGAGCTGGTCGTCTCACTTCATAATAATTTTATTATTCACAAACGCGTGTTTTTATGAAACATCGTTTCTGCAGAATTGCATTGTGTACAGCAAATGAACGTGGTGACCTCTGCAGCAATTTTCTGTATACAATGAATTGTACCACGATGTCTCTTATGTTTGTGTAACCGACACAGAATGCGGACATTTGTACTTACTATACGAGATACACAGCTCTGTGCTATTGTGGCATGTATTGAACTTCCCTTGCTATAAGTTGCTAATAAAATCAGTGAATAAACCACGTTTCTCGCCTACTACGTTTTCTGCCCCAAAACAAAATTGTCACGCTTCAGGGCGAGCTGGCTCGCGCGTATTCAACTAAGAAATATATCCAAACAAATGTTTTGTGCACGTGCTGAAAGTCCAAGAAATTAGCAACTGAAAATTGTCGAAAACAAGATCTGCAGCAGCAACACAATCTGAAAAGCAAAACGCAAGCGGTATTTGTTCACGCTTGCGGCACACAAAGACAGTCGCGCTCGTTCAGCCCATAGCAGACGATAAGCGGCACGGCGTTTCCTCCTCGCTCATCAACGAAAGCGTTGCAATAGAAGCATCAGTGATTTCCAAGCACCCGGGGACAAATTGGCGCTAGTGGCGCAATTATCGGTTACCTGGGGGGTATACCAACTGTCCTAGCCGTGGTTCAACTTCTACAGGACTTCCGAGTGGCCAGAATAAATTATGTCCTTCGACGACTATACCGCTACGCATCGGGGCTCAACGACCCGACGGAGGAAGCCCAGGTGAGGACGCTGTTGTACACCATGGGCAGGCAGGCGAGGAAAATTTTTCTGACGTTCGGCCTGACGGAGGAAGAGTCCCGAAGCTACGTGGTAGTGAAGACAAAGTTTGACGCTCATTTCGTGGCCGCCAAGAACATAGTCTATGGAAGAGCAAATTTTCATCGTCGCAAGCAAGAGCCCGAGAAGCGTGAAAGCGTGACAGCCCTGCATGAACTAGCCGACCGTTGCGAATTTGCAGAATCCCGCGAGCGTATGATCAGGGACAGAGTTGTCGTAGGCCTCCGAGACGCACAGCTGTCAGAAGCTCTCCTGATGGATGCCATTCTTACGCTAGCGACCGCTGTAGCGAAGGCATGACTCAAGGACACCGACAGCAACTGGAACTTCGGGCCGACGGCCACGAGGCAACGACTGACGAACTGGGCACCATTCAACGGACACCAAGGGAACCGTTCATCAACCGGGAGGGGCGCACCACCGAACAGCAACGACAGTCGCTACAGCCATGCTCACAGGAACACCGCCGACTACCAGGGTGCCGGTTCTGTGGACGTGAGAGTCATGCGAGAGCCCGGTGCCCCGCACGTTCATCATGGTGACACCGTTGTGGAGTCAAAGGACACTTCGCCGTGGTCTGCCAGAAGTCCAAGGAAAACAATCAAGTGGGCGTGTTTGTGCTAGAAGGCGAAGGAAAGTTTTTTTTTCGCGGGACACTAGGCAGCTGTAATGCCAAATACGCAGAAGTGTGTATTAACAATGTACGCGTATGTGCAAAAATTGATTTGGGAGCAGAGGCCAGTGTCGTTCGGTCGATTTCCCCGGTGTGCCGCCTCGCATAGACAAATCACAAGCTGTGTTGAGAAGCGCCGCAGATGAGCGCCTCGATGTTAAAGGTTCCTTTTCTGCTGATATCGTTTGGAAAGTCAAAACAGCGCGACAAACTGTGTACCTTAACAACGTGAGGGTTCGAGCTATAGTTGGTACTCCATAGTGCAAATTTAAAGCGCAACAAATTTAGACAGAAGACGGACGACACAAGGAGAAGCGCTACTTTCAACTGGAAATTTTATTTACGAAAACAACATATATGTTCGATATGGTGAAAAAAAAAAAAAACAGTGCATGTGCGCATCGTCCTAAACTACAGTATGTGCGCACTGTACAGTACAGGCGCGTACAGTCGGGATCAATTTGAAGGTTATCGCGGGAGCACTGACCGGCCGCGACGACAGCGCCTTAGCGTGACACTTTTTAGCATCAGCCACAACCAGATTATGCTAGGTTTGCTTCTCCCATGGCTGTTCCAGGCAGTGCGCGCACTGGTCAAAAACGATAAATGCTATGCTCGTTTCTTTTTTCTTCATCCTTTTCTCTTGTCATCGACATACTTTACACTGATACGCAACCTTCTCAGGGTTACTATGCCGGCATGCCGGGGCATTGTTGTGTAAAAAAAATTGTAATTTCCTTCTGCAATGCCGCAATGCCGAGGTATCTTCGGTGTTATCAGGTTGCCGAGGAACCAAACGCGGATACGCCACCCAAAAAAGAATGAGGGAAAAAAAACTGCGGCAGTGGGCCTTTGCAGAAGGGGGTGAGCGAATTCTTTGCAACAGCCAAGGGGTGAGGGAGGGCAGCATAATCTCATCTTCGATAATGAAAAAAAGTGCCACAGAACGGCGCTCTGGTCTTGCTTGCTCGGTGCTCCCGCGATAACCTTCAAAATGAGCCTGACTGTACACGCTCCTTATGCCATGGGCGTACCCAGGAAGGCCAGCTCTTTCGCTGATAAAGATACGGAGGTCGTGCCCAGACAATCTTCGCCACCACGATGTATCTCAGCCGCCTCCACAATCTCCCGTGTGGGCTGATCGGGATCGCGAAAGACAACTGTACATTCATTAAATTGAGGTGAACACTTGCAGTTCTGGCAGTGACTGGCGAGGTTCCCGTCTGTGCCTTTTTCCGCTCGATTGGCATGCTCACGGAGGCGCTGATTAAGGCACCGTCCTGTTTGTCCAACGTAGGCCCTATGGCAAGACAATGGGAGCTTATACACCACTCCCGCAGTGCAATCAATGTACTGAATTTGGTGCTTAACCCCGCACTTTTTTTTTTCTTTCGGAACCGGGCACATAACAGTGCAAAGCCGCGACAGTTTTTCCGGAGCAGACATCACAACTTTGACGTCAACCCTTCCACCAATCTTTTTAAGATTATGTGAAATGCAATGTAGGTAGGGAACAACCACCACCTTGTTAGTTTGGTGGGTCGCCTCGTTATCTTGGTCGCCCTGCCCGATGCCAGCCCACCTTTGCTTTGAGCGAATTGCGTCGGCCACCGCTACGACCACGTTTGCGGGGTAACCAGCCGACCTTAGGCGACGCACTTCCAAATGGAAACTGGTGTCCATAAGGTGCTCGCATGTTTTGTTCAAGGCACTGTTGAGACAGCTGCTGGCAGTGGCTCGTTTCACCAGTTTGGTGTAAGCAGACCTGAACGGCAGTAGCGGCTTCCGGCTGCGGGGGTCATACATCCAACAGACGTGTTTTCCGGCGAACGGAAGTCTCAGGTCCAAGAATTTGAGACTGCACTGCTTAGGAACCTCGTGTGTAACCTCTAGGGGGTTAAGACATGCCTCAAAAATCGCCAACGCTCGTGCCACATCTACGGAAAACGCCTCTATGCCACTGTCAACTAACACCAAGAAATCGATCAACGTACGTAAAATCAACGTATGCCCAGTGGGATGGTCACGTGTACATCCAAAAGCAAGGAGCCTGTATAGGCTCATGCGTTCACCCTGGTTTGAGCAACCTGGTGATGGCCCACCTTGACAGGTTAATTGCTGACAGACTAAAGGAGACAACGGTTGTAAAAGTGTTCCGATATGTTGACGATTTCTAGTTCTAGTTGACGATTTCTAGCATTCTAGTTCCGGTGTACTACGTCACAGCGTGACTTGCCTTCCGCTACTTCACAAAGCTACACCAGTTTGATCATTCTAGTTCCGGTGTACTACGTCACAGCAGTCATCATCATCAACCTAAAATCCACACCAATGATAGCCTGCTACGTCACAGCGTGACGTGCTTCCCGTGGTGCATTGCTGGATGTGCGCGGGAATTCGAAGCCGCTCAGACGTGGGCGTGGCCCTCCTGCCAATCATCATCGTCAGTACAGGGTGCCGCCATCTATGCGCGAGCAGCATAGGCTTACTGACCGGAGGGCCCTCTTTGGGCGAAACTTGATTCGAGTGGCACCATCGAAATGTTCCAGAGGTGCAATTTTCATCACCCCGTTCGGTAGGTACCGCTTCCAGCGACTGTCATTCGCTATCCGCTCGGCCCCTGAATACTTTCAAAAGCAAATGGCTAAAATTTTGGAGGGCATCCCAGGGGTTGTGAACCTAATTTACGACATTTTGGTTTGCGGAGCAACGAAACAGGAACACGACGGACGGCTGCACGCAGTACTCGAAGTGCTCGTTAAAGCTGGCCTGACACTCAATAGGGCAAAGGGTTCCTTTTTTGTCATTCGGCTAGCGTTTTTAGGCTACGTGGTTGATTCTTCAGGAATCAGGCCAGATCCCAATAAAGTTCTCGCCATAAACGAGATGGCTACGCCATCAAGTGTTGCGGATGTACGCAGGTTTTTGGGCATGATAAACTATCTGGCCAGGCTTGTGAGCAATCTTGCTGACGTATCACACCGCTCCGGAGTGTGGTCTTGAAAGACCGAGAGTGGCATTGGGGCCCGCCTCAGCAAAGGGCATTCGAGGCTCTAAAAGCGTTGATCCCCTTGGCGCAATGCGTCGCGAAATTCGACCCCAAACTGCGCACCATTGTGTCTGCCGACGCATCGTCGGTCGGTCTCGGCTGTGTGCTGATGAAAGTGCAGCCAGACGGGAAAAGGCGGCCCGTTGCATATCACTCTCGGTCATTAACACCAACGCAGCAACGGTACGCGCAAATAGAAAAGGAAGCGCTGGCGCTGACGTGGGTGGCAGAAAGGCTGGAGTGTTTTTTGATAGGGCTGGAATTTCAATTTGAGACAAACCACAAAGCGCTCGTATCGCTGCTACGGCAGTTGCCGATTGATGTGCTGCCCCCTAGAATGTAAAGTTTCCGATTAAGGCTCATGCGATTTTGCGTTTCGGTATCTGATGCCCCAGGAAAGCAGATTGGTACCGCCGACGCTCTTTCCCGGGCACCGTCCAGGGAAGCTGGTTTAGCGGTGGGAGAGCTAGACTGCAGCGAAGTGTCGAGCCACGTCGAAGGCTCTATCAGCGAACTCAAATTTTCAGCACGCTGGAACAAAATGAAGTTGGCGCAAGAACGAGACGAGACTTGCCAACAACTTCGCTGGTGTTGTAGGGTAGGCTGGCCCCGTTGCGCAAAAGTGAGCAGTTGGCTGAGTCCTTACTGGTCGCAAAGAGCAAACCTCCCGATATGTGACGGTGTGCTTCTGCATAGGTCTCGTTTGGTGGTGCTTCAGAGTCTAAGGAGTGAAGTGCCCCGTTCATTGCATGAGGGACACCAGGGCATTGTGAAATGTCGCGCAAGGGCCCGGGAATTGGTGTGGTGGCCAGGTCTTAGCGCCTAGCTGGGAGCTTTGGTTAATAGTTGTCGGGACTGCGGGATGCTGCGCGTTCAAAAAGCCGAACCGATGATGCCATCAGTCTCCCAGCTTGCAAGCTAGGAGCTGATCTCTTCCACTTGCGCGGAAGAGACTACCTTGTGGTTGTAGACTATTTTTTTCGTTATCCGTAGCTCGCCCTATTATCTTCCACGAGCTCCTCGGCGGTCATTCTACAAATGAAAAGCGTATTTGCGAGACACGGTATTCCAGAAATTGTTGTGACTGACAAAGGTCCTCAGTTTGTGTCTGCAGAATTTGCTGCGTTCGCGGCCAGTTACGGCTTTCATCCCGTCACATCCAGCCCCAGGTACCCGCAATCAAACGTGGCAGCCGAACGTACCCTACAGACTGTAAAACGGCTCTTAGAAAAAACGGTTGACCCCTACCTAGCCCTCCTTGCGTATAGACTCTTCTGGCCCGTTGGGCACAAGTCCAGCCCAGCTACTGATGGGCAGACGCTTACGCTCTACGCTCCCGGTGCATCCGAAAAAAGTTGTACCATCAAAGGTTCTCGGTTTCAGGAGCCTCCAACACAAAGACGAGGCAGTTCGGAATAACCAAAGGCTCGACTACGACCGTCGCCATGCGGCTACCCCCTTGCCACCCCTCGCGCCAGGAAATCGGGTGTGAATAAAAGACTGCAAAAAGCCGGCGAGGGTGTTGAGTGCAGCCCTGAGGCCTCGGTCTTATCGGGGCGGACCGTAGACGGAGTGGAGCTGGAGAGAAACAGGCGGACATAGTTAGGTACAGCGAGCGAAACAGCGGGAATTACCCGTCTTATGACTTTCCTGCCACTCCCAACGCTACGGGGCAATCTGAGGATAGGCAACGCCTCGTCAGCGCCTTCTAGGTTGAATCTAACGCCGGCCACTCTGTTGAATAAACAGAGGCCGGGTCGTTATGTTACACATTACGGTCACGAAATAAGACCGCCACAGCGATATGGCTGCCGTTGATACAGTTGATACGTGCACTTATTTCTGTTGGGGCTTTATAGATTACTTTTGTGTTGTGTTGAAACCCCTTAAAAAAGGGAGATGTCGTATTATCTGCTATCTCTGTTGTGGCCGAGCGCCGCGGTGCGCGGGCCGAGGTGACGCCACTGTCTGAATTGTATAAAACGCGACTGTCAAATAAACATGGGGCTTTTTCTTGGTTGCAGCTACATCGGAGTGGCGTCAGTCTTTTGCTCGCATCACCACTCCCCAAGGAGCGGACACTACAGCTTCATCCTGCACTACTTGGCATTTTGCGATCATTGCTTTTGCTAGCCAGCTCTAGGCAGGAAGCCCACCTCGCCGATTACGCCTTGGTGGCAGTCAGCAGACTCACCTGCAGCTGAATACAGAGTGGGCAGCCAATCACTTATGTGCATCAGCTGCTGTGAGACCCTGCGGGTTGAAGATAAGCGTGGGCTCCAGATGAAGGCGGTGGAGCGCACTCCTTCTTCCCATATGGCACCTTTTATGCCGCGAAGGGGCCAGTTGAAGCCTTGACTGGTAGACCGTCGAACGCTCGGGGCGCCCCCATTGTCCGAGCTGAACACCAGTACCGTGTCTGGGAGCATGTCTGCTGCTTCAAGAGCCTCGACCAGTACACCCACCGATTCGTCCATGGCATCCACCATTCCTGCAGGTATGTTGCCCATGTTGTAAAGGAGAGCTCACTTTTTTGCATCCCCTTCGTCCTAAACGCAAGCATAAAGCAATAAGTATATTTGCGCAGCAAGGTAGACTCCATAATAATTCTTCTACGCATGCACTTACCGTAGCTTAGTGACTTCTCAGGTGTTAGCAGCCAATATTATTTTAGATATGCGGAAACTTATAAGAACGTGAGAACTACCCAGCTTAAACGCTGCGGTTACGCATCGACGAGAGCTTCGCCGCTGCGACATTCCAAAGAGAACACAAAGAAAACAACGTGACGTCATGGGCAGTCTACTCTCGTTACCAGGCCGCTGCTTGGTAATGATCTCTGCGCCCTCATGCGTACGTTTTTCTTTTCTTCTGTTTACTTTTTTCGCCGTGCCCATAATCGCGGCTTATTTACACCTGTGGTGCATGTGCACAAGAGTTGGTATGTTCGCTCGTCATTTTCAGCAGCGGAAGTGGCCGGTTAACCAACCCATTGCCAGCGATGCAAGATGGTGAGTGTGGTGAGTACTTCCAGTTTGTTACGACTCAATGCTTGTATTAGCTCTACTTTTCTTTCTTTGCTGTGTTGCCGTGTGACTGTTGTCACAAGGCCTTGCACCGGGCTATCGTAGTAAATTTGCCGCAGCTTCTCGTGACTGTTGGAATGCGTTGGCACTAGCTGCTAATAGGGCCAATCCTGGATGTTTCTCCAACAAGCAGGTTGCTTATCCTGAATGTAAACGAATGAAAATGCAACGCAGCCAGCGAGGCGGACTAGACAACTTGGCAAGAAAAAAAAAAGAAAACCGTACGCGTGAGAGTGCACAGATCACCACTTAGCAGCAGTCTGGTAGCGAGAGTAGACAGCCCATGACGTCACGTTGTTTTCTTTGTGTTCTCTTTGGAATGTCGCAGCGGTGAAGCTCTCATTACGCATCGAGCTTCGAGATCGCTGCGCCGCCTGCCGCCGCTTCTCCAGGGCGCATACGGGATGACCGCTGCGCAGCTCATAGCAGCTCATGCAGTATTTTGGTTCTCTTCGCTTCTTTTTGCTTTCCCGCGCCCTACACAACTTGTTATCGTGATGTCTGTAACCAGATAGTACATTTAGGGCACTTCAAAAAACAGCTGCGTCCTGATGGAGTGCTCGAACTCCAACAAGAGCTATCCGGGGACGCGGAACTGTGCGCTTCTTCGCCGCTCTTACGGGCATCGGCGACGGCAGCAGCGTATCACCACTGTTACCTCCGAATACGTCAGGCGCAAGTGCATTCTATTGTCGCCTCGTTCAGACCTGATACTGTCACAATGAGGGGTGGTTTGGTTTCGCAGCGCGGACAACGAATGCGGCTATGTATCGAGTATATACGTCGTAGAAAAATGAGTTTCGGGGATGGGATTAAACAATACCCCACAATAACTTGCGCCTTTTATGGGAACATAAGCCACGCAAAAATGTGAAGTATATTACAAGGCTCTGCGTTGGGAAATGTGTGCCACTCGTGCCTTATAGCAACAACCTAGGAAAGTTATTGAAACCACGGAAAAATAAATGTTCTGCCAAGTCTGGAAGAAACAGAATAGCTCGTACGGGAATGAAAAAACCCGGTGCAGCTTCGGAAATGCTAAGGACGTTCATCTTAACTTAAGCACGGTAGGACTTCCCAGACCAACTAGATGCGAAATGCACTGACATTTTTTAGGGCGGGGGAAGGGGGGTGGGGAGTGAAGGCGCTTAACTATCGTTGTGTACAGATGCGGAGCGAAATCAAGGAATGACCGTTTTAGGAACCACACGCACAATATGGGCGTTCTCTTTTATGTTGTTTTTCGGCTTTAACAAACGGCTGATCACTCGGCGGACACATTTTTTGAAGCATACAGTAAGTAAGTACACAAGTGATAAAAGGTGCCGTTGGAAGAGGGTGGTATCTGATCAGGCGTTCTTATTTTCCTTTTGCGCTAGATCCTGCAGGCTCCCTGTGACGATGTTTCGAGGAAGTGTTTAGTCGCGGACGCGGATAGAGGCAGAGGATATAAGTCGGAGATGATGAATATTTGCGAGGGCTAAACTTGCGACAAGATGACCTAGCAGTAAATTCTTTGTCGTGTGCTGACTCCCGCATATAAGTTTGCATTATCCATCGTACTTATTGCGCAGAATGACCGTGAAGTTTATGCCACATTGGCTTGTTCAGGGTAGTGATCATTATCTGAGATATGAAGCGTAACTGGCGTACGTGCTGTCAGGTATGAATGGTCCGCTAGATTATGTAAGCAGACGAAACCGATTTACATCATTGTGTAAAGTCGTAGCATGAGCATATAAATGAACGCCGCTTACGGAGGTACTGTTAGTAAATTTCAGGCCAGTGGAATTACAATCAGCTCCATGCATATGCTGGTTTCGTTACGCCGGCCTGTGACACACACCTGGCACTTATTCTGACCGAATGTACCACACTAAGATCGCGTCCGAAGAATTTACACTTTCGTAAGTACACCACATTTGCGAACAGAGGGACTGCTCCACATAAATATGAATTTGAAACGCATACAAACGAAAAATATCAGTCGCGAACGTGCCTCAAAAGCAACGGCGACAGTGGTGAGCGGGCCGGAGACTCCCGCGACTGCTTTCGAAACGGTCCGCTAGGGGGATTTCAGTGGCGCCATACAGGCAGCGCTCGAGGCCTATAGTGCCAAAGCGCAGCTCTTGGCGTGCTTCCTTCACATAGGACCAATCCGGAAGCCATAGGTCCTTCGCTACTCCGGATGAACGTGGAGCCTGTAGCCGTGATAAGGAACGGTACAATGAACGCAAATCTTCGATCTGTGGCCCTGCATATGCAAGCCGTTCACTTTGTCAGTGCCATTACGAGCGCATGCCGATGGAGCTAGGCTGTTTCGATGGTGTATGACCACAACGCGCACCAACGTAATCTCAACGTCGCTGTTGCTAAAGCGAAGCTTTCCATGCCTGACTTGCACCGTAGATCGTAACACAACAATTCATTGCAGTAATAGAATAGAAAAGAACTTTATTGTTGTCACAGAATGGTACATCACTATAATACAGAAAGGGGTCACAGAGTAATAAACTCTAGTGGGAGGAAAGCCAACTTTACAGATAGGTTCCCTCAAAGGGCACTTGATGATGATGATGATGAAGAAGAGGAGAAGGAGGAGGTGGGGGAGGAGGAGGAGGAGGAGGAGGAGGAGGAGGAGGAGGAGGAGGAGGAGGAGGAGGATTAAACGCGAAGCACTTTAGGAGAAAACGCTTCCCGTGTAGGAATCTAACCTGGGTTGCTCGAGTTACGAAGCCGACGTCTCTCCGGTAGCGCCATTCCGATGCGGTGAAGGAAGTTCGAATTTCGGACGTTGACTTTGACTCACGTTGCATGGGAGAAAGCTTCCCGTCTAAACCATAATCTAAAATCATGGTTCAGACGGGATTTTAGCTTAGACGAAAATACCGTCTCATCCCGTCTAAATCCCGTTCAGACAGGATGATTTTAGGTTAGACGAAAGTGGGTTTGCTTTCATTTCTTAGGGCAATTGCCGCACACTCTGAACGTATTGCAGCGGGAATTTGCAAGCATTGCCACAGTGAACGTCATTTAACTCGTACTCAAATAATCAGAATTTATAGAACTAACAAACAAACGAACATTTATTAAAAGGGATGGCTCAAGGCCACATGGGGAAGAGGAGGGAGGGGAGATGAAGATAACTTTATAGATAACTTGAACTGTAAGATCTGGTCCGCCCAAGCTCCATAGAAGCCTGTGTATAAATATTGGCCGCGCGTCTGCTAGCGTCGCAGCAAATGTCGTCGAAAGACGACAGTCTCCTGCCGCTCCTGCCATGTAACTGCCTCACCTCACCTCCTATCTAAGTCAACCCATTGGAGGCTTGCGAAGTTGAATTTAGCTGCGCTCGCACTGCCGTTTGTTCGGACTGCTGGGACTGGGCGCTCGACCCACAAGCACGACATTTGGGCGGCAGCAATATTTGTATTTTTGCTTAAAATTTTTCCTAAACGCGTTTATTTTTCCGCGCAAAAAATCAAGAAACCACCCACTTTTAACTAAAATAACACTGCAAACACCAGTTACGTATCGAAATCCCTCCCCAATAAGCCTAATATTACCTTTTTGTAGAGCAATGTGGCCAAATATGGAGATACACAGCGCGAAAAAAAGACCAGGGACGAGAAGAAGACTACAAACAAGCGCTGCTTCTTCTTCTCGTCCGTGGTCTTTTTTTCGCGCTGTGTAGCGGATTGATTAGCAACTAGCCGGAACCCTCGCGCAAATATGGAGCATCTTTCAAGATTTATGGACTCAAAATGGTTTGCCTATATAAACGTCTCTTTCAAACATTAATTCTAACTTTTGGCCAGGCGGTTGAATCAAGGGAGAGACAGATAATCAGACAGTCGATTTTCTCGTTTAAGTAGCCCAGAAAGACTATCCTCTTTTAAACCCCGTTATTTGGAACGCGAAAGGGTTCCGCTACGGTATTTCCACCTAGGCATCACCCCTTCGGTGGCTTTCCGCCTAGCACATGGCCAGAGAAACGCACCCACGAGGCCGTGTCGCATCCAGAAATAAGATAAGAGCAAAGAGGGATGAAAGAATCATAGAGTTTCTTAGTAAGTATACTCGAGAGCAAACTGCGCCTGGTAATCCATGTCATCATGGAGGTTTATGGGAAGACCCCCCTTTTTGTCTTGTGCTTGGCATAACAATTAGATTCTTAAGCAGTTTTGGGGGATTTGCTTTCTTCCCTATGCATTAACTCGTCTACTAGCTACGAGGAAGCCGAAATCCTCCCTGTTCTGTGGTAGCCGTGTTCGGTGAAACAGCAGGAAGTGCGTGATCGTATACTGACGTTGGCCATGTCGCAGTCGAAGGACGTATGACTGGGCGGGTAATACGCCGCCGCGAACTTTGTAGCTGACGAAAAAAGAAACAAAACGCACTTCGACGAAGACAAGATACAACAGATACGGGTGCCTGTATCCGTCCTATCTTGTCATCGTCCACGAGTGTTTCTCGCCACATTTTCCGTTCTCTTGCTAAACTGTTGCTGACGGTCGGTGCACCGGTTCACCACGAAAGCGACGTCTTCATAGGCACCCTCAAAAAACTTTCCAAACTCTTCAAACAACTTCTTATTTGAAATAATGGTAAAATGAATAAAATAAGAGTCTCTAATGAGTTTCCGTCCCAAATATTAACATTGTTCGTAACTGCACCTTGGCTTGCAGAACAGCAGCCACAACCGTTCCGCCAAAAATACGCCTAACTGCCTTTTCCTTAGTTTCAAAACCGCCTGTTTTATTTTCCTCTTACATGATTGCACACTAATCTTTGCGTTTTTTTTTGCTCTTTGTTTAAATTTGCGGTCACTAAAACATTTCAATCCAAGTCCATGATCAAACTAAGGCGAGCTCATGATATAATGGCGGTGCAGCCAGAGCCAACTTTTAAGCCTGTTCATGAGCCATGTCAAGGACACGTGGAACACGCCTCCTTGGTACATGACGGAACGCTCGCCGAAGCACGGCTCCCCTAGACAGTGGCGCCAGATTACCCTCTAGTATATATTAGTATGAAACTCTATGGAGGACGCAAAGGGGGCGATGTACTGTCTTTTTCGAAGTTTTCTAGGCCAAAACTAAGCATTTCGGACCACAAAGCATTCAAAGCAAAAACCTTAACCTTCAACTGAGACAATATTTTTTTATCCCTGTAAGAAAAACAGGCGTTTTATCTAGCTCTTCGGCATTAGACATTTCATCCTCGCTAGAGACGAGAGCTTGTACATTGAATTTTTGCAACCTGTTCACTGGGAGACCGCCAGGGGGCGCCGACTAGTGCGAACGAGCAAACGTCGACTCCTCCTTTTAAATGCAGAGCATTTAAAAGCTCACGATGTCACCCGCCTTGGCGTCCGTGGTCCGCGTCCGCATCGCTCCCCCTACACTATATAAAGAAATAATACTTGCCGGCGCCAGGTTTCGATCCTACGACTCTGCGGACGGAACGCAAGGTGCACGGTACTCTACCAACTGAGCCACAAAGCCGACACAGAACGGAAGGTTACGAACGTGCCTTATATCCTTGACTTATTCAACCGTCGGCCAGAGGTGCGCCCTGTCCCCCGCGTCCTCCTCGCCTTCTCTCCGCTCGCAACGCCCTCTCTCGCCGCGTTCCGTTCGGGCGCACAACAGGTGGGGACGTGCGCAACACCCTCTCTCTCCGCGTTAGGTTCGCGCGCAAGAACAGGTGGGGCGCTCGCATCGCGCTCTCTCGCCGCGGTCGGTTCGCGCTTAAACCACATATGTCGTTCACGCGCGCTGCGGTCGCTAACATCTGTGGCGTGATCGGGACGTCAGCATCACGCGTTCGCGTGGTGGCGATTTCGGCGCTATAACACTCTCTCGCGAGGGGCATTGGATTGGATTCGATTGAATTGGCTTGGATTGGCTTGGATTTGGATTGGATTGGATTAAAGTGGATTGTGTTGGATTGTGTTGCGTCATAGCCGCGCCACGTTGCGTCATAGCCGCGGCAGGGGGTTCACGGCACGTTTCACCATCGACTTCATCGACAATGTCTACGCTGGAAGACAACAATTACAACAACAACAACCAATACGTAATCCATACGACTTGCAGGCGCGCCCCCCCCGCAGAAATGCTCTGCATTTGATCGTGCCCCTCGCGAGGGGGGTGTTTTTTTTTTTTGAATGATTTCGGTCCGAAAATTGTGCTGCCAGTTGATGATTTCTGTGATACCTCATGCGGAAGGTCACGAAGATCACGCCGATACCAAATATTCGTCGGTGAGTGGTTCCTTAGTTGATTTTTCAAGACTTTTCCACCGGACCATACCGCTGGGCCACCAGGCCTAACCGGCTAGGCCTACTTCTACGTTGAAGGCGCGGCGGGGGAGCGTCTCCCCGCGCTAGTGTGTCTGTTATTCTCAAGATGCCCATGCAAGTGACCATAGAGGGGGAGGATATCACCCCCGAAGAGTGCCTGGAGTCCGGTGGAATACGGTGTTTTGAAAGCGCAAGATGCAAGGGTCGCCCGCGCCGGGCGGGAAGACAAGTTCAGCACAACGTGGTGGCGGCCCCGGCGGGGTCCGCACTCCCGCCGAAGTCAAGAAGCGTATCGTCGCAGCGTCAAGGGTCCCCCACCTGCCGTGGGAGCACCACAGAATCCTCGTTAGGCCCAGGGGAGGCCTGAACGTCAAGAACGTGAGTCAAATCAAGGTGGCCCAAGCTCTCGCGTTAGCGGCGCAGCTTGCTCCTGCCGAGATCGCCGACGATATCGTCTGTTCCAACGTCATGCAAAACATTTTTGTCGTGAGTACGCCGACGCAGAAGAACGCACGGGCATACTCAAGAGTGGAGTCAATCACGGTTGGAGTGGCAAACTGCGAGGTCAGCTCCTACTTTGCAGCGCCGGACAACACGTGCAAGGGGGTCGTCAGGGGCGTCGACCTCGACTTCGACGCAGGACTGTTAGAAGACATGATTGTGCAGCCTAAGAATCCCAGGGCCCTGGAGGTCAAGCGTATCAAAAACACCGCTACAATCGTCATCCTTTTTGATGGCCTAAAGGTACCAAATTACGTAATGTGTGGACAAAGCATGCTTCGCTGCACGCTCTACCGCAGACAAACTGACGTTTGCTACTCCTGCGGCAGGTTGGGACACCGGGCCGACGTTTGTACGACGCCTGAAAAGACGATCTGCAGGGGGTGTGGCATTGCATCCCCGCCCGAGGACCACGTTTGTACGCCAAAATGCGCCCTGTGTGGGGGCATTCATCCCACAGCGGACAAGCAGTGTAAGCAGCGGTTTCAACTGCCGTACGTCGTTCGCAGAAGAAGGGAGCGCCAGAGAGCCAAGATACCTGTGTCGACAGACAGAAAACGTGACCGGAGCAGGTCACCCTCGAGGGGACGCTTCGAGGCGCCACGCTCTTGCTCCAAAACCGGACACTCCCGTTCCACAGAACGTTCGCGATCCAGAGGATGTTCCCGCTCCAAGGGGCCACCAGCCGTGCGCATCCAGGAGCCACCCGAGGATGAACAGACCACGTGGGTCGATCGAGTCGAGGGACTTACACCAAGGGTAACTGGGGATTTCGTCAACACCACCAGAGAGCGCGGCTAGGATTGTAGAGCTAGAACGCGAGAACGCTTTGCTGAGGAACGCTTTCGAGCAACTGAAGGCTGAAATAGCCGAGATAAAAAGGGCAGAAAAGGCCCTACCGGCTCAACGGCCTTTACCACCCGAAACCGCGGAGGTGGCAACGCCAATGGAACCCGAGACGCCCGTTATCGGGAAACCCGCCAAAAAAGGTCTAAACCCATACGAGACGAGGGTTTCGATGAGCTTACAGCCGAGTTAAAAAAATTCCAGTCCGAACTGAGGACCACGCTCGAAGCCCTCAGTGAAGCGGTCCCTGCCCTGAACGCGAGAGTGGATTCGGTCGAATCTAATCTGAAGATGACGGCTAAGCTGCCTCGTTCCTTCACGCGAGACGCATCTCCATGGACAGGTAGCTCTAGAGTCATGTTGGCCCTGCACGGCAGCCGGTCACGATCACGGTCACGGCGGCCTGCGCGCAGCATTTCGCACGACAGGGTAATCGAGGATCCCAACCATGGCGGGACACGATAGCGAGATAGTCATTTGGCAGTGGAACTGTTGCGGCTCCCAACGTAAAAAGGCAGTCCTACAGCCCCATCCTAATAGACCGCACGTCATTTTACTCCAAGAGACATTGGCTTAGTCGGTCTCACTTTCTGGATTTGAATCTTATACGGTATACGGAGAAGGCAAGACAGGCATTTGTACTCTCGTCTCGAAAACGTTCACTTTCACCGTTCACAATCTCTTCATGGATCACAGTAAAACGGAGCATTCGTTAGTCGAGATCATTCCAAGTGGCCAGCTCAGGGATAGCCTCTTCATACTTAACATATACAGCTCTCCGGGAGACATGAGGCAGCGTTTCACTTCTCTCATTTCCAAGGCGGTTAGAAAGGCGGCAGGATCTCCGCTTGTAGTTGCTAGAGACTGCAACGCTCCGCATCAAGCGTGGGGATATCACCGCGTCACTGTCAAGGGGGCGGACCTTAAGCGGGCGGCGTCCGACTACGGTCTCAGCCTGATTACGGACCCGTACATTCCAACTAGGACGGGAAACTCGTGCGCCAGGGACACCACACTGGACCTTACGTTCGTGGGGAACGTTGGGCCCGCTGTGTGGTGCAATCTCAATGAGAACTTGGGCAGCGATCACTGTGTGCTGGCCACGTCGTTAGAGGTACGCAAGAGGCCACCGAAGGAGTTCAGGATGACGGATTGGGATCTTTTGCGTAAAATCAGGGAAAAGAGGGAAACTGAAACCCCTACGTCCCTAGATAGTTGGGTAGCGCAGCTTAAGGAGGATGTAGCATCCGCCACCAAGTCCGTTGTCAACGGCCTAAATGTGGATAGGATGGACAGTCGATTGGCAAAACTTTTGGAGGCGAAAAGAGCCCTCGTCGATAGATGGAAGGGCCAGCGGCTGAACCGCAAACTCCGAAAAAAGATTGCGGAACTAAATCGCACAATAGAGCTACACTGTCAGACGCTCGCCAAGCAGCAATGGGACGAGGTGTGTAATTCGGTTGACGGGCAGATGAGATCAGGTGGAAAATGAAACCTGCTTAAGCAGTTGCTAAGTGAATCCAATTCCCGGTCTAATCAGAGGCGCGCTACTGATAAGATACTACACGCAGCCCGCCAAGCCAATTCCGATTCCGAAATACTAGAGTCGCTAGCCAACAGATACTATAGACACTTCGGATGATGCGGACTACCCGCCTTACAGAGGTTCTCCAATGGCCGCTCTGGATGAGCCCTTTACCGTCCTCGAGGTAAGGGAGGCCCTCGCCGCCCTCAACGGACGTTCTGCTCCGGGTCCGGACGGAATTCTAAACAGACTTCTTCGCAACTTGGATGACGAGTCGATCACATTCCTTACGGAGGAGATAAATCGCATCTGGGAACGGGGCGCGGTTCCGGAGTCGTGGAAGCTGGCGTCGGTCGTCCTGACCCCCAAGCCGGGGCGCGCTCCAGACATGACTAATCTCAGACCGATCTCGCTCACATCGTGCATAGGCAAAGTGGCGGAACATCTTATTAACAACCACATCTCTAAGCACATCGAAGACTGCGGTCTCTATTCGTATAACATGATCGGCTTTCGACCGTCCCTTTCGACTCAGGACGCCATGAAGCTGATCAAGTATCAGATCATCGATAAGGACACGAGGGACGTTAGAGCCTTCCTAGGCTTAGATATAGAGAAAGCCTTCGATACCGTCTCGCACGCCCACATACTCGATTCCATCTCGGAGCTGGGCATTGGCCAGAACTTTCACGCGTTTATCAGATCGTTTCTTAGACCTAGAAAGGCCACGCTAAAGATTTGGGACCTCAGGTCAGAGCCCATCGAGCTGGGCACGAGGGGGACGCCGCAGGGTTCGGTGATATCCCCGCTCCTTTTTAACATTGCCATGTGTAAATTGTCTCAGAGGCTCTCGGAGGTCAAGGGCATCAACCACACACTCTACGCTGACGGCATTACCGTATGGTGCGTCGGAGGCTGCGAGGGTAGGGTAGAGGAAGCACTTCAGGGAGCGCTAGATCGCACAGAGGCTTTCCTCGCTGGAACGGGCTTCGCCTCTCCTCGAGCAAGTCGGAGCTCCTATTGTACAGCCCTAGTAGAAGAGGGGTTAAGCCCAAGGGCTGGGTCCCACTGTCAGAGAAGAACCTTGCGCTCCGCACGAGCGAGGGACACCCCATTCCCAGAGTTGAGGTTATCCGGGTTCTCGGTATGCTTATCGAGTCGAACGGTTGTAACAAGCACACCATCGCCAAAATCACCGCTAAGACTGATAGCATGATACGGTTAATTACTCGGGTCTCGAACAGTCGAGGAGGTATCAAGGAAGACAATCTCTTCAGGCTCTTCCAGGCATTCTTGATGAGCCACATCACGTGCGTGGCGGCCATGTACTGCTGCCAGAATCACAAAAAGGCTAAACTCAATTTACTAATTCGTAAAAGCATCATGCGCGTGCTGGGTATCCCGATGAATGCCAGCACAGAGAGGCTCAGCTCGGGGTGCACAACACTTTAGAGGAAATCATCGAAGCGCAGCACACGGCTCAGACTGCCAGGTTGTCGTCTTCACCCGCTGGCAGGGAAATTCTGGCTGTTCTGGGCTGTAATCCATCCCTAGAGGAGGAGCGCAAGGTTGGCCTTACTAAGCAGCAGACAGCTGCTATAACCATCTCCCCGTTTCCCCGCAACGTGCACACGCAGCACAATGCAGGCAGGCGAAGGGCCAGAGGCGAGGCCCTACTAAAACAAGTTCGCGACGACCCGCACTCCGCGTGCTTTGTAGACGCCGCGCAGTACGGCCAATTGGCAAACTTCTCGGCAGTTATGGTAGATCACAGTGGCACCGTTCTCAATTCTGCATCTTTCAGGAACACCACCCCGGCTAGAGCCGAGCGTGTAGCGGTGGCTCTTGCTTTACTTTACGACGACCGGCATTGAATTTACACCGATTCCCGCGCAGCCGTTAGGGCCTTTGCACCAGGTTCCGTTTCGGCCGAGGTGGCTCGCATCCGAAGAAATAAGGTCATTTCCTCACACACTATCACCTGGTTTCCCGCTCACCTAGGGTCGCTCTGGTCCTGTTTAACTAACCTCAATGAGGTCGTCCACACCCGCGCGCGCGAGATAACCCACCGCGCCGGGTCGGACGGAGGCGATTCCTCGGTGATTGGTTGCGAGGTCTTCAGAGACACTTTATTCACGTTCAACGAGATTATTCAGCACTATAGGCTGGGCAGGCGAACGTTTCCTCTTCCGAACGAGAAACTCTCCAGGCCGCTGGCAGCCACGCTCGGAATGTTGCAGACCAGGTCTTATCCTAGTCTATCCACTATCAGCTTCTACACGGACACGTTTGAACCGGACTGCCCGGATTGTGGTGAACGTAGCAATTTAGAACATATGCCCTGGCGGTGTCCCTCACTTCGGGGCCCTCAACGCATGACCGAGGAAGAGTGGCGCTCCGAATTGGAGAGCCCCGATCTATTACACCAGCTAAGGGCCGTCCAGTGGGCCCACGACGCGGCGGTGAGGCTCGGCCTCCCCGTCCCCACGTGGGAGCGGTCAGCAGCGCTGCCGCCCTGAACGGCGGCAGTGCTCCTCAGGACCTTTAATAAAGTTCATTGTCTGTATGTCTGTCTGTCTGTCTGTCTGTGCACTTTCAGCATGGCCTAGAAAATTTTGACAAAGACTGCACCTGCATCAGGCAGCGCGTGCTGATTTATGTGGCGCGGCCTCGGCATACTTCCCTCCCCGTCGCACTTTCGCCATACTTGCATCTTCCGCTTTTCGGCGGGCTCATATTCGGCGGCGTCTTCGTCATCTCGGTTAACTCGTAGCGCGTCGCCCACAGGCCGCATCTCGCGCCGCCTCTATTTTCCTTCTGCCATCGGTGTTCCCTCCGTTCGCTGGGTCACAAAGCCGCGGTCGGCGTAAAACTGCAGTAGCGGACTCTTAAGTGCTGCGCACTAAACATGGTGTAAGAACAACCTTACCGCCTCATGGCGGAAATTTTGGAACACGTATTCTCTCCGGCCAACATCAATGCAAACGCGAGTGCAGCGGTGTGTGGTGCGCCGACAGATGAGGACACCATATCTCAAATAAAAAGCGCAGAATTTGTCGCTGTCAATGACGACGAGGAGATGGAGGACGAAGCACTAGTGCGTACGTTCGCGTAAAGTCTGAGCCGAATTAAATCCTGCCCGCCACTTGAGTTCTGAACAAGGCCGACTCGATTCCTTTTGCTACATTCGCTCGTTATTGCCAAATGTGCTGGATGTCACCTTCAAGGACAAAAGGGACATGAAGCTCGAGGACATTTCGCCCATCCAATTTCTCACATCCCTGCACCTTCCCAGCCACAGACCAACGTTGGTACTCTTAACTTTCACTATAATGAACTTCTAATAATTATAATGGAGCTGGCTTCCCCCTCAGCTTCCAAGGAACGAGCTTTTATGTACAAATAGTGCAAACGGCAGGCTCGCTGATTTAAAAATAGTACCACATTTTAGGTGCGGAGCACCTTACGACCGCGCAATGTCCATCCGCGTCCGTGCGCATAGCATTTACAATCGCAAAAAAATCACACAGGCACCACCAGGATTCGAGCCTGTGTCTGGTAGACCAGACAGAGCTAGCGTCAGTTGTCTTACCCATCGTGCTACGTCCGTGAGTTGGTACCCGAAAGACATGCGGCTTACTCCCTCGCCTGTAACGGTGCGGAGTAGCTTAGGAGCTCCCAGTGTCCTTCCGCGTCCATCCGTGCGCACACCACCATCAAGCGAAAATCAAGCGAAAATCGATTTGAGCCATGAGTCGCAGTTTCATTTAGGGAGTAATCAAGGTGCAACTCACGGCTCAACTCGAATGACGGTCGGGGCCCAAATCGGATGTCACTCGGGGCGCAACTTGGATGCCATTTCGAGTCCCCGTACTCTGCACCCTCGCCATCATCCACAGAGTGAAGATGCTGCCATTTTTTCCGCTTAGGCGTAACAAAAGATTCACGTGTTTTTGAAATTTCTACAATCTTGTATACTGTATACCAAAATTCCTGAGTTAGAAGAAACATGGAATATCTATGCATGTGTACCCTGTGATTCCGACAAACACATAAAGGCGCCTACCCAAGAAGCGTACGTTAACAGGCTTTCAGAGAGAGTGACGCAATTTGCAGATGAAAAGGCAGCGGAATACCGTGACATGTTGCTGGTATACCTGGGCAGTGAAATCAGTACCTAATCCGCGTTTCTGCAGCTTGTTACGTCACTGTCACTGCTGAGTGTCCCCCATCCCTGGTCTATCGCGCGGAAATGTAAAACATCAACTTCTTACCGCTTTTTAAAATTTATAAGCGCAATAAAAAAGAGTGTATCCATTATTGAATGCTTATAAATGCACATATACTCCATCTTGATACTCTTCCGTACAAAAAGCAGTGGGTAATTTCTTTGCGATAGGACTTGGTAAAACACGAAAGTGAAATGTGCAGCGAAATCTGCAGCTGAGCATGATTTGCGGGTCGGCGGCTGTCCTGTGGGTGTGCTTGGCGAGCGACGTCCTGCTGGCGGGGCGCTTCGGCAAAGGTGTAGAGGCGTCATTTCTGCGACGGATATGACGTCAGTGAAATCTCGCTGAAACCCGGCATATTACACTTTCGTGTTAAAATATAAAAACCGAATACGAACAACCATAAATATAACGTACTCTTTAGTACTAAAGGTTGCTTCCCCGCAAGAAGACCTGTGTGCAGGGGTGCACCCTTTACAAGACTGCTTGCTTCGCTGTACTGGCGTCACTTCCGTGACGGATATGACGTAAGTGAGATCTTCGGGAATCCCGTAATAAAACACGTTCGTGTTAAAATCTTCGGAACGACCACTTATGTGTCAACACAAGCATACGGGAGTGCAAATTATCTACTTGCGTATTTAAAAGGGCCCACCAGCATATATTCTCCTCTTTTCATCCCCGATGTACGAAAACTTCGCCACGTTTTCTTCAGGAGCCTGGAGTACCTGGGGTTGGATGCCGCCATGCGGAGCTTGATGCGCCAGGTACAGGAACAGAGGCTGCGAACAAGATGCAAATTGTAGTTCAGGATTGCATGCGAAATCTCCACATTTCTCATCGAACAAAACAGCTGGCGACTTGTTTCCCGGTGCTGTTACCGGAAACCAAGTGCTGCTTAAACTGATATTTTTATTGACTGATCTTGGGGCTCTATAGCACGCGTGGCTCGAAAATACAACACTAAAAAAATTAAGGAAGTTAACCTGAACGTTAAAGCTATCAATTGTGGAGCAGTGATTCGCTAGCAGGGCAGTGACGCCCTCAGGTGACTTGTTTCACTACCAGCCTGGCATCCATACCGCAAGTAGACACGAGAGGGCGAGCATGATAATGCGGCAACGCCTCCACCGCCCCATAGCCATTTGGAAAAGCGGGGTTTGTGCGGAGGGAGCTGCCTATGTGAAACAGTCTCTGTATAAACCTGGTTTATTTAACCACGCGCAACGCCAAGCTTCGCGTCCCAGCAGCTTTTGCTACACGCTTCTAGTGGTGCAAGTCACTAGTAAGCCATGTCGGTCTGCGTGGTACAAACAGCCTTACAGTATTTCAGTGGGCCGCGTTCAATTATACACAATGCGTTCCCATTCACCTCGCTATAGTTGGGCTTAGGTGTCCTTAAAGTTTTATTAAAGGAGCCATGAAGAGAAAACAAAAGTTTGTTTTATTCGAAAGATTAGGTGTTTCATAGTACCCCAAGCGCTTTCCCGGAAGCAAATGATGCTTTATTCACTGAGAAATAAGGCAATTTAAGCCAAAATTTTAAATCTCCCGCTAAAATTGCACATTTGGTGACGTGAGCAATGGTGTCACACGGGCCGGTCCATGAAACAGATACTTAGTATGTCGACTCCATATAGCACCCACACGCGGGAGTCGACCGAGACGGCGGCCATTTTAAAAATGCTAGTAAAACCTAGTGCACCCGCAGCCCTAGTCATGGAATCGCCTGATCCGGAGAACAAAACTCTCGCCGAGGAGCTCGGGCTTGCATTTAACAACCTCACACCACTTGAACGCTCAACGCTTCTAAGTGCACGAGCGGCAAGAGTTGTGGGATACGCGGTGGACGGGAAAGCGACCATTCCGCGATAGCCACAACAGACGAACGCCCTGCCGTCGGCACCGCTGCCTCGTCAGCGCCGTCGCCACGGACGAATACAGACTGGTACGTATGTGCCGTATTTTTATTACGGTTAATAATAGTTCAACTTCAGTAGCAGTATCGCTTATGCCAGTTGGCCGGTGTCGTGTATGGAAAGCCGTTCGCGCGAGCTCTCTGCTTCGACCGGAAAGATACGAGCGTCAATGCGCGCTGTTTACGGCATTTTTCCTCCAAGGTCAGAGCGCCTCGAACCCGAAAATTCGTCTGCGCGACGGCGAGATGTCGAGCTCGGCCAGGCGGTTGTTTCGTACGCATTGGCGCACACGCTTGCGTGTTCGTTCGGAACTTCAACCGTTTACTCCACCGTTCTTTGTCATAAAAAGAATGTGCAGTATGTTTCACGGGCATTTACCTCGTTATGCAAACTGTAAGCCCTGCCTAACATGCGTTTGCTTTTGCCGGCCTCCGCCAATCGCAGAGCTTAGCCCATGTGACGGCATAGGTTCTGTTGCGGGAAATGAGCTGGTGGGTCGCATGACCATTCCCGTTTTTCCTAATTATGTAGCTTATTTGAGCGAAGTTTGCGTTATAAGTGGTGTCGTTATGGTTCTAACGAGGCAATCTTTCGAATGAACCAAACTTGTGTTTTCTCTTCATGGCTCCTTTAAGCACAATATTGTGCCTATACTGGTTGTATGTCCTGTATGTTCATTCAAGAAATCGCGGTTTAGTAGAAAGTGTAATACGCTGTCTCTCCAAAGCGTTTTTAAAAACACGCTCTGATTTTAAGGCAGAAAGCTGCGCCATTTAGTTCTGAATAGAGTGAAGCGTACGGGCAGCGCCAAGTAGAAATGGATGGCAAGAAGGAAAAACACCCTTGCCACCGTAAAGACCCCGAACATTTCCTTTACCTACCCAATTCTAACATTTCCTTGTTCAAAACGTCATTCTTTTACGGCAGAGTATAGGACAATCCAGGAGGAGAAACTTTGCTTCCTGGGGTATCTAGATAAAGTCACGAGCTTTGGCGCAGGATACGTGGACAGAGTCTGTTGCGGTGTAAGAAACTGTGCGGAAGCTGTGATGGGCATTCTGCTGCGCAGCCAAGCGAGCTGAGGCCAAGGAGTGAATGTGCTGCTATCATACTGTCCATCAGATGCCGCTATCAACTCCTTCGCCGTCTCAACGGCGAAGCTTGGTAGTCCCCGTTAGTGTCCATTATGATATCATCTGGAAGCTCTCCCACGCCAACCACAACGGGTGCCTCGCCGCCTAAATATTTTCTTGCTCCTTGGCTTCTACGCACGAGCTCCTTGTTTCTCACAGATGTAAGAACGAACACGCCCATGTTCTGTGGTTGGTTGACCGTGATTCTGGCCTTCTCAAAGAATACGATGTAGTCAGAACGACCCCGTCGCCCTTACTTACACATATATGCAGACATATACACGCTTATATGCACATATTCTCTTGTGTTCCAAATAAACCTTGAACGTACACCCGGTGGCAAAATAAGCCGAGGCACGCGAGAGCACAAAAAATGCGTCGCCGCGCCATCTGTCGTCGCACTTCAGGTGTCGACACACTGATGTGCGCGTGCGCGTCCAACCTATGCTCAACACATCTCTCTGGCACACGCTTCGGCGGTGGAGGGTGAGGGTGAATCGTGATTTGCTCTGTCTACCCAGCTCCGACGAAGGACGCATTGCAACGAGATTTTGATATGTTAGTTTTAAGGGCGATAGCGTTCGTTTGGCTGTCTAAACTCGGAACTTTTGTTCGGTGTCCTTAAATTCAATGCTTATTGCAACCTATTATCGATTTTTGTTCTGTTTTGTCAAACAGCTGCGCCGACCTCCGCTCGCGTTTCTTCTCCGTTCATACCTGGTTTAGTACGTGCGCAAGGTGACCTCTCACCACGCACTTTTCAGGCTATTTCTGTCCTCTATTTCTTTTTTGGTATGGTTTGTGCATTTTTAGTTACCTACCAACGGCATGTTTAAGGCACGGTATATAAAAACACGATGAAATATTTGGAGCACAAGTTCCCCACCGAGACGGGCAAGATATGTTATCTGTCGGAGCGAGGAAGAGCGAGCCACGCGCATTTTACCATCTCCGTTGGCCGCCGAGGCGTGTGCAAGCGACGAATGTTAGCAAAGAAAGGGACCACTATCACCAAACGCTGAATGTGATCAACTTTGGCGCTTGAACTGAAGGAAAAGACAGGATGGCGAGCACGGTTGGACGCGCATGCGCGCATGGATGTCTCGACACCAGACGTGCAGCGTCAGATGGCGCGGGGATGCATTTTCCCACGCGCTCGCGTGCCCCAGCATATTTCGCCGCCGAGTGTACGTACAAATACGGAGGGCATATTCTACTGCATTATGTTAGGTTTGAATTCTCTAGTATGAACAGTCAAACCCGAATGTAACGAACTCGGTTAGACGCAATTATGCTTTATAGCGAACACTCCAAGGTCTTCTGCCATTGTGCATGTAAAATGTATTTTTCGTAACAAACTAAACGATGGACATATTTAACTCTGAGCGCGCGCAATCGGTCACCAAACGCCCGCCAACACGCTCCGGCGGCGTCTGCGCCTAGCCTGCGGTCCGTCGCGTTGTCCGCCCGCCCTTTCGTGAAACGCAGCAGCAGGAGCAAACCGCACCTTTTGCCTACCACGCTTTGAAGCACTCCTTTTCGGCAGCTGCCGGCCAGGTGACCAAGTACGTGTTAGCAGCTCTGGACCCATCGCGGTTGCGGAAAGAGGGGAAAATGTGGTTGATCCCTCTTCCATAGGCACCGGCAAAACACGAAGTGAAATGTGCCTTCACAGGAACAGTTAAATGTTTATTATGCATCAATATGAACTTGCACATCGATATTTCTATTTCGTCGGGACGTCAACGTTATCCGCATCAACTTTGGACACTGGATTACACGCGCAGGAGCATTGCGCAAAACCGACTGAAACCACAGGCGTTCGCAAACTGTCCGTGCGAACGAAACCAAAACGGGTTGTCAGCGAACTCAGCGGACCGTGCCACGAGCGCTACATCCGCAAGTCGGCGTCGATCTTACTGCGTGGCCGTTGCCTTACAGGCTTCTTTGCAGGTTCCGCTGCGCATCCCCGTACACGTAGGCACTGGCATGGAGGCGCCAACTGTCGACGCTCATTAGAATCATGATGCACTACGTCGCTTCGCCTCTCCTAGACGGCAGCACCATCTGAAGGGAAGGATATCAGGCGCGTTTGACGTCCTGTTTACGCGTCTGTTCATAGCACAGTCTGGAGCGCGTTTCGTACCTCCCATTGCGGTGAAAGAATTCGTGGTTCAAATTCCGGCGCAGCCGCGGCAATGGAAGTTTTTCTGGTGATGTCATTTCCGTGATGGATATGACATCAGTCAGATCTTGGTGGACCCCGGCATAAAACACTTTCGTGTTAATAAATCGGCTAGAACTGCTGTGCTGCTCTCACGACTCCGGCCCGGCGGCCGTACCACCGTTGCCCACGTTTCTGTGCACGTACTATTATGAGCAATATGAAAGGGAACACAGGAACGCGTGGCAAACACCCTCAGACCCAGCTATCAGTGATACGCAGCGGCCGCCGTCGGAAACAAGGTGGAAAGGGGGACGCTGTTCTAACAACTGTTCCCATTCCCGCCGTGCGTCTTATCGGCTTTGGGACGACACCGTATCATCGGCGAAATTACTTAAGCTGCTGCTTTGTAGAAACGCCAGCGCGGTGGGAGTGCCAACAGTTAGTGGCACAGCGCCCTCCTTTCCCCCTTCGTTTTTTACAGCGCCATCCGCGTATCGCTCCGAGTCGGTTTCGAGGCTGTTTGGCACGCGTTCCTGTGTTCCCTTTCATATTGCTCATATTAGTACACTGCAGCGCTATGTCGCGGGTCGAGAATGCAATTCTCATCGACGGTGCCAAACGCAGTGGTCGGGTGGAAATCACTGCCTACTGCAAATACTTGTATATTTCTCTGCAACAAATTTCTGTTAGAGTAGATTGCTATTCATGGTGAGTGGCATGGTATTTGTTTTGTTATCGCGTTTTCAATAAACTGTTCACGTTGTTTTGACGAATCTAATACTAAAGTTTGTTATAAGAGGGTTTGGTTACATTGAACAACTTCCTATAGCGAACAAATCGTGTTGAACCAGCCTGTTCGTTATAACCAGTTTGACTGTAATATTTATTCTTCCCCAACAATAAACAAGCACAGTTCAGAAAACGTCATTTATAACGCCTCTATGGCGTTGGCCACCAAATCTAGCGAGAAGCTTTATTACCATTGCAGAATTTCTTCTCTTGTAGGAAATTGTACCCCCGTTACACCTCACAAAAACTTTCCAGTGATTGCTGAAATCGGCCAATGCGCTATTTTCAGCACTTTATTAAGTTGCCGTGAAATGTCTTCCTCAGGGCAAAACTGAATTTGACGACAGATTCTGCTTTGGAAGCGGAAGAAGCATTTACCTTCGAAGTATTTCTGTTGCTGATAACAAACTTTGCCTGCTCCGTATACAGTGTTGTTGCATATTTACCGCCTTCATTCCAAAGCGGTTCACCGTCTTTCCAGAAATCCAATCCTATCTGGCCAAACTGTAAATTAGGGATAGATGAAAGAACGCATTCACACTAGGAAATCATAACTTAGAGTGGTGAGAGGTTGCATATGCAAAATGCTTGGACCCTTAATATTAATGCAGACATCACAGCGTAATAAAAGACGCTATAATCAATTCGCAGCATCCAGTCATTCTATCTCTTAGTATTTTATTCATAATAGGTCTCCATGCGTTTTTAGCCCTCTACAGGCGTTGCCGTGTCACAGACAGGTTTTCTGAAGCGAAAATCTGCGTAACACAACGCCTGAAAAGTGCTTCTTTGAGTTAATGGGATACCTTGCTTCTCTTCGACGTACAAGACAGCTAACATCTACTCGTACGAGCGGCCGTTGTATAAGCCATTGACCTGGTATCACGCAGTTCATGTTTAGTTAAAGAGAGTTGCGTTTGTCTCGTGTTCCACTATGACATGCTGTCCCGTTCGCCCAAATATAGGTCCGCTACCAACTGCGTCGGTATAACTGAGGAGGACTTCCATCGGCGGGCTAACAGCGAATCTGCTAGAAAAAATGTTGACGGGACTAAAACACATCCATGGGATTAGCAAAACTTCTCCTTTCGGTTTTCAAGGTTTACATGTAAAATGGGATGTTGTGCGCCGGTGTGATAATCATCAGCTTCATACATACATACATGATGATAGAAAACAACCAGCGCAAGAAAGACGAGGACGAGGAAGGTTACAGACACAGCGCGGTTCTCACAACTGAATTTTTATTGCAAAAGAAAACATATATACACAAAAAACACCGCGCATGTCAAAACAGTTCAATTCAAGAAGGAATCACTACGCAAACCTACACAAACAAGAAATGCTGCAGAATCGCAATCCTTGGGGACCTGTTCTTCTTAAATTGCATAAAAGACAGGTCACATGACGCAGGGCGGAGATGCCATGGTGGAATTGAATCAATGATGGGCGTCTTGTGAATGCCTGAAAACGAGACTTCTAGATCAGAAGCTTCGTCTCGCACTCTTAGAGGAAACGGCATGGAGATTGATGGACTATTTAAAAAGAGTTGCTGTGAGGATGCATCATTAATGGTCGGAGTAAAAGGATGATTTGTCATAGACATGATTTGTGAGGCATATAAAACGTCCATGTACACCCTCTGGTGATCTAGGGACCATTTATTGCGTTCTACATACAGACTTTGGACAGGGCTAGTGCGAAAAGCACCACATGCGAGGCGTAGCCCGAAATGCAGCACCGGGTCTAGCATTTTTAGTGCCGTTTTTGTTGCGCACCCATATACAACACTGCCGTAGTCCAAGCGTGATACCACTAGGGCGCTATAAACCCGCAGAAGGAGTTGCCTGTCTGCACCATACGACTGGTGGGAGAGAACTTTGAGAATATTTGTAGTTTTAAGGCATTTTTGCTTAAGATGTTTCAAGTGTGGAACAAATGTTAGCTTGTTATCGAATATTATGCCTAAAAACTTGTGCTCCTTTTTAACAGGAATTGAAACGCCATTCAGAGTAATATCTGGGTCCGGATGGATCCCGCGCTTTCTGGAGAACACAACACAAGAACTTTTTTCTGGATTGAGTTTAAAACCATTCTTGCCTGCCCAGCTGGCAAGTTTTTTAACACCAAGCTGGACCTGGCGTTCACAGATTGACATATTACAAGATTTAAAAGATATCTGTACGTCGTCTACATACATAGAGTAAGAAATGGTAGGTGGCAATGCCTTACCAAGAGAGTTCATTTTAATTATAAAAAGAGTACAGCTTAGAACTCCACCTTGCGGCACGCCGTTTTCTTGCACATGAATCCTTGACAGTGCGTTACCTACTCTCACGCGAAACGTTCTTTCGGACAAAAAACTAGCAAGAGTGTTGAGCATATGGCCCGAAACACCGAAAGACTTCAGGTCACTGACGATCCCGTAGCGCCAGGCGGTGTCATAGGCCTTCTCAAGGTCAAAAAACACCGTTGTGCAAAACTGATTGTGAATCAAAGCGTTCTTTATGTATGATTCAAGGACGACAAGTTGGTCATTTCTAGATCGCCCCGCCCTGAAGCCTGCCTGGCAGCCCTCAAGAAGACCGTTGTACTCAAGAAAGTACACAAGTCTCCTGTTTATCATCTTCTCGAGGAGCTTGCACAGGTAGCTTGTAAGGGCGATGGGCCGATAGCTAGCGGGAGAGGAAGGGTCCTTCCCTTCCTTCAGAAAAGCCACTACTATGGCCTCCCTCCAAGAGCGAGGAATGTGCCCCGAAAGCCATATGTTATTGTATAGATGTAGCAGTGTTTCAAGGGTGTCTGAGTGTAGGTGTTGTATCATGGTGTATGTGATTTCGTCTGCACCTGGAGCTGAAGGCTTACATGTTTTCAGGGCTGCCTTCAGCTCATGAATTGAAAAAGGAGAATTGTAAGAAGTGTGGGACTTGTTGCTATCACGCAGTGACTTCTTCTCCGCAGATGTTTTGTGTTTCATGAAAGTGTTTGTGTAGTGTGCTGAACTGGACACGTGTTCGAAGTGTGGTGCAACTGTGTTAGCCTGGTCTTGTGTGTCCCCTGTTGTACTAACCAGGGGCAGGCTGTGTGTCTGTTGTCCTTTGAGCTTACGTATGTGTGTCCAGAATTTGTGTGTGTCTGTGTACGAGTTTATGGATGTCAAGAAGGAGTGCCAACTCTCTCGTTTTGCCCCACGGCGCACACGTTTTACAAACGCCTTGGCCTGTTTGAACAAGAGGAGGTTACTCGACGTGGGGTACCGACGAGGGATACCCCACGCCTTGTTCTGGGCCTCTCGCGCCCGCCTACAGTCCTCATTCCACCACGGCCTCCTGCGGTTGCGCGGGGCACCAGAGGCGTGGGGAATGGACTTTTCGGCGGCGTCGAGGATGTGCGCCGTGAGGAGTTGGGTAGCTTCTTCAACGTGTAGGTGTCCTATGGATGTGTGGTGTAGTTTGGATGTCTCTGTAAATGGTAGCTTCTTCAACGTGTAGGTGTCCTATGGATGTGTGGTGTAGTTTGGATGTCTCTGTAAATGTGTTCCAGTTAGCTCGTGCTTCATTGAACCTATTATGGGAAGATGGACTGCATGGGCCTTTACCTATGTATGTTAGTGAGGTGGTGAAGTGGTCACTGCCATATGGGTTAGTGCCCACACCCCACTCAAGAAGAGGAAAGAGAACTGCAGAGCCAATAGCCAAGTCAAGATATGAGTATGTGTTGTGTCCTATGTTATGGTATGTAGGCTGTTTATTGTTGAAAAGGCATGCCCCAGAGGATGTAAGAAACCTCTCTATCAGGCGACCCCGGGCATCCGTACGGGAAGAGCCCCGTAGAGAATTGTGAGCATTAAGGTCGCCTGTTAAGATGTACGTTTCGGGCAGCTGGTCAACCAACGCCTCGAAGTCAGAGCTCGAAAGTGCAAGATCAGGAGGAATATATATGGAGCATACCGTTATCAACCTGTTAAATAATATTGTTCGAATTGCTACAGCCTCAAGGACAGTGTTCAGAGTGACAGGCTAAGTATTTCCGGGCAATTATGCCACACCGCCAGAAGAGTGTGTGCAGCCATCCCTGTCCTTTCTGAAGACCATGTAACTATTCAAGAAATTTGTGTGCTTGGCATTCAAATGTGCTTCCTGAACACATATTACACTTGGCTGATTAGCATGCAGTATTTCGTATACATCGTCAAGATTTTTAAGAAGGCCTCTACAGTTCCATTGAATTACGTTTTCTCTTCCTATTATTTAGTGTGAGAGCTACTGGAGTGTGTATGTTTATGTGTCGTCTTTCGGGGCTGTGACTCTCGCCTTTTTTGCCTTGTCGGGAGGCTTTGGCGTCGGGACGCGTTCCTTGCGGTGCACCGCAGACAAGAATGGTTCCACGTCTATTTCATCCTCGGACATCCTCGGAGCACCTGAGGGATCAGGCTCCTTGGACCGCGGACCCTTTGGGGCGCGCTTTTCTTTGCCCGCAACCGACGAGGGTTTCAAAAACGCCTCCGATGGCGCAGGCGGTGCGGTGGGGGTGGGAGCTGCCGCTGGCTCCCCCATTTCCATCTCCGTGCCATCGCATGTGGTTTGGGACGGTGGAGCGGAAGTGGAGGATGCAGCATCACTCCCACCGGACGTGGATGCCACCACAACCGCTGCTGGCTCAGCGAGCGGTGCGGAGGCGGGTTGGGCCGCCGGAGGCGACCCGAGGGGGGGCGCGGGCAGGACCAAGTCCGGCTCGAAGTACTGGGTCCCCGCCGAGACCAGACGCTGCTCCGCCCCCCGGCGAGCTGCATCGGCGTACCTCTCCAGGGGGAAAGACGTGAACCTCTTTCGCGCCTCTGGGAAGGAGATGTTGTCGGTTACTTTCACGTTGATAATCTTCTTTTCCTGTTGAAACTTTTCACAGCTGCGGGACCATGCTACGTGCGGCCGCTGACAGTTTGCACAGGTGAAGGTAGTAGAGTCACAGTTTTCAGCAGGGTGGTCATGTGCGGCGCATTTCGCGCAGGTCGTTTTGCCGCGACAAGAAGTTGTAGCGTGCCCGAATAGCTGGCACTTGTAGCAGCGGCGCAGGTTAGGTATGTACGGACGTACACCACACCCAATGAAGTCAGCATTGATGGGCTCAGGAAGTTTTGATTTCTTGAATGTCAAGATTATGTGCTTTGTTGGTATTTCTACATTGTCACGACGTCTGGAGATTCTCCTGACAGCGGTAACGCCCTGATCCTTCAGGCCTTCCAGAAGCTCGGCCTCTGTTTCACTTAGCAGATCTGGCTCAGATATCACACCCTGCGAGCTGTTGAGGCTGCGGTGGGGTGTGACAGTGATGTCCAGATCTGCCATGCGGGTTTTGGTCAGGAGATTTGTGTCTTGCTGCTGCGTCTTGACTTCAACTAACACTTCACCTGTTCGTAGTTTTTTTGCCTCGAGATATTTGCCAATGATTCCTTCAAGAAACTTTGAGACGAGGAATACAGACTGGGAGGAGAAGGGTTTGGACTTATCTATTGATTCAAGGACCAAAAAACAAGGATAGTTGTCAGGTTTCGGAATGTTGAATGTTGATAGGGATGGAAAGGAAACTTCGGTGCGGCCCCTTTTCAGGGACCGATCACGTTTTGAGGGGGGTTTTGATTTATCTATACGGCATAGGAAAAAGCAGGGGACGGGGCTACTTTCTTCATCAGCCTTACCCTGATAGCTGAAGAGGTCCCGGAGCTCCCTGCCTGGTAAACAGACAGGAAGCCCATCCGCCGGAGCTTGACCTGGGCTCCGACGGCCACCGTTCGTGGTTTCTAACCCTCCACCTATAAACACATCGCCACGGTTGGATTCAGGTTATGTTTGGGGGCTAGGGGTCCGCGGTATCGCCAGTACCGTCACCAAGATTGCTCAAGGTGCCCCGTGCGGGGTACAATGACCTCTAAAAAGCAAGCTAATACTGGTAGGATGTTTCATGCCATAATTACTGTGTGTTCAGAGCTCACGTGTGAAGTACAGATACTGCTGCTTCAGCAAGAACCGAGGATTAGCCCCCTTGTTGGTTCTTAAAAAAAATAAACATGGAAAAATTCTTTAGGCAGGATTAAGAAACAGGGTTGAAAGAAAGTGAGCAAGCAATTCTTTCAAAATATGTAAAGCAATGCAAACAAATATTTATTGTAACTTCATGTCTACAAAAGACAATCTCATTAAGGCTGGTAGGGGGGTCTTGGCTAAAAAAAGAGCAGAGAGCACTTATATAAATGCTACAGGGAACCTTCAAGCCAAAAATTGCTTGAGCACTTAAACTAATCACTGTTCAACAAATTCATGAAGTTGAATGGATGAAAAACCAGCGATAAACACAGGACATATTTAAAAGAGAACAACGGGACAAGCTTGTCCCGTCGTTCTCTTCTGTATCCTGTGTTTTCCGCTGGTTGTTTATCCATTCAAACATGTTCGAACTAGCACAGTCCGACGCCTTGGCATCATAAAAATACGGATTGTCCCTCCTTACAGACAGTTGGAAAAAAAGAAAATATAAAGCAGGTGACAAAATTAAAATGACATCAGATTGGTTAACTTTTAATTTTAAGTGATAATATAAAAAATAATGGCATGAATGAAAGTGAGCAGCAACCGAAGGACCATGATGCTAGGCCGACATTCCACTTTAAAGCAAAATATCCGCTTTCAACGCTACATAGGCCAAACATGCAATGCGACAGCCCGTTAGGCGCACAAAAACATACCATAATCTTTAAAAAGCTACAATTTAGTTGAGAAAAACTGACCACAACAAATTGGAATTGGCAAATAGATACAGTTTCAGAAATACACAGCGACATCATATAAAAATACATTGTTTCCGTACAGAGACTGATCAAAAGAAAAAGTGAGAACTACATATATAAGACTGAAATCAATGTGCAAAGCAGCTTAATAAAGGAAGACGGTCTTCACTTAAAAGACTCTAATATTGTTATGAGAAAAAATTCAGTACATGTGTAGTATCCGGTTACAATGGTAGATAGGAATTTTGTTTTCGTGTATAACTAGTATCTTAAAAATTTATTCAAACTTGCGAAAATAACAGCTGGTTGGGTGCAAATAAAGATTGTAATGGTGAACTGTGCACAAGTAAAAGATCGCAGTAAGACTAACACCATCATTCAGTTCCCGAGCAGAAGCAATGAATGTTGAAATTTCAGGCTTGAAAAGTAGAACCACAAAAAACCCATTTTGTTTTTCAAGAGGGAACCTAATGGCTGCAAGTTATGCTTCACCAAAGATGGTATTATGTTGTCGTTATTACGACCCTTGACTGGTGCAAAGTTCTGCAATATCATGGTTAGCAACATCCGAACAGCAGTTTAACCTGTACAAAGTTATATCCAGAAACTTGGACAAATTTTATAATGCCTGCTTTACACAAAACAGAATGTACTTGTACCATCACAAGCTAAAGCTTCGCATATCCAAACTTTGGCCCATCTACAGCAATAGGTTGGCTCAATTGCACAGCCCAACAAATCTGTAGAAAAGCTACACAGAGGAAAAGAAAGCCTACTAATGACTTAAACGGACACTAAAAGCTGAATAACTGTTAGCTCTAACTGAAAGACCATGCCTTGCTCTCAGTTTTTCCGTACCCTGTTTTGGTGCTGTTGCAGTCTTTCTGGCAAGCTCCAGGTGTCGCCAATGTACGTGGTGGGGCATTGTGCACAAGAAAACTTGTAGATGACTTGTGCGTATTCTTTTGGCGGTTGCCCTTTTGGTCGTGGCATCAGATATTAGGAGTTTGATGCCACAACCAAACAAATATGTGGGCAATGGGAACACTTTCATATACGAGAATTCGTGGTATCATTTCGCTCGCCCCTTCAACACAAAGTAGGCAGATGCAGGTGGGTCATTAGGTGAGGGGAGATACCATAAAGGTAAGCATAGGATTGCTGACCGGCGGCGTTGAAGGAGGGAATATTTTTTGGCTGTCCCCCAATCAGTGAATATGGCATTTGATGCGGTGAATAAAGCTGCTGGTGTAGCCATTTTTCTCTAGGTCTGTGATATGTCTTATTCCTGTCATATATTTCGTGGAGCAAGCTGTGTGTAGAAGAGCCAGAACTAAAGAAGCCTTGTGCGAAATTCAGTGGTATGACGTGAACTGGAGGTTGCATCCAGTGTCGGTTATTCTTTCATACAACATGATCTTAATTGATTGGGATGTTTTTTGTGAAAACTAGGAACAGAAAGGCAATGCCTGTTATTCTTATTATGGTGAACTGAATCATTGGCTCAGCCGACTTGAGATGCCCCAGGAAGTTAACTGAGCCTATTGGGTGCAGAAAGCAAACCAAGACTGGAATCTACCTTCAATTTATTGCCACCACCCAGTTTCCTACTATGATTCTGTAGCTTTGGTTCTTCAATGCAGAGCAAGAACTGTATGCCCAAGAGAAAAAGATAGAGATAAGGAAGGAAGGAAAACCTATCCCTGTCCTGAAGAAAAACAGCTGCACCACCAAGTTTGTTCAATGCGTCAGAAGCTGTAATGACCGATGTAGCGGCAACCACGAAATATAACTCCTTCAACGTCGCTGGTCAAAATTTTTTCCTTTAATCACCATCACCTCCCCTCCAAGCTTCTTTACCAACAACCAACCTGCACCTGTCTACTCTATGGTAAAAGGGCAAGCCAGACAATACCATGTATTTTCAAAAAGGAAGGTAGTCTCGACGCCCACAAGCCTACGTCAAATCTAAGATGACTGATGCCATGACCAAAATGCCTGTATAATATTAAAAAGCACAGAGGATCATTTACAAAATTCCTTGTGCGTATTACCCCATCAACTACATCGGCGAAACCCAAAACTTCTCGAAACAAGATTGGCAGCACAAAAGCAAATTATGAAATCAAACATACAAGTGCATTAGATGAACACTGCAAGAAAGCAGATCGCCATGCCGACTTTGGAAATGTGCAGGTGATAGACACCGTGGAACGAATTACTCGAGAGTCCTCCTTGAATCAGTGCACCCAAGCAAGCCGGGGAAAGATGACAAGATATCTAGCAGTCCTACCCCCTATTTGTGGCCTAGCCTCTGATCCGCTGCAGCAAAAAAAATTGTTTATATGTAGAAGTATTGCTCTAAATCGAACATACACAGTCCTAATGAAAGAGCCAAGTAGGTTCTGAAACGTTGGAAGCGCTTCGGATAAAGTCCTTGGTTAGAGTATTATATTTGTTTCCATCAAACACAAAGAAGAATACACGGTAAAGCGCTGACACTAACTTGTTATACCTCTGTTCATTCATGGTGACAGCACTACAAGAACCAAAAATACAACACAGTGGCATTAAAGAGGCCATTCAGACAAAATAGAATTTTGTTTCGTTCGAAATATTTCGTGTTTTATAGTGCCCCCACCAATTGACCGGCAGCAAATGATGCTGCATTCACTGAGAAATTAATTTGGGTTAAAATTTTTATTCTCCCACCATGTCGGATGTTTTTGGGATGTCAGCAATGAAGCCATAAGTGCGTGTAATCAAACGAAATTCTACTGCGTAACTCGGGTATGCAGCCTTGCTAGCCATCAGTCCTCCCAGGTGAAGCTACCATACTCATCCACGAACCGTTGTTTGCCATTGCTTTGTTTTTTACCGTATCTGCACCTGGCTTGTTTTTGTTACTGTAGAAAGTAATGGTTGTGAAACATGGGGTATCCTCGACAAACAGTAATTGTTGCGTGAAACATGGGGTATCCTCGACAAACAGGGTCACGTAAGACAACATCGCTTATGCCAATCGGCCAGTGCCGTGCAAGCCAACTCCACAGCGGCGGAGTGCTGTCCAGCTAAAACAAGCATAGTGCACGCCGTACCAACAGCAGTGCGCATCGGTACTTGTATGTTTACGCGTATTTTCGTAACTCTCATTGTTTATCACACCATTCTTACTGCTGTAAAATGAATATGCATTACATTTAGGCGCAAATAGCTCGTTCGGCAAGCTTATAAGGCCTGCCCCATTTGCGTTTGCTTTTGCCGGCCCCAGCCAATCGCACCGCTGGGGACATATGACATCATAGGTACTGTTGTGGGTCGCTAGTGGGTCGCATGGCCATTCCCTTTTTCCTAATTATATAGCTTATTCGAGTGAAGTGCGCGTTAAAAATGGTGTCAGTATGATTCCAACGAGGCAATCTTTCGAATGAACCAAACTTATGTGTTGTCTGCATAGCCCATCTAAGCAAATGCAAGGCACCCAATTTTTTTATTTAGGCTGCCTTCATGCACACAGTAGTGCTCTGTTACGGCCAGAAACTCATTACGGGACACCTGACATATTTACAGTTGCAATAAAAATCAGAAATAGAAGGAAAAATCATTAGACAGTCCACAATGTCCCAAAAAACAAAGTAATAATGTGCTTGTGAGCTACCTAAAACACTGCCCCAGAAGATCGTATTCATCAAGGCAACTAATAAAAACCGTGGCTAGTGCATAGCCACTATGCAGCTCCACTAATTAATTTGTTAAGAGCTCATGTGCGTCCCCAGAAGTTGGGTGTGTAAACCCACTGACACCTAACTAACACAGTCCAAGGTTCGGCGAAAACTCGTCAGGCGAGGGTGATTAATTGATGAAATACAAGCAGGCACTCGCCTGGTCAAAAACAAATAAACAAATCAAGACGCTTTGTGGCCCCTACGGGTCCCTTGTTCACAATGAAGAGGGGGGGTGAAAGGTCGCGACTATTTATAGGTTCGGTGGCGCAGAGTGCGCATGTATATATCAGGGAGGTTACCCCACGACCGGTTAATCGTGTTTTTAGTTGGTTGAATATGCACTGATTGTAAAAGTAGTCGTGTCGACAGGCGCTTCTCTGATGCGACTATGCTTGCGGAATCCCAATCGATGACGTGGTTAGTAGCCAGGTGATGATCCGCCAAGGCATTTCAGCTTGCATTGCCTTTTTTGACATCGTTCTGGTGCTATTGAATTCTTATTTTAAAATTTCTAGTTTCACCTATGTAGGATGCGTCGCAATCCTTGCATGGAATTTTGTAGACAACTACGGGGAATCTTGATTTTTTTAAAGGCTCCTTCACGCGCACCAGCTTCTGCTTAAGCATGTTTGTTGGAACGTGTGCAATTTTAACGCCATATGTGCCAAACACCCTTGCAAGAGCTTCACTGATGCCTTGCGTGTAGGGGACGGCAGCGCGTTTTTGCCTGTCTTCTTCAGGAACCCTTTCGGAGGAGTCAACTGAAGCCCGCAATTGTTGCGTCATCAGATGCTTTGAAAGGTAGCCGTTGCTGTTAAGGTCCTTCCTTACCACGGCTAGCTCTTGCTTGCGCAGACAAGGCTCTGAGCAGAATTGTGATGCGCGTGAGAAGAGTGCAGTGGCGACGGAGAGTTTTTGGCCTTTAGGATGCGCAGAGTCGAACCTCAGGTATCTACCCGTGTGGGTCGGCTCTCGATACACACTGGTTGTAAATCCTTTGGCCGACCGTCTCACAAGTACATCGAGGAAGGCGATCTGTCCATTATTTTCTTGTTCCATGGTGAACTGGATGCTTGGAACACAAGAGTTTAGATGCTCAAGGAAAGGCATTACGTCTCGGCGGTGGATCACGCAAAAACAGTCGCCTACGTAGCAGAATAAAATCATGGGGCCGTATTGTACGAGCATAGCGAGAATTTTCTAGAGCCTCTAAGGCAATATTCGCACATACTACTGAAACAGAAGCTCCCATCGTTGTTCCAAACCGCTGCTTGTAACATTGTCCGTTGAAAACAAAATATGTTCTGCAGGCCAAATTCCAGGCAAAATTACTCGGTTCGGTGTTGCAAGGATCTACTCGAGAACGATGCATCTCTGCCTTCATGTTCGCCAATTGAGATGCAAGACCTATACCGCCTCCTGGAATTTGCCCTGCAGAACACATATTTTGTTTTCTAAAACTACGCTCGCGGTGTTTACGTAGCGGGACGCCAAAATTTACCGTTCAGCGTACGCAAAGGCAACAAACGCTGTACTAAAACTCTCTATTAACGAAGCCGTAAACTCTGCGCAGCACAGTTTAGAGTAGTAGCCGCCCGTGTTCTGATAAACTACGCGTAAGACGTTGTTCGCAGTGGTGAACTCTGAAGCTGTTCAATATAGTGCTGCGGAATGGGAAACGTTACTGAGTTACTGAGCGCCACTGCGTTACTGAGCGCCACTGCGTTTAGCGCTCAATGCAAACACCACAATCTTTCGCACATCGTCTTTCTAGAGACGAGCCCTCTAGGTTCAACCTAGCCAGTTCAGTTAAACAATTCGCACACGCGGGCTCCTGTTAAGGAATCTTTAAAGCGGCGATGACAGTTACAAACGACATCCAGTGACAAGAAAGGTGGCAAATGTGACGAGACAGCTTACCTGACAGGAAACGACGCAGAAGAGCGAGCGACGTTCTGGGGCAAGCGCCAAACGAAATTAGCCGTCTTCAGGTGACAAAGTTGTTCTCAAATACTTCATCGCTAAGTCGAATACGACAGACATAACCGAAGACGATGAGGGGCCCAATTAATCATAAGAGGCAGTTTTAGCATACCGTTACGGTGTTTGCGTTACCGTTTACCATGTTACCGGAAGCCGCTGGCGACGGTGAAGCCTGTGCCGGTAAGTTAGCGTTCGCGGTAACTCTCGCGCTTTTCACTCACACGGTAAACGGTAACGCAAACACGGTACCGATATGCTACAACTGCCTAATAACTGCGCTTGTTTAACGGCACACCACAGTCCACAATCGACGAAAGACGGGTGACGGAGCGATTCAGAAAAATAACTGTCCCGGAATCCGGCCACGCCGCCGCACCACAGAACAGGGAGGAGTTTAGAGAAGCAAAGGTCTAGCTTTGCCTGTACCGCCAGAAAAAGCGTAGTGGTGGCGTCGTGAACTACCAAGGACGCCCGCTTGATGGCGCTGTAAACACGGCTTTGTAAACATGGCGGTTGCTTTTTGCACAGGCCGCTTGAGCTCCTTAATAACATGGCTGCCCTCGCACGGCGGCCGCCGGCTTGCTGCTCCACGGCCGGACTCAACTCTCCTCCTACCGCGCGCGAAAGGAGCGTCGAGTCCGGCCGTGGCTGCTCCTGCTGGTTCCTGGCTGGCACGCTGGCCGCGTGTTTACTTGCGCCGCGCTAGTGAAGTGATGTTACGCCAGGTGACCAGATGGCCTCGACTGGCACAGACCACAGTGAGCAGCAAGTAAGAACAAATCGTTTATTCACATCCGCAAGTTTACAGAGGCCAGGACATCATTTCATTTCGATCGCTGCAATTGTACGCTGCTTTTGTGACAACATTTTTTTGCCATAACAACTGGTTCACTTGCGCTAAGATTTCGAACGAAGGGCACATTGCTTCCAATATTCTGCAGCCCGTATCTTTTTTTTTTCTTTTTGGACGTCGCAACAAGTTACGAAGGACACAGACGCTTGGAAATTCTTTCAGATTAAAGCGAAAGTTATTGCGAACTGTATCACTTACTGCGAACATATGTACATTTGAACGTAGCAATGGAAATAAAATCCGTGAGCGAGTGTTTGAGGCACGGCGTTTTTTTCTCTATCTCTTTTGGGGGGTGCGACAGGCCCCAAGCACGCGCTAAGCAGCATCACAAGTTGAAAGAAAAAGACAAAAAAATACCTACGGCGTTAAAAATATTTATCTGACTTTCGTAAACAACACTTTGAAATTTTTAAAAGTACTCCGATATGCTCTGTAGCGTGAAAATTGCTAACTTGTTTATTTGCAGTAATGCTTCCTGCATGCCCCATTATTATACTTGATGCTGGCATAAACAGTAGCTTTACCGTTCAACAATAGGATGTACATAACGTTGGTATCAGCTGTTTATTACGCTCTAGGGCGGTTACGAATCATGTGCTGTAATTAATACTCATGAACGAGATATTTCACTTGCTGATGACATATAGAATGTAATTAAACACGCTCCATCTAAATAATTTTACCTTCATATTTACACAGTAAAAATGCGACATGAAATTTAATTTCCATAAGCAAGAGAGGATAAATATGATTTCAGAACCCAGCTGCCCAATAACGTATTACGCACCCTGTGTTGACTCGCACTTGCACGTCGAAGAGCCACATTGTTAGTTCCATTACCCTGATTAACACCGTTGGCAGCTGTGAGTTGAATTTCACCTCGTTAATCTTGTATTCTTTTTGTTCTCTTCGTCTTATTTTTTGTATGCATTGCAACGCTGACTATACTTCAGCCAAAAGCCCCCGCCCCCCCCCCTTATGTAATGCCCTTTCAGGTGTAAATAAATGAAATGAAAATTGAATTTTGCCAGTAGTAATGTGGATGGCCTCATACTGAATTGACAGTAAAATTTTAAAAGCACTTTTTATGTTTCAGTGATTGATAAATGCAAAAACACCATGCACATCAGTAAGCAAGACTTGCACATATGATTTGACACTGCAATGCATGGACTGCACTGCACAGTTCGGTACGCGACTTAAAGTTCTTAGTCTCCTTGTAGGTTCAACCAATAATATCTACTATCTTCCATTCCTTACAATTTAGAACAAGACCTGCCTGTTTGCACTATGCACAGCGCTGTTAACAAAAGAGACACCTACTCGATCACCAGAGCATACAATCATAGTGTCTATCAGAAATGAGCTGCTCCAATAAAGTTTACTTCCTCTCAGCTTCTTGCACGAACTTTCTTTAGGCTGATAACAAGAGCTGTACAGTTGGTCTTACAGCAATATTTTTGTGCGAAGTGTTGTAAATGTACAGACAAAGTGAAGTACTCCTGAGCAGCAGTGAAAGGGAATGGAAGAAAGCAAACTAGAACCCGAATTTGCTTTCTTACATATGCCAATGTGTACGCATCGTGATTAATTAACAAACGTTGAATTTCGGGGATAGAGTGAGCTTAGTGGCTAGCTACGTAACAATATCACATCGCACATTTTGATGCGTCTCAATATTTGCAGTATACCGAATACTCACCCGAAGTTAAATATTTTTAGTCACCGAATATCGTGTTTATGAATTGAACAACAACTATTCCATTCATACTCAGAAATATGCACATCACATGTATGAACGCATTGTATATTCTGACTTTTGTTTAACATTTGGTGAAAATACCTGGCACTTTGTAACATTTACCTGCAGGCAACATAATAGATTTGCTCGTGCTGAGAACTTGATGTGGTCGCCTTCCGGTGTGTGCTTCTTTGTTGTTTGGATCTATCTGCAAAAAAAAACAAGGAATGAATGAAACATGTAAATTAAATTCGAAGAACTAATAGTTAGGATGATCATGTCACACAAATTCAGAGAAACAACCATAAGTGGAAGTTAAATATACATAAACACACCAGTCGGGCGCATGGCTGTCATATCTGGCAAGCCCGAAGAGTTGAAATGGCCTGCCAGTCCTGCCAGTCCAATGGCCTGCCAGTGCAGTTGTTGCGTGGGCCGACAATGTTGAAGGTTCAGCCAGAATGTCTAAATGAACACCAACCTCTGAAAAAAAATAACGCAGTATTTTTGAGTTCACGCGTGTTAACCATGACGCAAGCATCAGCTGTCACAAGGCATGCTAATATAACCTAACTCGCATCACCACGTCTCTATGAAGGCAAACTTAAGTTGTAGCAAAGCGCTGTTGACTAAATGCTCACTAACGCGTCAAAACAGAAAGGCAACAGTTAGGTAAAGCGTGGCCCAATTACTGTCTTTTGTAAGCCTCAAAAATTCAATCCGAAATAATGTCACACCTTTTGAGGAAAATGCGCCCACAACTTTTCGGGTTCTAGATAGTCAGAAATACTCGAGGGCGGCCAGGAGAGTTCAGAGGCTGTTTCTTGGGTTTTTCTTTTTTTCTCAAGTTTTTTGCTAACTCCGCATGCACCCTGATGAAAAACTCCGAGGAATGCAGATTTTATACTTGAATCATGTAATAAGAAAATATTCCAGCGGAAGTCATGCACAAATGAGGTATTGACGGCGACAACGGTTTCGTTTGCACCGTCTTTCTAGCGGAGTGCATAACACTCACCTTCTGTTGGAAGAATCAAACATTCCGGCCTCGACAGCTGTCTTCCGAGGCAGAATTTCCCACATTTGTCACTCCACAAGCACTCAATTCCCGTCTTTTGCGAGTCCTCTCAACAACTGATGGACGCAAAATCACATAACAGCAATAACAGTCACAAAACCAGTGCTCCGCGCACATAGAAACGGTGGGCCGTTGCAGCAGTTTCAGGTTGAATTGGCGGCTTTGTGGTTGCGAATTCAGAAACGAGGTGGTGCACCAGCCTGCTGTTGGTAAAAAGTTGCGTACATTTTTGCTCAACGGATGTTTGATACGGAACTTGCTAATATTTTTAAACAACACATTGTAAGCGAACTCTGTTGGCTCTCTGAGTCACGGAATGAATGTTTTGTATTCTCTACCAAAGTAACCTTTGGGTTGCGTCGTATGGGGGACTTGATGGTCGAAAACTGCGCTGTAGGTTGGTCACGTGGGGCGTCGATTTTTACGCCGCCTATAGGGAAACCAGGGAACGTCCAAGCTTGAGAGGCCTGGCCGCACGCCGTACTCAGGGCGTCGGCCGTTGGCAGGGAGCTGCGTAAACAAAGTAAAACGACAACAATAAATAATTGCCTCTTTTACGGAATTTAACAGTAACTTTAAGTTTAATATTTATTGTGTGTATTATAATATTGAAGCTTAGATTTTTAAAGTTTACAAACAAAAACGCGAACTGAAGTTTTTTGGCGCTCGATTTGAACCATAAAAAAAAAAGCAGCATATGGTAAGATGACACTGCGAATGAAATTTGGCAGTGTTTTAGTGTAAGTAATCGTATTATTATTTGGCGTCTGTTTATTTAGCGCCCGATTTTATGCCCCTCCCTCCCAAACTTTTGTTTTCTTTTGATATCTGCCTTGTTCTCCAGCGTTGTTTGTGCAGGAGAAACTAGGTGGTCTGTTTATTGCGTTTGTACACATTATTGACGGTCGCTAACAATAATAATGGAATAAAATTGTGATTGCTAGTACGTTATAACTCCACTGAGCGACGAGAATGACTATTGTCAGAGGGGGCTATGATTGTGCTGGTGGGGCAGGAAAGGAACAGGGAACAACGGGATAATGATACAGAGGTCACAGTTCAAGGTTGTGATGTGCTCCGTCTCCGTGCAAGGCTGTAGAAAAAAGTGGGAGGGGGAGTGTCATTGTGTCGATTTTCGTAATAAGCAAGGGCTGATATTTTTTCCCGTTTCAACGTCGGTGCCGCCGCTGCTTTTTATTGAATTTGGTAAAGAAAGATTTTATCGTAAACACCTTCCTTTTCGGTTGTATACTGTTCCATTTGTTGTTTTTTTTTTCAATTGGTGAAACAACATTTAATGAACAGTTAAAAAATTATTCGATGCTTGTTTGTTTATCATAAAATGCGAAACCCTCATTCAAAGACTGCGCAGATTCGCGTCAGCAGTGTTACTGCATAATAATACGAGAACTAATTCTTAGGTAAATTCAATTTCATTGAAGACATCGATGCCTGGCGTAACAAGTTTATTTATAGGTGTACAAGAGGCATTTAGTAGCGTTCTCTTCCCGTATACCCAGATATCGAAATAAACTTTGTGAGGCAAATAAACCTTGTGATGTAGTGCAAAGTGGGATCTAAACATTCAGCATGTTTTGTGAAATTTCGCACCTTCTACCAGCATATTCGCACCCTTTGTTTTAATACCCAAAACATAGGGTACTGTGATGAACACCCTAATGGGCCCTAAATACCAATCGGCACCCTTTTCGGCTGCTGTTGCACCCTTTTAAACCACCGTTTACACCCTTTATTTTGAAGCACCCTCATGTTAGGGTGCCGGAGCTAAATTATGATCCTTCAAAAAAGATGCAGAAAGGGTGTAAAATGTTGAATGCACCCTTTCCGCACCCTTAAGGGTGCAAAAATGTTTAGTGTGTATATAGCTTGTTTCATAGCGTTTTTTTCTCATTTTTTGCGAAGACACTGCAATGTAATAAAGATTCTGAAAAATTCTTGCAACAACCGCATGACAGTTCAACGTCGGATAATGTGGATCTAAGAGCTCCGTCTTTCACATAACCACGTGAGTTAGCAAAGCTGCTCCAGTTTGTAGCCCATTGGTACGAAAAATATCTAATATTGCGAAAGCAGTACTCAAACTCCTGTTGCAACGTATTCCTCGTTGTTCTCCCTTCTTGGGTTCGCAATTACCTATTCGACGTCCAGCAGGACCCTCAAAAACGAGAATTTTTAGTACCAACCGCTTCAGTCAAATGGCTGTAGTAATCTCCGAAGCCGGTGTACATTCCATAGAAGTCATCGAAGCCTCGAAACAAGGGTGTGTAGTTGCCACTGGAGTACCCTAGATGCCACTGAAATCAAAGAAATTAAGTAGGCTGATTTACACTAAAATACTATACGATTTTCCCCCTTTCAACTTGACCCATAACTCTTTTTACTGTGGTTTGCCTGAGAAAACATTTTTAGTACACATACAGCGATATGGAGTCCATACCTTCCTGCTTTCAATCGGTGAATAGGAAAGAAAATTGCATCGCGTCACTTAATACCTTTTTTTTTAGTTTTGCCACTGTTAGTGTTTGAAATAAATCATTTTTTGGTGTCGCTGTGTCAGTAGTCACGATCATCAGAGAAGCAAAGCCCCTAAATTACCGATGTCTTGTAATACGATTAGGTAAACCAGAAGATTACAGCAGGAAAGCTTTTTTTAGTCGGTAAAGGATGCAACCGTTATGCGGGCGCGTGTCCCGTAAGCTGTATATCGGGTGACGTGGCCGACAAAATCCCCTTCTTTAGCACTGCTGAAGATCGTCATCAGCGGATCTCCCGTACAAGGCACAATAGAAGGGAGGAAGAAGAAGCCTTTTCTCGTTGAGCGTGCAACCATCACCATCTAGCTTTTCTGCTGTTGCTTTCTTACCTACACTGTGGAAACGTCCTGCGGTCTCTCGTTACTAAAGATGGTGCTGTGACCAGGATCCAACTCCCCGCAACCCAGAAAAGACAACCTGCCATCGCGCAGCAGTGAAGACAACGGCGGAGGAGCAGCGAAGCAGCCTGAGACGACGAGAAGATCGCAGCAGGCCGAACACCCACGGAGCCAACGGAACCCCAAACGTAAGAGGACCTTCCACTTCCGAAAAGAAAGCGACCAAGTAAGTCGTAACGAAGAAGAGAAGGGCGTTGCGAACGCAACTCACGGAGTTAATTAATAGGGTGGAGGCTCAAATGCAGCAACGAGCCGACAGAGTGCACCTGATTTCCACGTAAGCCCAGATAAAGGCTATAGCATCAAACCTAGCGAAGTCCAATGAGCACATGGAAGGTTATTTAACCGATGAGGTGGAGGACAGTGAATTTCAGAGAGGGATAGAGTATGACTTGAAAATTGCGGCCATCTGCTCAAAGATCGATAACTATCTAAAGAAGGAAACGCAAGGCATGCTGTCAGCGCCAGCGCTAGCAGAGTGAATCGGATCGGCGAGTCATGCAACGCACGGTGCGCAAGAATCCACGGATCTTCTGAAGCTTCCGAAATTAAAAATGATAAAGTTCAGTGAAAATTCTTTTGAATGGACTAGATTTTGGACGCAATACGAATCAGCGGTTCACTTGAGGCCTAATACGAGCAATGGGCAGAAGTTCAACTACCTCATGTCAACACTGACCGGCAAGGCAGCTGCAGGAATTGAAGGACTTCAGTTCTCAGCCGAAAGCAACTATAAACAAGCTATCAAGATACTAAAAGAATCATTTGGGAGACACGAGCAGTGGGTGGACCTGCACATAAAAGAGCTGTTACGACTCGACAAGGTACCATCAGTCTATCATACGAGCTTTTCCAAAAGGTGCAGGTACACGCACTGGCACTGCAGGCTCTCGGATTGAACACAGAGTACTACGCCCTAATGTTGATGCCAGGACTGAAGAAGGCTATGCCAGCAAAGCTTTTGATCCAGTCCAAGACACAGGAGGCATCTGAAAACAGGTCGATGGCTAACAGCGAAGAAACGACGTCATCAATGGGAAAGAAAAGTGCCGACGTGTTGCAAAGAATAATAGAATTCTTACGGGAAAAGGCTTGCTTACGCGAGGAATATCAGCGGGAGCAGGAGACAGCAGGTACAGGACCTAAACCGGAGAACAAAAAATCGTACCGCACGATCGCTAGTTTCTACGGTTCTGCAAACAAGGCCTGCTTGTTCTGCAAGTAAACGAACCACTTGACCGAAGAGTGCACGCGAAACCGACCTATGGAAGAGCAAAAGAAGCTTCTAGCTTAAAACAGGTCGTGCTTCAGATGTACTCGGCCCAATCATACGGTGCGGATTTGCAAAGCAAATGTGTTTTGCAAGAGATGCAGAGGCCGCCATGTAACACCAATATGCAAGACAAAAGACAAAGAGACAGGAATCAACCACAGTACAGCAAACAGCAACGTCCTGATGCACTCAGTGGGGAACCTGACTAGAAACAGCGTCTTACGGCCGACAGCAATAGCATGGGTACAAGGAGAAGCATCAGAAGACATCTGTCGAGCACTGCTTGATAGTGGTAGTCAAAGAACCTTCATCACAACATCTCTAGCGTAAAAGATCGGAGCAAAGACTCTAAGGCAAGAAAAGCAAAGAATTGGATCGTTTGGAGCGAACGAAAAATTTCAATGCATGGACGTCGGGAAGGTGATGGTAAACAGTCGAGAAAAGGAGTCAGTTATAGCTGTCGAAGTAGGGAGCATCTCACACAGCCATCTACCTGCACCCAACAGAAACATCAGAGGCAAGATGCGAGGACTCAAGCTAAAATTGGCGGACGACGAGTTTGAAACGAAGGGCGTTGGGACAATGGGACTTCTCATCGGGTCAGATCACTACGGGGAGTTCGTCACGGGACAAATACGACACATCGAGAATCGACTAGTCGCAGCCGAGACCACACTTGGCTGGATAGCGCATGGACCAGTGAGCGACAATACGATCAGACTGAAGAAAACACAGGCAGTGACGGTACTCGAGGTTGAGGCAACTAACCTGGAGTTGAAGACGGAGCTGGAAAGATTTTGGAGCTTAGAAGCCATCGGAATTGAAGCAAGGACTAGCCAGATAGACAAAGGTAGCATGGTTGCCCAAAAGTTGAAAGAGCAGGGGTCGAAAAAAATGGGCGCTATAAGGTGAACTTGCCGTGGAAGGAAAACTTCGAAATGCAAACCAAAAAGGACACTGCAATGAAAAACCTCATCCAGCTTACAAAGAGGTTAAACAAGAACGAAAAGATACGCCAAAGACAAACCAACACAGTAGCGGGTTTGTCCAGGGGGAAGAAAACCCCGCAGACATGCCCACACGCGGAATTAGCGTTAGATCTCTAATAGAGTCGTCAATGTGGTGGCACGGTCCGAGCTTCACAAAATTCGAAGAACAGCGTGTGAACACCGAAGACAACGTGAACATCAACACTGAGAGTGGGCAAAAGACGGTAGAATGCAATGAACTTTCAGCGGAGCAAGCAACACCATCAGTACTCGACATAGAAAGATATGGCTCCTACCTCAAGCTGCTACGTGGGACAACCTGGATGTTTCGTTTCATCGAAAATACGAAAAGGAGACGTATAAAAGGCGCACTAACAGCAGAGGAAATAACAAAGGCCGAAGAGTACTGGATTAAGGAAACTCAGAAGTGTTTTATGCCTTTCTTAATCAACAGAGGTAGCGCTCGGAACAGAGGCTTTCAGCTGCATGGAAAGGAAGTGTACCTGGACGACGCAGACATCATACGACACATAGGGCGACTACAGGTCAGCGCTTTAAGAAATAGCCATGTCATAGTACTTCCAAAGGATGCACGATTTACGGAGCTTCTAATCCGGCACGTTCATAACCTAGTGCTGCACGATGGTGTTCAGGAAACTCTCACAAGACTTCGTTCCAAGTTCTGGGTCGTACAAGGACGGCAGGCGGTGAAGCGGATCATTAGCAAATGCATAACATGCAAAAGGCTCAACGCAAGACACGTACAATAGCCAGCACCTCCCCTCCCACTGGATCGGGTAAACGGAGCGAAGTCATTCGAAGTTATTGGAGTAGACTTCACCGAAAACGGTACGCAATGTACAAAGGCCAACAAATACAACAATGTGTCCTTATTTTCACTGTGCTGTGACGAGAGGAATTCACTTAGAATTGACAGACGATATGACCACAAAGTTTCCTACAGGCGTTCCGATGATTTGTAGCTCGAAGAGGACTCCCAGAGGTCATATACTCGGACAATGCCATGACCTTCAAAGGGCCGAGAGGGAGATCAACAGATCGCTTGAAGTATTAATGAATAATCTAGTGACCAGTTACAGCAGTATGCACAAGATCAAGTGTAAGGCCATTGCGCAGGTGCACCTTGGTGGGGCGGTTTCTATGAACGCCTCATACGAAGCATAAAAACATCCATACGCAAGGTAATCGCCAAGAGGATCATACGGACTGCGGTTACAGAGGTGGAAGGAGCTCTAAACAATCGTTCATTGACCTACGTATATGGCGTGCCCGACGAGCCACTTCCATTAACACCAGCGGAAATATTTGGCTGCAAGCTGCAGCTTCATGTCTCCCCGGGCAAGCAACAGTGCCGCAACATTGAAGATGCATGGAGACGCCATTGGCGCATAACGCAAGAGTGGTGGGCGAGATGGCGAAATGAATAGTCAGAGGAGCTTGGATCAACCGTACGAGCCAAAGCTGCAAGCAGCCCACAGTTATCAGAAGGCGACGTCGTACTTATCGATGATAAAGGTCCAAGGAGGTTTTGGAGGATGTGCCGTATAGAACGGATGTACACCGGAAGCGACAGAAGAGTAAGATCATGTCTTCCGCGGTCAAGCGTTAAGGAGTTGCTACGAAGGTCACCGAAACATATATATCCACTTGAAAACTGCTTCTAATAAGATCGCAAATTCAAGCCATTGATTAATTTCCGGCGGCCGGGAACCTGTTGAAGATCCTCATCAGTGGATCTCCCGTACAAGGCACAATAGAAGTGAGGAAGAAGAAGCCTTTCCTCGTTGAGCGTGCAACCATCATCGTCTAGCTCCTCTGCAGTTCCTTTCTCATTAAACCTACGCTGTGGAAACGTCCTGCGGTCTGTCGTTACTTAAAGCACTTCTTGACGGATCTTGTGAAATTAAATTTTTTTTGCGGTCACGAAAAGCGAAATTCGCCAGTGTTCGCAACAGGAGGATTGATTTCTCATAAACAGATGAAGCTAAGTGGTACACGGTAGTATTTTTTTAGCTGCGGCTTTACGGCTAAGCACACCGCAGCCTCGCTGGCTTCTGATTTACCTTGAGATAACCGAAAGGCAGTTCTGTTGCTGAGTTAGAAATGATAAATCGAAATGCGTAATAAATCATGCGATTTCTAAGCGATTTCGGCATTTTCCGCCACTGCGAAAAAATTGAGACTACTTCGAAGAGGTCGGGCTTTTATTTCGGGCAAATGTGCCTTCTCTTTGCAGTGTTCCTTTCATAACTCTGCTTCTGCTTGCTAGGTAGAGGCTTACGTAGACGCCTCAAGGAACCATCTGAGTGCCACATTAAAGGGACACTGAAGTGAATCTGTCAAGCTCCCGGTTTTGCTTGCACTGCGTAGACTGGCTCACATTTTGTCATCGTTTATCAGGTTCATAAGTCGGTAATTGTTTTATAAAGCGGGAAAGAAGAAAAACTACCATGCGCGGTCGGTGGCGGCCGCACCAACTAAGGCTGTGACGTCGGGAGGAGGTGGCACCGTGATTGGACGATGTCCAAGGTTAGCATTCAAACAAGTTTCTGTTTCGGTTCTGTAAAACAACATGCTTGATATCCGACGGCATCGTTGGATGGGCATTCTCGATATCTCAGTAATCGTCGTACCGCGCTTCTGCCATGTTGTCGGCTGTAATATGCCTAAGATAAGCCTCCCAGGACGGCTTGGCGTCGTAGAAATCACTAGACGGGGCCTACGCAGTGCATGAACGCCCTCCGTGTCACCGCAGACGCTCAAATGCCATGCGCTTTTCCCGCATATTCGGAGCTTGCCTTACTCATGCCCGTGTCATAAAAAGCGTGTTCGCACCAGGCCAAGGGTCTGCTGATTCTGGCCTGTGCCCACTGCCCGCAAGCCGTCGGTGCTTGTGGCAACAGCACGCCAACGAGAACTGGCTAGCGCGTCAGTGTCAGTCTGCGCGCGTTCTGCGAACTCGCTCGTGGAGCAGTGAACGTTACGGGCCAAAAATGGTGAACTCAGCATAGAAAGCATCGGCCGCAAACGAAAAAATCAACTTACAAAAAAAAAGCATGCACCCTCGGGGATTCGAACTTGCGACTTGCAAAACAAAAATTTTAGCGCTTTGAACCATTCGGCCACGAGCCAGCCTTGCCGAAGTGGGATATATAAGGTATATAATGTACAACCAGTTTACACTTTTACTTAGTTTTAGCATTTCAAGTACTTTAGGTGACCATTTGTTGTATAGCGCTCCTGCAGTAAGCGTCCCGCAAACTTCCACAATATTTCACGTCTAGCAATTGCATTTCTTCGATGGAAAAGCATTCGCAGATGTGTGGTCGTGCTGCTGACCGCTGTGCTCGTTCACCCAGCGCAAAAAAAGTGCTTCCGGCTCTCTAGTTTTGCGCTGTACGGTAAAAGTTTCAGTTGACTTTATTTCCTTGGTACCTATATTGACTTCGCTGACTCTTCTCCCGCCTTCAAGTGGCATTAGATTTTCCTACTAGCGTAAAGTCAGCGAAGAGTCGCATGTGCACTTGTGCAGCGATTGTGTGGAGCGACCCGGACTCGGAGCTTGATACAGTGTACAAACTAACAAAGTAAAGAAAGGCACATTCTTCCATTCACAAATGTGTTGTGGCTTAGTTTCAACTGATCGGCGGCTGGCGGACTAAACGTTGGGCCGACTGACTCGGTCGCGGAAGGTCGGCGAGCCGTGCAGTAGCGCCGCCAATTGCCAGCTCATCTCCTGCTGACGTCACACGAAAACGCCACAGAAAATGGCCGAGGTTGCAGAGAGGAGGACAGCATTATCAAATTGCTTTTTCTACTAAATAAATTCGCGTAAACGCTCTCAGAGTGGTCGAAACATGGCCTATGGACTCCGGACTACAATTTGCGCTAGTAATTCCGCAATGTTTACAAATCACTTCAGTGTCCCTTTAAGACCTAATCGTCTTATACACGAGAACTGCCTCGACAACCGAAGCAAGGGCATTGTGCCACCCTAGAAATCTCCTGCACTTACTCCTTTGGCCATATGCTGAAGAATGTTCGTGTGACATCCATTCCTTATGCAAGCGGTCGTAGAATTCGCGCGCGCTCGTCTCCACTTAAGTTCTTATACACGCACAGAAATTTCAAAAATGTCTACCCCAAAACAATTACACCATCTTCCCGTTGGGAACCCTGATGAGGATGCGAAGCATCATGGGGGTTCTGTGTGGTTCCATTGTGTTGCCGTTATGTTGAGTGATCTGGTGTTTAGTAGCGCCAGAGGAAATTCCGCGTCCGGGTCCACACCGGTGGCAAAGCACGCAAGTACTTTTGTGTGACAGTAAGTAGGCGGTGGTTCTCGAGGCGCCGAAACTCGTCAATCATGTTCTTGTCGATGTTGTCGTCTCTGTGGTAGAATCGGTAGTCTTCGTCAGCGTTGGTGAGGTAAAGGTTGTTGACGTTGGTGCACCGGCTGAGAGCAACGTACACGCCCTCCTCTTCGCCGCTTTGTCTTCTTCTCCTCCTTCTTCTTGAGCGGTTCCCCTACGGGGAGATGACGACGGTGGTTGAACGCGAAGCTATTTCGGCATGAATTAGCAACGTACACTCCCTCCTCTTCGCAGCTTTGTCTTCTTCTCCTTCTTCTTCTTCAGCGGTTCCCCTACGGGAGGATGACGGTGGTTGAACGCGAAGCTATCTCGTGATGGATTTTTTGGTTGGCCAATCCCTAGGACCATCCTGCCACAATCATCGTCAGAGGTGCTGCGGACGGGGCACGGACAAGTGACATCCCCCCGAGCAAGAGATTCTCCGCATCTAAAATGCGCTCAAGCAAAACAATGACCCGCACAACGAGCCTTTTGTGCCGTACCAAGAAAGATTCACAAATTTTACGGATTAGCATAGGTTGTTTTTCAACGCGTTTTTCTTTTCAGATACATTTTACCCACCTCACTTGACGTTACTGGTTCAGATCAGCAGCCCAGCTGCTAACATTCAGCGAAACCGTCTCTCACATTCCACACGTGAATAATTCAGCTTTCCGTGGTGCTGAGTTTGTACTTGAAAAGATATTTCTTTAGGAGTGTGTTGCTGCAAAGCAGCATATTCGAGTAGAGCATGTGCAGTAAGATTGATCTGTGGCAAATATTGGAAGAGCACTGCCCAATAATATAAAATACTTTCAATATTTTGCTGAAAGGCTGCATAATTTTTGTCAAGCAGCAAGGACCTACGAAAGGCATTTTCACCTTCGTTGCGTGAACCCATGACGATATTCCGACAGACCTCGCTCACCTGAATGCTTCGAAATTATCTCTTCACGCCACAATTTTTCCACTCTCTTTATTCATATATTGATCTTTCTTGGTTGTAATATGCACACCTGACAACTGTGCTTCAGTCGGCAACGAGAGACCTTCCTTCCGTAGCCCAAAACCTTCCATTCGAGTGCAATATGTTTGGTCTGCATTTACCACATCGTTTGTATGCTCATTTGTTCATATCATGAGGAGTTTTAGACGGCATTGAATAGCTCAAAGCAAAGATAATACTCCGGCAGACTTTCTGAAAGCACACGCTTCACCTGAAAAGCACTTCGTTGCTCACCTTTCCTACGATGTGGGTTTCGTACCCCAGCTCTTTCAGATGTTCAGGCAGAATCTTCAATGTGAGTGGCAAGCCCCCCAGTTGCCCAGCTTCCAATGCTGCGGAATTTAGACCTAGAAAAGCAGTCCTTTAGTGCCTACTGTTTCTACCATATGAAAGACAAAAATACAATCAAATGTAAATTCGTGCACTTTACGTTCCGAAGTGGGCACACACAAGTCAGTTATTCCAACTAGCCGCGTAAACGTTCAACCAATAACCTTGGAGCAAGTCAGTTATTCCAACTAGCCACGTAAACGTTCACCCAATAACCTTGGCTATAATCACAGCTAATTAGGTTTTGAGAAGACAGTAGGGTCCGCATTATTCTGGATATTTAGATATCAAAACGGCCTATGCATTTTATGCTTAAATATGGACAAGTACCCTGGAGCAAGATTTCTGATAAGTTGTAGCGTAGGTCAGAACAACGCCGTCAATGTAACATTGCCTATTGCGTCAGATGATCATGGCAAAGCAGCCACTTTCCTTCGTTCTCTCCTACCCTGCCCCGCTTGCTAGCTTTTACGCCTGCTGCCGGCCGCAGTACTGTCCGCCTGGTAGCGCGGATTCACGAAAACTGTACGAGATGATTGCAGGATTTCTCCAGCCTCCACAAAGTGGCGGTTCGGCCCCTTCATGCTTACGGTCCCATCGACGCCTAATGTTTTCGCTTCGCAGGCGAACTTCCAGCAGGCGTCCCTGCTTCTCTCCATGAATATCGGCTGACGCGACAGGTGATGGTATATAGGTGTTGTGGCCGAGAAAAACAATCTCCTCAAGCTATGCCTACCGGCGCAACTAGCAACACATACTCAGTGCGCCAATACTGACACTGGGTTCGTATTTTTAGAATGTGGTGTGAAACCCCCTTCAAAGCATAGGATAAAGCTCCAGCTCAAAAACGCCGAAGGAGCAAAACGCTACAAGGAACACTTCTGGTAAAGCAATCAGGTAGACTAGCTTACCTGTGTTTGGGGCGTAAAGTCTACTCATGAGTGATGCTCTTGATGGCGTGCAAAGCGGCTGCCCGTAATGGTTGTTGAGCACGATGCCCATACTTGCTAAAGAGTCGATGTTCGGCGTCGGTATCTGCTGTGCTCCGTAAAGGCTCGTGTCGGCCCAGCCCTGAAAGCGCGTGCTCTTAAATCACTTCTTTGCGGCAGTTCTCACACTTCAAAATACTCTGTCGTGCCCATGACAATTCGATTTTACGAGGTGTTTTGGTTTCGCCCCGAAACACCATTGATTAGGAGCCAAAAAGAGTAATAGCTGTAGATTTAATATGTTTGTTGGTCGCCCGAGCAAGGCGCACTTTCGCAAGGCAGATTAAATCTCTTTGAGGTATAGGAATGTTTCAACACCCCGTCGGACACTCTGCCGATGGTACGTGTCATTTAATGTGCTGTGTGAAAGTTCTTAGATGCTCAACAACACACATTCTGAAACACTGCACCTACTGTGCCATACCACAGCACAAACACCACTGACAAGGTAGAACTTTTTTGTTTGGGAATAGGTCGTATTAGTACGTGAACGAAGAAGGACCTAACTCACCAGGTCGTCAACCAGGATGAACACAATGTGCGGCGGTGCATCGTACGTAGGTGAACCATTAGACAGGGTAGTTGTCATTTTGATAATAATCCAGATGGCGAGCATTACCGAAAGCCACCGCTGCAGCCCAGTGTGTGCGAAACAAAACAAATTAGCATGAAGTACGCATTTCCACAGTGACTTGATTATTAGCTCCCAATTCCCTTGGCGGTAACTAATCCCACTACAACTTTTAGTCACCCGCCGCGGTGGCTCAGTGGCTAAGACGTTGCGCAGCTGAGCACAAGGTCGCGGGTTCGATTCCCGGCCGCGGCGGCCGCTTTTCTGATAGAGGCGAAAAGCAAAAACGCCCGTGTGTACGAGATTTCGGCGCACGATAAAGATCCCCAGGTGGTCAAAATTAATCCGGAGCCCTCCACTACGGCGCGCCTCATCGCCTGCGTTGCGTCGGCGCGTTAAACCCCACAATCAATCAATCAACTTTTAGTCTGAGCGTGAGTGCGGACACGTGCTAGAACTTTAACTACACCTCTAAAAGCTAACGTGCGCTTGGCTGTGTTTCAGTTCCATAGATCGAATCTTAGCCGAAGTCGTCACCAATCAGCAACCACTCATTTGAGTTAGGGAAATACATTTCCGGTGGTTTTTCTGGAACGTAATGAAAGGGGGTGCAGCCTAGGTCTTATAATAAATAAGAATCAGCGCATGAATCTCTATGTATACTTACTAATGCCGGCGAGTTCGAAGGATCAATATCAGTCACCTTCCTAGCCCGTTTGCAGCTCATCTTCCTAGCCCATAGATGCAGCTAAAAAGTATATTCTATTTATCGAGGTTATCAGGGTCACTGGGTGCCGAAAGACCATTGCCTAAAGCAGCTGGCGTTGCCAATTCACGTTCGTCGAAAAAACGGATGGATCATATCCTCTTGTATCCAGTTGGTGAAACCGGGAACGTGTGGAGTGCAAAAAAACCTACGGATGCAAAACAAAAAGTACGGATGCACAGCAGGCGGTTGGCCACGGTTTTGCATGCGGAAAATTAAGTCAGCTTGCCTGATTTGAAGGCGAAAGACTAGGGGCTTTGAAAGACTTCTCTAATTCTACATCTTCTTCGATTCCATTTTTTCGCTTCCCTTTCTCGTTATTTGACGCCAATTACCACGACAGCCAAGCTGGCCGTGATTCATATGCCAGCTTCCCAATAGTTAAAGCTCTCTTCCGCTGGAACCGGTTCTGTGCACGTGCCAGGACGTTCCTCTGTGAAACTACATGCATCATGCCCATTCATGTTCAGTCTTAGCTAAAGTGTGAAGACGGGCTAGTTGGTTCATACTGAAGGCAAAAAACAGCGCAAAGAAACGACACGTCAGACGAGAAAAACACAAACACGGGCGCTGACTGAGAACTGAATGAATTTTATTGCGCGCACGCAATATAAGAAAAACCAGGAAGAATACTAAAACAAGATAAAGTTAGGATTGTAGATATGCAATCTCTTTTGGCAACAAGTTGACAGACGGTTTGCTGATACATGCACCCGCCCGCTCGTGCATAGAAAAAGCTTCAAAGATCTCGCGTGTTCTTTGGTCACCATAGCGCTTAAGAACATGACAATGCTCAAACAAGGGCTCACATGAGGGCTTGTTCGCGCACAAAGCAACATGTGTGGGAAGGTTACTACCGGTACTAGATTTGATGTTAGCGTGTTCACGAAGACGGTCATTCACACATCGTCCCGTTTGTCCAATATACGAGCCACCGCAGGACAGAGGAATCTCGTACACAGCTTTGGTCGCACACTCAATCAAACGCCTTGTGTGTCCCTTGTTGCAGACATTGCGCCTAGGTTCTTCCGACTTCCCCGCCTTGCAAAGGCCGCCCAACTTCTTGGGAGCAGAAAACACAACTCGCACCCCCGAGGGTTCCACAATTCTTTTTTGTTTGTGCGAGACGCCGTGAACGTATGGGATGACCGTCGTGGTCCTGTGTTCTTTGCGTGCCTTGGGACGTATTCCTACCCGCTCTTCTGTCAGCAACTTGTTTGACAGGCTGCGGATGAGGTCCTCAGTGTATCCGGATGCTTGTAGGCGCTTGACCTGGTCCAGGAACATCGCCTCTATTAGGTGATGGCATTCAGTTGTCAGTCAGCCTTCGTGTTTGTCTTTTTCTCGTCTTACGTGTCGTTTCTTTGCGCTGTTTTTTGCCTTCAATCTTAGCGCGGTGCGGGGTTAGCACTGTGGTTAGCACTTAAGTGCAAAGCAGCGGTCAGGCAAGCGATGCATCTATGCAAGGAGCCTCTGGGTGCAAGGAGCCTCTGAGGCCACCTCTGAAATTTCAACATGAGAATGTTCAACGCGCAGCCGCAGGCTTGGTAGAGAAGCTTAAGCCAGGCAGCACGAGCATGTGCGGCCAATCTTTGCCCAAAGAACATTGGCCAGCCCTTTTCCTCCCGGCCAATCTTCGGCCAAAGTGTTCAGCCCTTAGTCCAAAATGGTCCTTGGCCGTGTAATGCTGGAGCTTGGCTGTCATTCATTCGCCAATCTACTATGGCCGCTAATACCATTGGCTGACCGACCATTGGCCAAAGAAGTATGGCCTACTATTGGCCAAGCATGTATGGCCTACGATTGGCCGAGCATGTATGGCCTACCATTTGGCCGAGCATGTATGGCCTACCATTGGCCGAGCATGTATGGCCTACCATTGGCCAATTATGTATGGCCTACCATTGGCCTGATTGATATTATTCTCTGCAGGCCAGAGGAAGCCCGCCCAAGGCTGCTGCCATGCTTACCCTACAGCAGGCCGCTAACCTTGGATTAACATCGAAAATATAAATTTAATGAATTTTAATTGCATTAAAAATGCTCAGAAAATGTAATTTTAAATACTTCCAAAATTCATTAGTAATTAACGCATTTTAAATGCACGGAAAATACTGCTTCAAATATACTCAAAATGTGTTACTAGTGTATTGAAAATAAAACCATGAATAGATTGAGAGATCCCTTGCAATGTGTCTTTGGAGGAATTGTTAACGTTCAACTAGAAAATTTCATGTTGTGGTTTCGAAAAGTTTAATAGGCTCTAGCCTCAAGATATGCTCCATTGTGAAAATGAAAACCGGCCATGCTCTGATTGCGGGCCAGCAAATGACTGAAAAGAACAGCATGTGTGAGCAAGATTGGCAGTTTGAAAGTTGTTTATTGTACACCTCAGCAAAGTGGCCAATTTCGTCATTACTAAGCAGCAGGAATGAATGCCTTTCAGCCACCTCTGCAGCCAGCGCAGATGCAGCGTTGTGCATCAGAGTCCTCGTACTTCGGATTCTCCACGCGGGAAATTTCACCAGCACCTGCAGTGAAAAGAAAAGAAAACAGGGGGAAATATTAGGGAAACACTTCTTTTTTAGGGGCAAATAAATGTCAAATCAATCAGGCCTTTTATCTAGCCGTACCAACGTTCCTCGTGAGCAAGGATGTTTTATTTTCCCCTTCAAAGCAAAAAAAAAACCGTCATGAAAACAATGCCCATTTGAAGGAAGTAAGGCAACTTATGTAATGTTAAGCATAGTTTATATCGTCATGCGGCAGCGACACGGGATCTTCAATACCCTTATAAAAAAGGTATGGTGGTTGGGGGGAGGCTTATGTATGGAGATTGTCTAGGGATAAAAATTAGCAAAAATTAGTACAAAAAAGACACAGCTAACAACGTTACCAAACATGCAACAGAGTTCTTAGCGTTACGCTGCTTCTCTTTCTTAGGCGCTTGAGTTAACTTGAAATGGTGGCCATTCTAGTTTTTAATTAACTTGGACAAAACTGGTCTGTGACCTCACAGGACGCTAATAAGATAAATAGTAATCTTATTAGCTCTAATTATTGTTATGTGTTCCATATTTCGGCGTCAACTTTTCTTCGAAGATTACGTGCTAAAAACTAGTGCGCAGCGAAACAGTTTAAAATGCATGGGCAGGATTGTAGTAGAAAGCTTACATAAAAGTCATTAGATTGGCGTAAGCACTCAACAATGCCTTCAAAAATACGGCAAAGTAAGTTAATTTCGAAAAAGAAAGAAAACTTTCAAGCCGTCCTTAAAATTACAAGCTCTGATATGGTAGGCACCTAACCAAAGCGATTAAAACAAGCAAAAAGCAAGAAAATGTGTATTTTTGCCTACACACATATGTAATTTTCTTGCTCTCCGTCGCACATAACCGGTAATTTTATACTTTTTGCTGTACAGAGACAACGTAATCAATTATTAGGGAGCGGCGCGGAAAATAATTGTAAATGCTCGCGTCGTTTACATCGTTTACATACCGATAAACACCCCGCACGGGGCACCTTGAGCAATCTTGGTGACGGTACTGGCGATACCGCGGACCCCGAGCCCCCAAACATACGCTGGATCCAACCGTGGCAATGTGTTTATAGGTGGAGGATTAGAAACCACGAACGGTGGCCGTCGGAGCCTTGGTCAAGCTCCGGCCGATGGGCTCCCTGCCTGTCTACCAGTCAGGAAGCTCCGGGACCTCTTTGACTACCAGGGTAAGGTCAAAGGAGAAAGTACCCCCGTCTCCCTGCTTTTCAATGTATCATATGGCATTCTCCAAACCCCCCCCCCCCCCAGACGTGATCGGCTACCGAAAAGGGGCCGCACCGAAGTTTCCTTTCCACCACTTCCTGACTTGAGTCCTCCAAAACCGAACAACTATCCTCGCTTCATCGTGATGGAATCTACAGACCAATCAAAACCTCTTGCTTCACAGTCGGTATTTCTCATTTCAAAGTTTCTTGACGATATCGTTGGAGGGTCGTATAAGGCCCAAAAACAACGAACCGGTGAAATTCTTGTAGAGGTCAGTAGCCAGGATCAGGCCAATAAACTCCTTGCTCAAACCAGCATCGCCGATCTGCCAATCCGAGTCACGCCCCACCGCAGCCTAAACAGCTCCCAGGGCGTGATTTCCGAGTATGACCTACTAAATGAATCTGAAGCTGACCTGCTGGAGGGCCTTCGTAGTCAGGGCATAACAGCGGTCAGACGCATAACCATCCGCAGAGACGATAAACAAATACCGACAAAGCACCTCATCCTAACCTTTGACAAGTCCACCCTTCCAGAATTTATCAACGCAGGTTACATCCGATGTTCAGTCCGGCCGTACATACCGAACCCGCGGCGCTGTTTCAAGTGCCAGCGGTTCGGGCACGGCACAAACTCCTGTCGCGGCAGACTTACCTGTGCGAAATGCGCCCAGCACGACCACGCGTCCGAAAATTGTAACGTGCAACAATCTCTTTGCGTAAACTGCCAGGGTCCACACGCGGCCTACTCCAGGAAATGTGAAAAATTTCAACTTGAAAAGAAAATCATAAACATCAAGGTAACCGAAAACATCAGCTTCTCAGAGGCGCGGAAGAGGTTCGCCTCCTTCCCTCTATGCAGGTACGGCGACGCAGCTCGCCGGGGGGCAGAGCGGCGTCTGGTTTCGGCGGGGACCCAGTACCGCGAGTCGGACTTGGTCCCGCCCCCGCCCCCCCCCCCCCCCCCCTGGGTTGCCTCAGGCAGCCCAACCCGCCTCCGCACCGCTCGCTGAGCCAGCAGCGGCTGTGGGGGCAACCACGTCTGGTGGAAGCGACGCTGCATCCTCCACTTCCACTCCAGCGTCCCAAGCCACAGGCGAGGGCGCACAGGAGATGGACTTGGGGGAGCCAGCGGCAGCTCCCACCCCCACCGCGCGGCCTGCGCCATCCGAGGCGTTCCTGAATCCCTCGGTGGTTGCGGGCAAGGAAAAGCGCGCCCCAAAGGGTTCGCGGTTCAAGGAACCTGATCCCTCAGGCGTTCCGAGGACATCCGAGGATGAAATGGACGTCGGTCCGTTCTTGTCTGCGGTGCACCGCAAGGAGCGCGTCCCGACGCCAAAGCCTCCCGACAAGCCAAAAAAGACGAGAGTCACAGCCCCGAAAGACGACACATAAACAACACAGTCCAGTAGCTCCGAACACTTCATAATGGGAAGAGAGAACATAGTACAATGGAACTGCAGAGGCCTTCTGAATAATCTTGACGACGTGTATGAGATAATGCATAGCAATCAGCCAAGTGTAATGTGTGTTCAGGAAACACATTTGAATTCTAAACACACAAATTTCTTGAATAGTTACCTGGTATACAGGAAAGACAGGGATGGCTGCACACACTCTTCTGGCGGTGTGGCCATAATCGTCCGGAAATCATTAGCATGCCACCCTGTCACTTTAAACACTACCCTTGAGGCTGTAGCAATACGCTTAATAATATTTAATAGGTTGATAACGGTATGCTCCATATACATTCCTCCTGATGTTACACTTTTGAGTTCTGACTTCGAGGCGCTGGTTGACCAGCTGCCCGAACCATACATTCTAACAGGCGACCTTAATGCTCACAATTCTCTTTGGGGCTCTTCTCGTACGGATGCCCGAGGTCGCCTGATAGAGAGGTTTCTTACATCCTCTGGAGCATGCCTTTTCAACAATAAACAGCCTACATACCATAACATAGGTCACAACACATACTCATGTCTTGACTTGGCTATTGGCTCCGCAGTTCTCTTTCCTCTTCTCCAGTGGGGTGTGGGCACGGACCCATATGGCAGTGACCATTTCCCCACTTCATTAACGTATATAGGTAAAGGCCCGAGCAGTCCATCTTCCCATAATAGGTTCAATGAAGCACGAGCTAACTGGAACACATTTACAGAGACATCCAAACTACACCACACATCCATACGACACCTACACGTTGAGGAAGCTACCCAACTCCTCACGGCGCACATCCTCGACGCCGCCGAAAAGTCCATTCCCCACGCCTCTGTTGCCCCGCGCAACCAGCGGAGGCCGTGGTGGAATAAGGACTGTAGGCGGGCGCGAGAGGCCCAGAACAAGGCGTGGGGTATCCTTCGCCGGTACCCCACGTCGAGTAACCTCCTCTTGTTCAAATGGGCCAAGGCGTTAGGAAAACGTGTGCGCCGTGAGGCAAAACGAGAGAGTTGGCGTACATTCATAACATCAATTAACTCCTACACAGACACACGGAAAGTATGGACACGAATACGCAAACTCAAGGGACATCAAACACACAGCCTGCCTCTGGTCAGTACAACAGGGGACACACTCGAAGACCAGGCTGACACACTCGCACAACACTTCCAACACGTTTCTAGTTCAGCACACTACACAAACACCTTCATGAAACACAAACTCCTGGCCGAAAAGAAACCTTTACATGACAATGACAGGTCAGCCACCTCTTATAACTCCGAGTTCACGCTTCATGAGCTGATCGGTGCTCTGAGCACGTGTAAACCCTCAGCTCCAGGCCCAGACAACATTACATATACAATGATACAGAACTTACACAGAGACACTCTTGTAACACTTCTTCACCTTTTCAACAAGATACGGCTTTCGGGGCACATTCCAAAGTCTTGGAGGGATGCCATAGTTGTAGCATTCTTGAAAGAAGGGAAGGACCCTTCTTCTCCCGCTAGCTATCGACCCATTGCCCTGACCAGCTGCCTGTGCAACCTTCTCGAGAAGATGATAAACCGGAGGCTCGTGTACTTTTTGGAGTATAACGGCCTTCTCGAGAGCTGCCAGGCAGGCTTCAGGGCGGGGCGATCCACGAATGATCAACTTGTGGCACTAGAGTCATATATTAAGGATGCCTTCATTCATAAACAGTTCTGTTTAACTGTGTTTTTCGACCTAGAAAAGGCCTATGACACCGCTTGGCGTTATGGGATCCTTACTGACCTGAAGTCATTCGGTGTTTCTGGTAATATGTTTAACACCCTTGCTAGCTATTTGGCTGAGAGAACCTTTCGCGTCAGAGTTGGTTCTGCACTGTCAAAGATACACGTGCAAGAAAATGGCGTGCCGCAAGGCGGAGTTCTAAGCTGCACTCTCTTCATAGTAAAAATGAACTCCGTTGGGAAGGCACTGCCGCCTACAATTTCTTACTCCATGTATGTAGATGACGTGCAGATATCTTTTAAATCATGTAATATGTCTATCTGCGAACGCCAAGTCCAGCTCGGCGTCAAGAAGCTTGCCGGCTGGGCAGACAAGAATGGGTTTAAATTGAATCCTGCAAAAAGCTCCTGCGTTGTGTTCTCCGGGAAGCGCGGGGTCCATCCGGACCCAGACATTACTCTTAATGGCATGTCGCTTCCTGTGAATAAGGAGCACAAGTTCTTAGGTGTGGTGTTTGATCACAAACTCACATTCATTCCCCACATCAAGGAACTTAAAAATAAATGTCTCAAAACAATGAATATACTTAAGGTTCTCTCCCACCAATCCTATGGTTCCGACAAAGAACTCTTGCTTCGCTTGTATACTGCTTTGGTTGGGTCTCGTTTGGACTATGGCAGTGTGGTGTATGGGTCGGCGACTAAGACAGCCTTGCGAATTCTTGACCCAGTTCTACACCTGGGCCTTCGTCTTTCGTCGGGTGCTTTTCGCACTAGCCCTGCTGAGAGTCTTTATGTTGAGTGTAATAAGTGGAGCCTTGAGAACCAACGAACATACATGGACTTGCTTTATGCTTTTAAAATTTCATCGCTGAATAATCATCCTTTTTATCCTGTCTTTAACGACACATCCACATCTCTGCTCTTTGAAAATCGCCCATCCGTTCCTCTGCCCTTTTCACTTAGAGTGAAAGAGCGAGCCTCGGATCTCAGTGCTTTGTTTTTGGATGTGTACAGGTCATCCTTTTCAAACAGTTTACCGCCTTGGCAAGTTCGTCCTGTGTCGTGCGACCTTTCTTTTATGAAACTTGACAAAAATCGGGTACCGCAGGCTGCAATACTGCAGCACTTTCTGTCTCTGCAGTTTAAATACCCACTTGCAGAATTTTACAGTGACGCGTCTAAAACCTCCACTATGGTCTCCTGCGCTGCTCATGGTCCGAATTTCTGTGCAGCCAGAACCATGAGCGTCCACACGACAATTTTTTCAGCAGAGGCGTATGGGATTTTGCTGATTGTACGGCACATACTTGAAAATCAAATTCCAAAGTCTATCATCTACACAGATTCCTTGAGTGTTGTTCGCGCACTGTCATCGCATACACCCCCCAAAAACCACATAGTTAATCTTGTATTTAACAATATCATGTCTCTGTATGCAAAGAAGCATCAGCTGCTCCTCTGCTGGGTTCCAGGACACGCTGGGATCGCTGGTAATGAGTTGGCAGATGAGAGGGCTGCTGCTGCTGCACTCAGGAACAATGTAGACATAACAACCGTACCCTACAAAGACCTCAAGCCACACATAAGACAACACCTGCGGAGAACATGGCAAACACACTGGGACGAACAGACAGACAACAAACTACACGTAATAAAGCCACACTTGGGACGGTACACAGCTGACTCACGCAACAGACACACGGAAGTCGCCTTGGGTAGGCTGCGGATAGGGCACACCCATGCGACGCACTCGTATCTGCTGACGGGATCTTCTAGACCCCAGTGCAGCAGGTGCGGAGATGCCCTATCCGTGGTGCACATACTAATCACATGCAAGGCACTTCACACAACACGACGCAAACACTTCCCACAGCTATACAGACTACACGTCCCACCACACCCAGCGTTTTTCCTCTCTGATGATCCCATGTTTTCTATCAAGTGCGTTTTTAAATATTTAGAAGAAGTTCAATTTTTAGACCTCATTTCATACCACGCGTGATCACTCCCTGGCCCTATACACCAGCCATGCTCATTGTCGTTTTGTGATTTTACTTTTGTTTTTGCTGACTGTTCGTAGTGTTTAAGGTTTCACCCCTCATATATGACTATTGTTTTGGCGCTCTTTGCCCTAGTTGGCCTTGCGCCATAAACATCCAACCATCATCATCATACCAATAAACACCTGTTAGCATCAGGGACCATCAAGTAAAAAGTAGTGGCTTCATAAATACTCCAGACACCTAAAAGGAACTCGTTTAAGTACACCCTTTAGACGCAAATGAGCAATTGCGGCTGCTAAACACACGCAACTTCCAAGCAGCCCACGCGCACCCGCTCTAGACTTGCTGTTTTGCGGTGCCTTTGGCACATTTTTGAAACTCTCACTCGACCACGAGCGGCCTAAGGGCCCCTCGAAACGCGCACACGTGTTCATGAATGCGCGACAAAATGAATACAGCAAGGAGGGGAAAAGTTGCTAGGAAACACAAAAGAGGAAGGGTGGAACGTCCTGACGTTTCACGAAGTTTTGGGGGAGTGATCAAAGGAACAAAAGAGACGAACCCGGCCAGGGGACCCGTTCTGGGAACCGATGGGTCTCGTGCGGGCGAACCGGTTGCCCCCCTCGCATCCCCCCTTCCTTCTCCGTCCTTCCTTGGCTGGGTCTTGGTTCTGGGAACGGAAACATTGTAACTTAGCGGCGACTCTCATACAGTTTGTGTTAGATGGTCAAATCATTTTAAGTCTCTGGGCATGAAGCCCTTAGTGTCGCTACAGCAACTTGCACCGAATATTACGTGTGTGGCTTTTAACACTTTTGGTCACTTCCAAACAGACGGCACAAACACTTTCATGACTTTAGTTGACAGAATGGCGACATGCGACGGACAAAAATCGCGAAGGCTACCCGGCTTCTCGCCGTATGGACCGGGCATGCGCATTAATCGGATGCATGTATGCCACAAACTGGGTTCCTTCCCCGTACGGCGGCTGCTGTAAACATGCGCAGCTGTGAGCGGCTGCTGCGAACAGAAAAAAAAAGCTGCGTCCCTGAATACACTGATTTGATTGTTTGTAGGGTGCGATACTTATGTAGTGCTGGCGGGGAACCTCTTCTCCTTTCACACTCTGTTTGTAGGGTTTAACGCGCCGACGGAAGGCTCCGGATTAATTTCGACCACCTGGGGGTCTTTAACGTGCGTCGAAATCTCGTACACACGGGCGTTTTTTCTTTTCGCCTCCATCAGAAAAGCGGCCGCCGCGGCCGGGAATCGAACCCGTGACCTCGTGCTCAGCATGAATACACTTCGCAAATTTCTCAAACGCGTAAACATGGACGGCGGACTTTCTGTGAACAGGCTGTGTTTAAAACGTTCCTGGCTGTTATGTGTTTACTGCAAGTGTTAGTCCTAAATAAGCTCACAATGGAATAACTGTATCTACAGAAAAACTCGTAGCAACAGTCCCCCGGCCACACAGCAAGACCCGAGCTAAAAATTAGGCGCAAAAAGGGTAGCACTAAAATCCCTTTTTTACGTCTTCTTGCTGTCGTTGATTTGTGAGTACATTCCCTTGCGCGGAGTAGTTGCGGTAGGAAATCTTGCTCGCAGGTAAAGGTAAGCTTAACAACCACGTGCGGGTTTCAAAAAGGCGTTAACACACTTTGATTGCAAGGCAAACATACATCGATTAATTGTTGTGCGACACCGTACGCGCAACTAGCTGGTAAATCTGGCTTACCTTGGCTAGACGGCAATCCTGGTAAAAACGCCGCTGCAACGCGCCGTCCAAGCAGAGGCTTCGTCCGCACGACGACCGCGCGTTGAGGAGTCCGAAAACTTGTATCACCACAAGACAGGCAAAAGAAACGCAGCGAGGGCAGACAAAATGAGGGGTGCGCCGCTCCCCGCGGGTACCGGGCAGAAAGGAGGAGGTAGTGAGCGGCAGTGAGAGGCGCCGAGCTGCTCGCCCTCGCAAGCATAGCCAGCGTTGTCCATCTAAAGCCGATATTTTTTAGAAAAAGAAAATTTTCAAAGCCTCTACAGCGATACCGTCGTAACAACGCTGGCGAAGTGCAAGTGTTTTCATACATATATATACTCGTTGAATTAGATGTTTTTGCTTTGCCGATTACGTTGGAACACCACCGCTTACATATTTGTACGCCGAGTTTCTCTCTAACACAGAGAGCTTATATGTATGCCTGCCTTAGACAGCGCAGTAGGTGAAAGTATCTCCCGCAGTTTCTTTTATTATAAGTAAACATCGAGGAGAAATTCTCAGTACGTTTATTCATTTGAGATGTATTTTATCCGACACTTAAGATATGCTTTACGTGAATCTTACGATTCAGCAACTGAAGCAGTGCCTCTAGTGTACTCGAAATGTATTTCGGCAAAGCTTTTTTAATACATTTAAAATGTATTTTCAATAAATATTTTTCCTGCATTGAGAGTGTATCTCTACCATGTTCGTTCCACAAACCTACAGTCCATGCGAAATATATTTCGAATATATTCGGAGTATATATCTATGCTTCAGCACACTTTTAAAGTATACTCAGAGTGCTGCTTTAAATGTAGTTAGGTAAGCGTATTTTTTTTTTTAATTTACAGTGCATTTGGACCTAGATCGTTTGGCGGGAAGGAATACATTTTCAATATATTCTGAATACCTTAAGCGCGCATTCATGAGGTTCAGCACATTCCTAATCTATTTGTAGGGTACTTAAAAGCACTGTATTTGTTCCGCTTTTTTAATAATGTATTTTCAATATTTACTAAATACTAAGAAAACGCAATTTTTAATACACTTGAAATACATGTACGAATACAAAGCATATTTGAAATGCACTTCGAGCATACTCGTAGGTATTTCAAACGTATTACTTTTCGCTAATGGCCCTTATCCTCCCTCTCCTACCCCTCCTCTTTCCTCAGTTACACTCAGCCTGACGTTTGAGCCGACAGTAGACTTTCGATTGATTGATTGTAGGGTTTAACGCGCCGACGCAACGCAGGCGGTGAGGCGCGCCGTAGTGGAGGGCTTCGGATTAAATTTGACCACCTGGGGATCTTTAACGTGCGCCGAAATCTCGTACACACGAGCATTTTTGCTTTTCGCCCCACCAGAAAAGCGGCCGCCGTGGCCGGGAATCGAACCCATGACCTCGTGCTCAGCAGCGCAACGCCTTAGCCACTGATCCATCGCGGCGGGTGACAGTAGGCTTTCACTTCCTGCCTAAGTTTTTAAACAGGCATATAGTCCGGCACAGAACCTGCGCTTCTTTTTTCTATCTTTCCAGTAAGGGAAAATCCATAGATGTAGCTCAAAAGCGTTTTAGTAACCACAAAGGTCCGCAAGGCCGGAAATGTTCGTGAAAAAATAGGACGCGACCGGTGCAAGAGTAGAGCGCATGTGGGAGTAACCTGATGGGGGGGACGGAGGCGTACGGGCAAAACTTTTTCTGTTTAGGCAAGACGCGACCTCATGCCGGATCTTCATTCAGCAGTGTCACCAGTAACCTCCACTGGTGTGTTGTTCACTTTATAGATGGCTTGTCGCTGACGATATTGAATATACTATTGAAGTACTTGGCCAACTGATAGCCTCACAAGGAAATTGTACGGAAGTAATTCTTCGTAATGCTCTCGTAATAATTCATTTTGGAGACAGATTGATCACCTCGGCTGCGTAAAAGTGGCGGCATTCAAAATCGTGAAGAAAGCGTTCAAATGCGCTAGATTCGCTGCTTTGAAAAAAAAAAGCTGTGAGACATACGTTGCCTGTGTGAGAATATGTTTGTGGTAACGACATGGACAAGATTATTAAAGCGATAACTGAAAGCATGCTGTGACGTTGTAGGGAAACAGCGCGTAACGTTCCTTTAAATCTCCATGTTATAACACGCATACGCGTTTCATCACACCCACGGAATACATTATTTCCAAATTCAGGACGCGCCCAGCACGTGATTTCGTACTATTAAGGTATTCCCAATCGTCGTATGCATAGCTTGGATTCAACAACCTGCGTGCAACCTCGTAACGCTTGTATTATCCTCTGTGCATGTCAGGAGAGTTCTTATGCCCTGGGTGCCAGAAATATAGGGCTTCGCAACTTCCGTGGTTCCCACAACTTTTGATGAATAACTCACGTCGTTTCAGAGCATTCGCGTTTCATATAAATATACATTAGAGCGTAAAACCTCAGCATAGCCTGTAGCTATCGTAAAATACATATTTCGAATCCTCGAAGGGTTCTTTTTTTGTCCAGGTACTGAACTCTATAGGAAATATAACTGAAATGGAGCGTCAAGGATGTTCCACTCACCAATGACGAAACATCGTGTTTTCGGCGAAGTAGCTGGGTCACAAGACATTGTGGCACAGGGAAGTATGTCGTCATGCATAGCAGGGCTAAGGGGTACGTTGTTATTACGACGCAAATGAAATAATATTTATTAACACAGCACATGTCTCAAATGAAAGGCTGATGTAAATCAGTAGCGCCACGTGTATCATGGGCACTTAGCTGTATGCTATATGCATGTGCTTGGTAGGCTGGGAAAAAGAAAATTAATGACATGTTTACATGCTCATTGCCTGTTTCTGCTTTTATTCATGGGTATCACGCCTAAAGTAACCAGAGTGGCACGGTGCTTCCAAACACCACACGAATTCTAGTTAGATCAATTGCAACAGCCGCCGTTTTTTTTTTCGTTTATTTTAAAAGAATGCCCTGACGTCGCCTTTGCGGCGCTAACTTAATACCCTCGTGTGATGTAACTGTAGCATTTAGGTATACCTTTTTGTTTAAGCCAGCTTCGGAGCGAAAAATTGTTGAAGTTGAATTTATCATCCCACACACTAACATTTCAGTTAAAGCAAGTCTAGCAGCCCTACCTGCTTTATCAGAGCTTATAAACTGAAGGAGATATTTTTCTGCCTATAATGGCCTTCATTAGCTGACTCACAGAAAGAGAGATTCGCCGTAGAGGTTACTGCCACCGCCAGGCCCTCCCGAAGCTACATACCATGCTACTGCATGCCATAGGGTCCCGGCGGACAAGCAGCTCGTTCTCCCGCACCATTGTATTTCCCGTCCACCGCGACCCCTCCTTCCAGAGGTCGTCACGTACATACACGCAATTCTCTGTCCGGAGATCTTTTCTACATGGGTGGCCGCAGAGAAAACGAGTATTCCGCGTCCAGATGCTTCTCGTTCGTCTTCGGACCTTTGTTGGCCAAACAGGAAAGAAGTAATTCGTGGCCAGACTGTTGCCGTTCGTGTTCCGCCTTCCGCTGGCCAAATGGGAAACGATTAATGCGTGGCCAGACGCTCTTTGTTTGTCATCAGACGTATGGTGGCCATAGAGAAAGCGTGTACTCCGTGGGCAGGTGCTTGCCGTTCATCTGGGGACCTAAACTGGCCAAACAGACAACGCGGCCCCCGTGGCCAGTCGCTTGCAGATCGTCTTCCGACCTCAGCTGGCCAAAAAGGAAACAAGTAATCTGTGGCCGGACGCATTCTGTTCGTCGTCGGACGTGTGGTGACCAATGAAAAAACATGTTCTCTGTGGCCAGATGTTTGCCTTTGGTGTAAAGACCTCGGCTGGCCGAACAGACAACAAGTATTCTGTGACCAAATGCATGCCAAAGAACATAAGCTCTCTGGCAGTCCAAACTTTGCCAATGGCCAAACAGGCCAAGCATCGGCCAAAAATAAGCCAAATGCTGGCCACGTTTTCTGTGCTGCCTGGGAACTTGCTAATATAATACCTTTCAAGCATTACCTGGAATATCATTCGTTTAGACGAGGTTAGAAGAAGAGGGGAAGGCTTCATGAAGTTGAGAATTGGGAAGTTTTCATGCTGTCGTGAAAAATAGGACGAGGCAGTACGAGAGTTCGACACTTCATCTAAATGATACAGCCAGAAGCGAGGAGATATTCTGCACCGTTAACAAAAAGTCGCAGTCATTGAAATGAACCCAAGTGAGCAATGCTGGTTGCGATGAAGCCGTACGAAATTTTTACGAGGACGTGGGATAACTGACATGCTTCTGGGATAAGGAACATGCTTATAAGAAACACGCTGGTGATTGGAGACGAGAACACAAAAGCAAGTGATAAGCAAGTAGGCGCCAGGGCAGCGGGAAACAAGAATCAGCTGAAGAAATATCGAAGAAGATACACTGTTTCTATTTGTAGAAACCCTGTTTTACGTTTTCGTGGCAGGCAGTGCACCTCTGCACTTCAAGATGTTAAAACACCAACTAGCCCACTCCCAAGCCTTGCTTATTCTCATATCATCAGTTTTTTTTTTGTGACGGTGGGGGGGCATTGTTGTATCAGAATCGTTGTAGAGGTGGTGGATGCCGGTGTATGTTGTGTTTAGAGGAAATAGCTTGGTGTGTGACACCAATGCGTCATCGTAATCTTCCGGTAGAAAGGCTCGGCGGTTGAGTTCGTTACGTTAGCCTCGGCATGCGGCGCCTTTTTTTCTGGGAGACAATTGTTAGCAGTGTTCCACATGATGCAGGTGGTTCTGTGGTGGGTTTTCTAGGTTACGATCGCCACTGCAGGGCGTCCATTCGTCTTGAGGCATACTGGCGGCGGTCGAATTGAGAGTGAGCGACGAGAGTGATTTGGAGGTCGAAGCGTGGGTGAAGCCAAGTGGGGTTAGTGGCTTCTTCGGCCACGTTGGTGAAGTAGTGCGTGCGGTGGACGTAGCTACAGTTTGTACGGTTTAGTCGACAGCGAGAAAGCGTATGCAGCGTGATTTTGGTACTCGGCTGCAGGTGCTGTGCGTCCTAGTGTCCGCTTCGTATCGCCCGAGCAGGAGCTGGGTGCGGTTTCTCTGGAGTCCAGCTTTGAGTGCAGGGTGCAGTTTTGGTGAAACTCTTATTGGGTTCCTAAGTGTAACACCAGAATGTCCGTTGAATTCAGGTGGGAAGTGATTTGGTCACGTTGGCGTGGTCGAACTGATTTTCCTGTGTAGTTTGGCTGAGACGGCTGACCCTAGGTGGTGCACTCTAAGGAATGCTGTAACTTCGAGCCCTAGGCTGAGAAGACGTTCTGTAAGGGTGAAAAAAATACTCCAGCACTGTCGTCAAGCGTTACCTTTCATGTAAAGCTTGGCATGAGGAAGGCAACGGAATCAATGTATATGACGATGCCTACTACCAGCACAGCCCGCAGCAACGAGGGAACATGTAAATAAGCAATTTCAAACTTGTGCAAATGCGTGGTGATGTGTGCTTGAGTACTCACGTATAGATCAATCCTGCAGCTTTGCTATGGACCAATCCTTACGAAACTTTGAGCAAGCTTCTCCGGTTGAGCAGGTGGAAGTCGACAATTATGAGGATGACTTTGCATCTACCTCACGACGCGAAGAAGACGACGACCACTTCGGTGCATATTATGACAATTACCACCACCGAAAATATCAATATAAACAATGATACTCAAATTCACTATGTGCCTGGCAATGGTAACCTACAGCATCTTCGTCATTCATGTCTTGCGCCTGAATTTTTTTATTAGGAGGTTAATGTTCAGAGCAAGCAAGTACGGTAAAAACGCGAAAGTTGTGCGCGAGAGGCGAGCTGTTTCTTCGGGAAAATCCCCGAGTCTTGCCCAAGTATAGTTCCGCCGAACCACGCAAAAAGGACTTATACATAAACGTTTTCCCTGTCCAATCCAGTCAGGTGGCAAGTCTTCGTATAGTCTTCCTGCCCACTGGGTTAAGTAGAAATGGTACAAATTATGTTTTTTGGCAGGTTTGTGTAGTTTTAGTAATATAGTGCTGTCTGCATGGCGCCATTGATGTGGGATTTCTGTGTTTCTAGTGGAGTTGCAACAGGATAGAAGCACTCCTGTTGGGTCGCCGTTCAATTTTTCTACGAGAGGTTACGTAATTTTCTTATCAACCGGGCCGGTGTTGCAAGGTTTTTGTAAAAATGTGTTTCAAATTTTAAGTTTTGACCAGTGCTTTTAGTCTGGCATTCGGGTTTCAGTTGTAGTCAGAATAAATTTCGATTAATGTAGTTGTGCCAAATAGTATAATAGTATGTTCCGAATTGATGTGATATGCTGCGGGTGCTTAGGTAAGAGCGCAAGAGTCAATCAAGGTTTCCTGTTACTGATGGTGGAGCGCGGATGGTGCCTAATTCATTCTGGAGATTTCATTAAGTGCTCTTGGTGGATAGGGTGCAGCCGAGTTGGTCACAAGTTGTTTGCCAGATATGGGTAGCCACTTCGACCTAATGCATGGCTTTATTCGATGACGTGCGCATCCCGCTGTTTGGGTTCTCTCTTTGGTATTTCATTTCAGCATCTCTTGACCATGGTTCTCCTGGCTGCCCGGAAATAGTCGAGATAACTTTAGACTGCACGAATCTCGGTCATTAGGGCTACGTGTTTGGCGAGGTGGCCCAAAGATTCCGTAAAGACTTTGTTCACTCCCGCAAACTGGTTTTCGCCTAATTGTATGGGAGCTTCATCTCGTCGAAGTGCTTCACAGTCTGTGATGTGTGCCGTGCTTATTCTCAGTTTCTCTATGGTGAACTCTGCTTGTGTCTTGGTAATGAAGTAGTCGCTGCCGATCTTGTTTAGGACCTTCCCGTTGGTACTCGTAAAGTTTGTTGAAAATGTCAGATCTGAAACGGTGCCTTACGTGACACTGTGTCCGATTCTACTAGGGGACGTGGTGTCGTTACATTGTTTGAAAGGTGGTATTGCCTTGAGTGTTAAAGTAGCACGCCTGTTCTTTAGGGGCCAGGTGTAGGTACATGCTCTATGGGGCCATTGAAGTCCCCAGCACTATGAAGATATTCGTGCACACTCTGCCTGAAGCACGATGAAGCAAAATTCGGATGCTATAGGGAGGCGAAGCTAAAGTTTGCCGGGCGAGGGAATCGCTGCCCTCTCCCCTCCGGGGGAGTACGCGGCGGCGGCCGCCGCTTTGGCACGTGCGTTTTCCGCTGCGCGCGTGCTGCATTTTTCGCGTTAGGAAGAGGGCTGGGTAAAATTTTTTTAAGTGCGAATGCACTTTATAAGCGACCCCAAACCATCCACCGCCGGCGTCGGCGGCGGCGGCGGCGTCAGCGTCCGCAGTGCTCCTCTATAAAGAAACAGCATCCGGCGCCAGGTTTCGATCCGCGGACTTTGCGGCCGCAGCGCGACGCTCTACTGACCAAGCCACGGACGCGACGTGATATCTGCGTTAGTGACGCGCCTTATATCTTTAACGCATTCAAACTACGTCGTCAGCGGCGTGCGTTGGCGACTCAGCGGCGTTATAGCGGCTTGATAACTGCGTGGTGTACACGTGATACTACAAACCCGATGGAAGAGATGGAAGAGAAGGCGGCGAGGCGGTGGGCTGCGGTGGCCGAGCGCAAGCGCCGCAAGCGGGCCGACAACCGTGCATTCGCACTTTCACATTCTCCCCCTCGGGGAAATGCGGGGGAATTTTTACTTATGAAACCATACGCGTCAGCACGTGTCCAGCAAGTTCGGTTTAAACGTAGAGTAGTTACTGAGTTCATTTTTGTGGACGTTTGTCTTGTCGTCTGCTACATACGCGCCGCCTGCTTCCGGCCGCTCTACCGGCAGACTGCCCCGACGATTTAAGGGGGGAAACGCGTTGTTCGGCGGTCGTCGGTTGCTTTTTTCTTCTGCAAGGCGACAGCTGTTCAGCTTGCCACAGCGTACTTTTCTCTTGTTTGTTACTCCCTTCGCGTGCTCGCGCTTCGGACATCCGGACTTTCTGGACTGCAGAAACACTGAGGCTTGCAAGAAATGTAAGATAAACGTGATTGATTACGGTTAATAGGTTATTTCTTACTCTTGAAACAATCAGCTGCATCTTATAAAAACGCATTAGAAAGGCACACGCTAATTAAGGGGTGCGCTGACACCGCCGCATTTCCATTTTACTTGTCCTTGAAGACATTTTTGTTCGCAATGTTTGTCACCCGCTTGGAGTACAAGTATGGGTTAGCGTGACAGTTCGCGGAAACAACAGAACAGCTTGTGGCGTATAACTTTTAATTACTATAATATGCAGAATTTGCTGTATACCTCTTTTAATTACCAGTATTTCTAAATGTGGGAAAAAAGCGAACAACGCAGCAATCCCGTCCAGAACACAAGTCACAATGACAAGACGAACCAGAGCTACTACAGCCAGGTAAATCGCTAGAAACTATTTTTTTTTCACCCATACAAAATGTCAACCTATTGTGTTATATATGGACGATATCGAACGGCACCGGCTAAACAACTCCGAAGTTCATTTATTATAGCGGAAAACAATCATTGGCAGCATGCATTAAAAAAAGTGTAGAGGGGAGGACTCGTTAGAACACTAGTTCGCATTTTCAAAGCCGGGTAATGTAAACTGAAAGCACACAGATACAAACAAAAATGTGTCAACTTATTTCACCTTTCGAACCGCAGTGATCCATGCTTACCGTCTATCCTTTTGGTGCGCTTTCGCGGGGAATATGCAGAATTTAACGAATGGATCCTCTTCTTTCGCCTTGTTACTGTCGTGGCAGCTGACCATGCAACAATAAGGGGGGTTTGCTTCGCTTTCAGTTTCATCTTTTCGTTTCGGGATAGTGAGGAGTTTTCCCGCCGCTCTTTGTACGTGCTGGCTTAAGTGGCTCGCGCAGCCGGCGGTTGCTTTGTTCGCATTCGTGAGTAGGAGGCTGGATGCCTCAGGCGGTGCGGGAGACAGCGCGAGCTGCGCGTGCACTTGCCAGACGCGGAGGAGCGGGCCGGGGGGCGTCTGCTTAGGGCGCTGAGAAGCCGTTCACCAGACGCAGTCGTTTCGCGATGACTGAGGTGGTTAGACCAGCCAAGGGTCGCCCACAAGAGCACTCTTTATCCCGTGAAACCGCCGGGGCGCTCGGCCGTTCGACTGGCGCGTAGCAGACGACGCGTCTCTAGCAGACAAGACAAGCACCGGCAAAAATGGACCCAGTAGCTGCTCTACGTGTAAACCGAACCTGCTGGACACGCGCTAATGTGTATGCTTTCATAAGTTGAAAGAAAGTTTTACCCAGCCCTCTTCCTAGCGCGAGAAATGCAGCACGCGCGCAGCGAAAAAAGCACGTGCCGAATAGGCGGCCGCCCCGGCGTACTCCCGGGACCTCCGGGGAGAGTGCAGCGCCACCCGGCGATCGTTCCGGAGCCTATAGATGGTATTCCCTGAAACGTTTAGCTGTCCATTCTTCGCCTGGCAACACTGGAAACCGCCACGAACATGGCCTAAGTACCACGAACATGGCGCGGCCTGTGCCAGTGCGCCCGCACACCGCAGAAAAAAAAAACACCGGCGTGCGTCGTCTGCTCCGTTTCAGCGCTGTTCTTAACGGCACTGTCAACACTGATGCTAATAATCGCACTCACATTGGAGTCGAGGCATTTGTTTGTGTTCGGTGGGGTAGAGTTTGGAACGTCCAGCACACATCATGTGCAGCACACATCACGCCGCATCACCGATCCAGCCAACACCGACCGATGTCCCCTGCTTCGATGTCGACCCCCCTACAGTACTTTTTGGACCATCAGCAGCACCTTCATCAACTACATCAGCAATTCAACTGGATATAAAAGACCGCGCACCGCAGCCGCCACTTCGTGGGCTCGACAGCTGTGCCACCATGCAGCTTTCCCTGACACCGTTTGCAGTCATTGCACAGGTACGTTCATCTGACCCCTTTACGCAAAAAAGACTAGCAACCGTTGTTTGGTACAGCTTCCATGCCCACAGTGCCTTTGGTGTATTGTACTAGATATTTCTAATTCTGGGAACTTTGCTCTGAAACTGTTACTGCTCTCAGGTGACATTGCGGTTAACCCTGGCCCCGCAACACGTAACACAAGCAGCCAAACTGACCCTACAATTCACGCACTTCTAACAAAAGCCGAAGAAGGCCAGGCTGAATTTCGTTTTGTCGTTAAGGTGATAAATGAACGACTAACCACAACCGAAGAAACAATGAAGGACCTAAAATTTGCATCACAAAAGCTGAGGAAACCTGCTCTTCAATTCCGGAAATTGGTACGAACTTAGATGTTCTGACTAAATCAGCAAACCTTACAGCAAATTAACTCACCCCCATGGAAGATATGCTCAATGATGCCGAAGACAGGTAGCGTCGCTCTAACCTTCTCTTTTATGAAATTCCCGAAACGCAAGAAGAAGCATGGGCATACAATGAAAAACTAGTTACCAGCATTTGTAGGAATCATCTTAAAATTGACATACAAACAAAAGACATCGAAAGAGCACATCGAATTGGCAAAAGTCAGCCGGAGAAACAGCGTCCATTATTGTTAACGTTGCTCAGTTCAAAACAAACGAATCTGTATTATGAATTGTTTCAAGCTAAAAGATGCGCCGTACAGCATAGCCCATGATTATTGCTTTGAAACCCGCACTATTCAGAGAGAGCTGCTACGTTTTGCGCGCGACCAAGGTGACCCATTCGAGCGCTGCTACAAAAAGGGGTTATCGGGAAGAAGTCCTACCACTACGATGCAGCTGGAAAGCAAGTGCCCGAGGTCGCGGGTTCGATTCCCGGCCGCGGCGGCCGCTTTCCTGATGGAGGCAAAAAGCAAAAACGCCCATGTGTACGAGATTTCGGCGCACGTCAGAGATCCCAAGGTGGTCAAAATTAATCCGGAGCCCTCCACTATGGCGCGCCTCATCGCCTGCGTTGCGTCGGCGCGTTAAAACCTACAATCAATCAATCGAAAGCAAGTGAAAGAAACGCTGTTTCACTCAAGCGATAGTCATTCCGCAACCAGTCACCATTACCTACGGCCACTTCATCCGCTCGCCACATGAAAAACCCTCGTTCAAACCGAAAAAATGACGTCGATTTTTCTATCCTGTACACCAACGTACGAAGTATCGAGCCGAAGCAACACGAAATATGCACCGTTATTCAATCGTGAAATTGTGACGTAGTGATGTTTCCTTTCCTTGCTTAACCTTGACCCGTCCGTCTTATCCTGGATTAATGATTTCATCGGTAATAGAAAACAGTTTGCCATTATAAATATTGCCCAATCTAGAACTTCTCCTGTCTTTCTCGGTTATCCTCAAGGAACAGTACTTGGTCCCCTACTCTTCTTGATATACATTAATGACCTTCCGTAATGGCTAACTAACAAAATCCGACTATTTGCAGACGACTGCGTTCTTTATGCAGCCATCACCAGTCAATCCGATCAATTACCCTTACAGAGAGAACTTAAAGCCGTGAAACAATCGTGCCACATGTGGCAAATATCGTTAAATATGAATAAATGTAAACCACTTTCCTTTCATAGACGCAATAACCCATTTTCCCACAACTACTCTCTGGGCGGTTCCTTCCTACAATACACTAATTGGTACAAATACCTCGGCGTACACATTGAAAGTGATCTTTCTTGGTGAGTCCACATTAACCATATCATTTCTGCAGCTAATAGATCCCTAGGGCATTTGCAGCGTACCTTAAAGTTTGCTCCCACCCCCTTGAAAATACAGGCCTTTACCACGTTAACCCAACCAAAACTTGAGTGCGCGGCAGCAGTGTGGGACCCACACCAGAATTACCTAGTAGAAAACATTGAAGCTATTCAGAACCACACTGCCAGATTCGCGTTCTGAGAATATTCATCGTTCACCAGTGTGAAGGAATTCAAAAAACGTGCCACCCACACTCCCTCAGCCACCGTCGCAAAATGTCAAGACACAAATTCCACATTCTACTACGCATACCCACCGAGCGTCTACATCACAAAATTCCCTTATTCAGGGCAATCCATACTCGAAATAGTACCACGCCTGCTGGCAAAATCAACATCTCAAGTAAACTCGACCTTGACAAATACATACGCATAAAATTATTTATATCACCAACACCAAGACACATGGACAAGACAGCCCACCAAGGAACATAAAAAGCAAGATTAGAATATCAAGAAAAAAACCTTCACGGACACCCTAACACAGTCTACACCGACGCAGCAATGTACAAAAACAACAGAGATGCAGTGGCGACTGTCATAGATTCTGACCACAACCTAGAGACGGCTCGACTATTAAGAATACGAATCCCGAGGAAGCGGAGGCCAGAGCAATAGCCCTTCCTTTCACCCACGGTGAGAAACAACAGAAGAGCCTGCACATAAGTACGGACTCCAAGCAAGCATGCTACAACTTTACGACTCCAATAAAAGAATACCACGAGTGGCAGTAAATATACTTAACAAGATCAATGTAAGACCCCATGGAACGCATAGATTGACCTGGACCTCCGACAACGAGGGATTGACGGGGAAAGAAGCGGCTAACAGCACTGCTCGAGGTGACAACACGCTGCTTTTCACCCGTCTTGTGAACGTCTATGGGGGAAAACTGGAAGCACTGAGGGCAGTCAGGGCGCTCTACCCGCCCCCTCACAAAAATCTAAACGCAATGGAAGCCACCTCCTGGACACAGATTCAACAAATACTCATCCAAACCTCCACAGGTATAGCCTCATTTACCCAGGAAAATATCGACCAGAATGTCCAACCTGCAGCAGCACTCCCACACTATACCACATCACCTGGGAGTGCTACAGCAATTGGCGTGCCGACACAACACCTGAGAAATACTTGAGCTATGGCAGGCAGCCCTGGCCAGCTCGAGCCTGGAAGACCAGCTCCATCTTATCAACCTGGCCCAGGAAAAGGCCAGACTCAGTGGAGTTCTTGACTGGGACCCCACCCATCAGTGACACGAAAAATCTTGTTATTCAATAAAAGTTTGTTCGTCCTCCTCCTCCTGATCGTAGTAGCAACTCGAAGCAAGCAGTTTATATACCCTCGCCTTAAAATCAACACATTTGCGCAATCATTCCTTATTCAAACTGCTAAAGACTGGAACGTTCAACCTGATAACATTGTTAATACCATAGATACAGATACT
>NW_027526422.1:134422362-134451792 GCF_048455015.1 Haemaphysalis longicornis
CCTGTATCCTATCAAACCAACATGCCTCCGACTTCTACTGAACACTACGTAATAATGCGTGTAAGATTGTCTCTGGCTTCCTGCGTTCCTCGGTCAGAGCTGAATATCGGTCCTGCAGCGCGATCCTGAATTCTTCAGCTTTACGTCTTACTGTTACCTCATTCATCGTCTTCTTTCGTACTAGCTTATTACGGTCCCTCATCAAATCTAGCCTGATTCGATGTCTTACCATACGGCGGTCACTGCACCTCCCCCTTTCTATTGGTGGAGAGATGTTTGAGTGGCGCCCCCTGTATCTGACGTTGGCTTAGGGACTCGCTCCGCTGTCGTCTGCTAGCAGCGCCTGTGCTAGAAATCGCCCGCTTTGATGCTTTACTGCATCAAAAAGCGTATTTCTAGTAATTCAGGTATTTTTACGAGCCTCTGACACGTGAATAATTTCAAGGTGTATTCCCCACAAGTTTGCAACACATGTGCCCGACGAGAGAGTGAATAACTTTCTTCAGAGCAATTAACGGTCAGAAGATCGTGTGTAACTTGTCCTTTCTAGCTTATACGCGAGGTTCAGCGGTCAGAGCTCCTGGATAAGTATTCAATATGCGTAGGCTTCCATACAGTATTTTTGGGGTGCTCTTATGAAGACTGAACAGTCTAATGCTACGTGCCAAGCAGAGGGCCCTACACACGTATTGCATTGCAGGAAATAAAGCGGTTGTCTGTTTCTTTCGTTGTTGACTTGTATCAGGTTGATGCTTTTTTAAATGCAGAGCATTTCTTTAACTCATGATGTCACCCGTTCTAGTTGTCCGTCGTAGTCCGCACCCCTCCCCCTACACTATATATAAAAAAATAGTACTTACCGACGCCTGGTTTCGATCCCACGACCCTGGGGGCGGAACGCAAGGTACATGGTGCTCTACCCACTGCGCCACAAAGCCGACACAGAATGGAGGGCTACGAACGCGCCTTATATCCTTGACTCATTCGAACTACGTCAAGAAGCTGCTGATACAACGCATTCACTACCTGTAGGCGGAACGCGAGGTACATGGTGCTCTTCCCACTGCGCCACAATAATCATACCCACCTGCTAATAAATGATGTCACGTGACCACGTAATTACGTCTCCTCATTTAATTACAATACAACAACCAACAGCAACAAGTGCAACAACATTAACGTAACGCAAACTACTTAACGTCGTGCGCCCCCGGAAATGCTCTGTATTTGATTGTGCCCCTCACGAGGGGGATGTTTAGTTTCCTGCCGCAGCAAGAACCAGGCGGCCTCCTGCGCAGTTTGTGGCGCATACCCACTTGGGGGATTGGCCAGGATCGTTTCACTTACTACATGCCGGTTACGGCAGGGTTTGACTCGAATTTTTTTGGTCAACTTCGAGCGTACATGCGAGAGGGCCCGTCGCTGCGATCGCACGCCGACATGGGAATTGTGGGTAGTGTGCGAATCGGATTGGCAGCAAGTGGCTAGTACAAAGGGCTATGGATTAGGCTTCTCGGCTCGGAAGTGCTTGTTAGTTCTGTTTTCGGTATGCTTTACCGTTTTCGGGATGCCACTTTCTGGCATTCAATGGCTATCACAGATATGTCTAAATAACAGCGTGATTAGCACTTAATGCATGTGCTCGCGTTAGCGGCGAGTTTCTTAAGATGAAGGGGTGACCACATGCAGTGACGGCGACAAGCGACGCCGAAAACGTAACTCAAAAGGTACAACAGCAGAGTGCACTGGGTGACAGCGACAAGCGAAAAAAAATTAATACACTGCCGCCAATGTACTCTGTCGTCGTCGCTCGTCTCTACAGTTCACTGTATCCCCACTGCCGCTCGCTTGTGGGCTGCTTCTGGCCAGCAAAAAGCGAGCGAGGGTCCCAGCGGCCTGTTATATACCGCATCATACCGCTTGCCGCCGCCGCCCACACTACAGCCACAAAATAAGCTACGCTAGCCCACACCATCCGTTTTCTGCACACATTCAGTTACGATTTTCCCACCGCTCGTCGCCGCCGCCGCTTCGTTTACTTACTCCTTGAAGCATGCACTGCCTTGGCAGGCGCAATGGGGCAACATACATAGCAACTCGACAAGCCAGTATTTATTTGCCATTTGAAGCATTCATGCAATTTCATAATGCTTTGCGCGCGTACTTGAAGACTTACTTGCGGTAACAGGCTTTACTTCTACGTTAATTTATACCTACTTAGACAAAACAAATTACTACAACGCGATTATATCATTCTCGCATCTGTAATGCTGCATCGCCTGCCAAGGCGCGTAGCATACGATAATGAGACTAATGAGAGGGAGCAAGAACACAGCTTTAGACAATATAAATAATTTTTTTCAGCTAAATATTACAAAAAATCAAAGAAAACCTCACCAAGTTTGAAGAATGTCATAACTTAAAAATATATCCGAGACGGCCCGCTGTATCTGGCAGCGTGAGCCAAAGGCAGGACTTCTACTTTTTTCTTTTCTTTTTAACCCTCTAATTTGTTTTGCAGCATAAGACCTCGAACACAGTGCCTTACACAAAACAAAATTTGTTGACAGCGGCACTTTCGGCAGCAATTTTTTAAACAAAAACTCAATTTGCGTAGCCACGAAGTCATTGGCGGCCATGCCATGCCGAACTTCCGGCCGAACTACACACTATGGCGGCACTCATGGAGGCGTAAAGCGCTTCCGCCGAATCACGTTGACGCTAGCGCCAGATTCCACTCTAGGTAAGCCAATGAGAAACTCTATGCCCAGTTTAGCCGAGACTCATGGCCGCAAACGCTGCTTACGCTTTTTTTTTTTTTACTGTGCCCAACGAACTAATTTTTCTGCACCGTCACAAACGTTTATTTGTAGGTTTTGGGAGGCTGGGGAGGATCACAAAGATCGTGTGAATATTTTCTTCGGGCTGTATGGCATACATTCCCTTCTTCACAAATTCGCTTTCGTTATGGCTGCGTGCAAGAAGATGCATATTCTCTGCGTGCTTTGTTTATTCACATGAAAATAGAATGAGAAATTTTGTGCTACGCCACCGCGATCCCGCTCCACGTTGTCCAGAGTATTCGAAGGCGGCTTTTGTGCTCCGAATTTCTACCATGACCATCGTTATCACAACGAGCTGACTCTCAACCCAAATAATTATGACATGATTACTGTGTCAAAGGTGTGATATGCTAGCTAACCAACACAATAAATAGTATACGTGCATATATTACAAGAATTGAAACCGATGAATATTTCCAAAAATCTCTTTATTGCTTACCACCCCTTCCAGGCGTAAGAAACAAATCCTGGTATACTCGGGATGGCGTTCTATGAATCGAAGAAAATTACTCTTACTCTCTTCTCCTGGACTGAGGACCCGAGCCACTAATCAGTTCGATTTTACAGTGAAATTACGTTTTCCCTCCTCTTCGTCCTCCTCCGTCTCCGCCTCTTGAGCGCAGTTTTCCTATGACGCATATCTCAATATTGGAGAGATAAGTCTGTGAGAAATGTACCGAATTTCCTTCCAGGTCTGAACGAACATAGTGTTACTGTATCTTTACCGTAGATGTTACTCGTTTAGCTCAATAAACCTCCATACTGGTTAGAAGCCTAGTATAAAACCAACAAACAGTGGGTTATCTGTAACTCAACGTACAAGTTTTGCGGCCCATAGTGAATGTCGGCATACTTTCATGCTATTACAACGTAAAGTGATGAGATATAATACTTTCGATCGTTCGGCCAGGTTGTAAAAACTGTTTTATTTTTCTTCCATTTGACTACCGGGAATCATAATGCCTTCTGCCAAATCCGACAGCCCCGAAGGCCTGGTATTCGTTTTGGTCTTGCATTTTCGCTAATGTCGTTTATTAGCTTCTTGCGGCTCCCTTTGTTCTAAAGATTTCTGAACACTGAAGCTGCCGTTTACTACGACTCTTCGCGCTCCGCACAGGGCCGGCTTCGCAAAAACTGGGGCGGCGCCGGCAATGTTTCTTCCGGAGCGGTATCAAAAACTAAACTTTAAATAGCGCCTTAAGCTGGTGTATGCGATTTAAAGTGTTTTATTATGATAAAAAGTTACGCACAGGCAAAATCTGATGCGAACAAGCATCAGACGTCAACCAAGAGCAAAGAAACAGCAGGGAGAGCGAGCCCGAGTGAAGCAGAGGGCAAATGAGAGAGTCGCTAAGCCGACGTCACGGAGGCACGCTTCGCAGCGCCTCCCGTGGTCGCGCTCACCGCCGATAGCACTTCCACATCCTGCACGATGCGAGGGCTATCGCATAGTATGAAGTCGATTCCATTTTTATGCTCCCCATTCAGGCTCCTCCACGTCCACTTCCGGCTCTCCCGTTTGCCGAACGTATCCACCCCCATCTCCTACACCTTAGAGAAGCATATCACAGCATCCAAAAAAGATGGCGGAAAAATAAACTCAACCATCGCCTACGCAGGAAACTAGCAAAGCTGGGCGAAACCATACAAAAGTACACAGCTCAACTAGCACATACCCAATGGGATGACATATGCAACCAAATACAAGGAAACCTGGGCATGAAAAGAACATGGCAGTTATTAAAACACCTCATTGACTTCAACAACAATAAATAAGAAACAACAAACCGAATAACACACCTAGTACAAAGCCATAAAAGAGGACAGGAAGATCTCATCAGCCAAATTAAAGATACATACTTCCCAGAAGCATCACTGGATCCAATCCACCCTTACAGAGGAGAAGTGAGCCACGAACTAGACAAAGAAATAACTGAATCGGAATTAAGAGGAGCCTTGCACAAACTACGCACACAGTCCGCACCAGGACCAGACAAAATTACTATTAAATCCTAAGAAACCTAGACGACTCTTCAATAACAACCCTCAGAGCCCTTTTTAACGCATGTTGGACCACAGAAACACTACCCCAAGAATGGAAGCATGCAAAGGTCACGTTCATACCGAAACCGGGAAAATCCCTCAAAATCGAGAATCTAAGACCAATATCTCTAACGTCATGCATGGGCAAGCTATTAGAGCACATAATACATGCGAGATTGGCACAGCACTTATGCAGACTCCAAATCATACCACCGACCATGATAGGTTCTCAAGCGGGACTCTCCACACAAGATATACTATTGCCACTTAAACAAGAAATAATGACCCCAGCAAATCACTCTGACACAGCAGCAATCCTAGCCCTAGACCTCCACAAAGCGTTCGATAACGTTAAACACTCAGCTATTCTAAACAACTTACAAGCAACAAACCCAGGACAAAGAACTTACAGATACATCCAAAATTTCCTCTCAAATAGAACAGCAACAATATCAGTAGATGTGCAGCCAGACACCATAGCACTACCAGCTAAGGGTACACCGCAAGGGGCTGTGCTGTCACCACTCCTATTTAGCTTAGCAATACTAAACATCCCCCCAAAATTAAACAAAATACCCACATTGAAATACACTTTATACGCAGATTATATTACATTGTGGATACATGGAGGCAGCGACGCTCACATAGAACACACCCTTCAAAAAGGAGTAGAGGCAGTCTCAAAAGCTGCAAACGAAGCAGGATTAACCTGCTCATCTTACAAGTCAGAATTACTCTTGCTCCCGCCCAAAAGAAAGAAAGAGAAAACACCTCCACAGATTTCACTCCACATTCAACAACATCACATACCCATAGTTAAAACAATCAGAACACTAGGATTGCACATACAAGCGAATCGCTCAAACACAACACACATTAAGAATCTCTCAACACATGTAAACCAAAACATGTGCCTCATGAAAAGAATCACCAATCGAAGAGCAGGTCTTAAGGAGCGAGACCGAATTCGCCTGATTTAAGCATTAGTAATCAGCCGAATTACCTACTCCATCCCGTATCTCCATCTAAGTGCCCAAAAAATGAAAACAATAAATACACTAATTAGAAAAGCATACAAAGCAGCATTACGAATACATTTAAGTACATCAAACGCTAGACTCGATGAGCTAGGCATATACAATAATTTCGAGGAATTAATAGAAGCGCATTTAACTAATCAATAAGTCCACCTGATCAAAACTCCCACAGGTCGACACATACTAAAACAGCTCAGAATCAACCCCGTGGCAATAATAGCTGAGAAAGAGCCCATTTCATTAGAAATGAGAGACAACCTAACCATAAAACCACTGCCGAAGCATATGCACCCAACACATCATCTATACCGACGAGAACTTAGGTCCGCAATACCTACAAAAAAGATACCCTCCAGGTCAAAACACCCTCTTCGTGGATGCCGCCGAATACCGACATGAAACAGCATTCGCCATTGTCGTAACGAAAGGCACAGACGAACCACCAGTGCATGCAATAACCATCCGCACGAAAAACCCAGCTGAGGCGGAAGTGGCAGCAATATCCGTAGCATTGACGCAACGCCCCACGCACCCCCCCCCCTACCCCCAATTACCTCAGATTCCAAAACCGCTATTCAAAATTTCGCCCAGGGCAACATTTCATCCCTGGCACCCAAAATTCTCCAGAAGAATCCCCCCTCACCCCAGTAGACATACTATGGACGCCGGCTCACGCGGGACAGGAAGGGAACGAGACCGCACATTCTCAGGCTCGAGATCTTACCCTCTGAGCTGGAGTGGCGCCCGACCCATCCCACGGGGCAAGGTCATCCAGAGACAGTCTCCTTAACTATAGCGATATTACGGAACATTACCGCCTCTGCCGCCGAAAGCTAGCACCCCCGCACCCGGGACTCACAACAGCCCGAGAGCAAGACTGGAGGCTCATACAAACAAACACATACCCCCACCCAACCTGCCTGCACCTAATCCACCAAACACAAGTCCCATCCCCGACCCCGAACTGCACCCTCTGCGCAGCCCCAGCCACTTTACCCCACATTCTGTGGGCCTGCCCCCAAAACCCCTATCCCCGAATTACCACAGCTGAGCAGTGGAGAGAAGCACTCGCATCCCACGACAGGGAGGTACAGACCTCCCTGATCGCAAGGGCCGCCCCGGTCGTCGTTGGGCTGATAACAACGACCACCAATTTCTCACGCTAAAGGCAAGCTCAGTTTAATAAAGTTTTTTCTCTCTCTCTCTCCATGATGTGTAGATTATTCCGTTCGGCGAACTCGACTAATAAGTCCCCTCTGTCATTTCGACAGCCCAACATACATACATACATACATACATACATACATACATACATACATACATACATACATACATACATACATACATACATACATACATACATACATACATACATACATACATACGTATGCATGTGTGCATACACAGACACATACACACGGATTGCCGTATTCACCTGAGGGAAACAAAAAGTATGCAGTCACAGAAACCTCGCAAATCTGGGTATTTATATTCGCCTGCATTAACGCCACCGACTGAACCCGCAAGGCTATCGGAATCCGACAAACATAGCCGCAAACGAATTGGGGCACGCGACGTCGAATATTTCAACGAACGGTGACGAGGAATACGGAAACTATACCAGCAAACCCCGACATCACACACACACAAAAGAAGGAGGGGAGGCAGGGGCATCCGAATCCACTCCTTCTTGCACGCCGCATCCTTGACCCCGTTTCGTCACTACACATAGAACCACTCCAAGTTTGCTAATGAACTCTTATTTCCTTGTGCGCGTACCGACCAGGTGCGGGACTGAAGTATATTTGCTTCAATATCTTCAATAGCACTTGACACGCATGAATAGTATGCTAGGACTTCTAAGATGCCAAGTCAAGACCCGGAAAATTCGAATTCCCCCATCTGCACGGCGCTGACATTTTCCGAAAAGCGCGCAAGGTCAACAGCCGGCTCTCTCCTCGTGCGAACCACCTCATCAACATCGACAGGAGATGGCGGGACTGAAAGCACGGACCCATTTGCCCTCTGAAAACATGTTTTGATTTAAAAAAGAAGTGCAGTGGTTTTCCTCTTCCTTTATGGTCTGCGTAAACTAGAAATGATGGGACAAACAATTGCGGACGCATTCATGAATGACAACGCAAATACTACTCACGTGCTCACGCGAACATTCGATATCTGCCCGTGTACAGATCCGACGTGAACTACGTCACTTTCTTTTGCTTGAAGCTCGTTGTTTACGCGTACGCCTTCTTTGTATTCTGCTTCATTCCATCAGAGCGCCAGTAGCCGAAAAATAAATCGAGTACTGTTGTAAAACACACACGCGCGACAGAAAAAGCTGACGAATGTAAATTCGTCGGGCGACTGAACTGTGAATAACTCCGGCTATTCGAAGGCGCTCAAGCGGTCTCTTTTAAAGAGCAGTTACGTTTCGACCGAACTCGATGAGACGACTGCTGCCGACCGCGAAAACGAACGCGCTCTGCATAAGCACGGAGGCAACGCCAGGCAGATGACTTCCAGTACGCATACCTTTATTGATCGCCGCCGCATCCGTTTGTCCTTGTTACTTTCCACTCTACCCATATTCCCGCGACCTCCGCGCTGACATCCCGAGTACAGCGGGAGCAGCATCCCGCACGCTCTCCATCCTCCTTCAGCACGGCGGAATGATCCCCCACAAAGGAGAGTCGTTCTTTCCTCCGTGGCGCCGCCGCGTTTCATCCCGGAACGAATATTAAAGACACTGCTCGGCACCGACAAGAGGGAAACGCGGGGAATATCTTTAAATGGGGACAAAGCAAGGAAGACCGCCTAGCTAGAGAAAGACTGCACGAATACTTGAAACCCCCCGACTCGCTGAACGGAGCAATTGTAGAGAGGTGGAGGGAAGACGCGCGTCGGATTTTTTTTTCTTTTCCGTGGGGAAGTTCGTGCGTACAGTTTGAGGTGCGCATTTCCGGTATCTTTTTTTTTTTCATCTGTCTTTCTACAAGACGTCGACGCGGCACTCGACCCCACGGCTCACCGCCTCCGTTCGTGGATGCGTGCGATATGGAAATTCAATGTTTGTGTTGATGCGAACGAGACGAAGACGGCGCCGTTATTTAGCTTGTTTGTTTGTTTCGTTTTGAGCTACCGTGCAATTTAGGAGATCGTTTCTCCACTTGCCGGCGGTGTCTCCACCGACGCGTAAACATTGACAGGGCTCGGGCGCCGTAGTTTTCATAGCGGAGGAGCTGAAACCCGGAACCTTGAGTTCACGCCTGGCCGGAGTCGAGGCGATACGGGGGCCCGAGTTCGTCGTTAAGTTCGTTGATGCGTGCGGACCGTCGAGCTGCGTTGACAATTGATGCGTTGTCCGAAAGCTTCCCGCCCGCTTCCCCACTACGCGTCGATCCCAAGGTCAGAGCTCCCGGACGTTGGCGAAATTGAGGAAGCAGCGCTGGCCGGAAGTTGTTAGCGTCGGAAAAAGACCTTTGGAAGGTCGTTGCCATCCGAGAAATTAATCGCGGTGAAAGACTTCCGTCAAGCACTCACCGTCTTTCCTCTGTCGGGCAGAGTTATACGCGGGTTTTGGTTTTAACAAGCTCTCTCTCTCTCTCTCTCTCTCTCGTCTCTCTCTCTCTCTCTCTCTCTCTCTCTCTCTCTCTCTCTCTCTCTCTCTCTCTCTCTCTCTCTCTCTCTCTCTCTCTCTCTCTCTATCTCTCCCACTCTCTCTCTCTCTCTCTCTCCCTCTCTCTCTCTCTCTCTCTCTCTCTCTCTCTCTCTCTCTCTCTCTCTCTCTCTCTCTCTCTCTCTTATTTTTTCTTGCAGCACGCAAATGCGGCTGTATTTTATTAGCCGTATGTGAAAGCAGGTGGCCGCATTTAACGTCCGGACTAAACATCCCGGACAAGAGAGGTAAAAGGTACTCGTAATAACACCCAGGTGATCATCCGACACGAAGGTACACATTACATAGTTTCCTACAATAATAACTAGAGGGAAAAGTGGCGCTAGCGTCAACGCGAGCTCCGAGATGGAGCTTATGGTTCGATGAGAATGATGGGTACTTTTTGAACCGCATTGCGTAGGATGGAAACGGGCCTATGGCTGCACAAATTGTGTTTTTTGACAAATAACTCTTATTGCCCGGTTCGCTGTTGACAAATTATATGGCGAACAAACAAAAAAGTTAGTGACCAAAAACTGGTTTTGTACGAATTAAAACGGCGTGGTTAAATAAAAAGCAGATTCGAAGTCGAGGAGGTTTGCGGAGTAGGTTCGCCATTTGCCACCGACTGCAGCGGAACACGGATTTCTCTAAAAACTATTTGTAGAAGTTTTGTCGCTTATAGTATTAATACTAAAAAAGCTTTGTGCTCTTCAAAAGAAAAGAAACCGATTACCTTTGGATAAGTTATTTTAGACTGAATTATTCACGTCCACCAAGCTGCGTTCCGGTCAGCCGCCGGTACTGCTGGTCTACGCCGTAGGAGCGGGCGCTCGTTGAAAAGGCTGCTCCAAGCAGTTCACAACCGTCGTCGGCTTCGAAAATACATTGCTCTTCCGAATGAGCAGCGCCGCAACTCCCAATTCGCAGGCAACTTCGCCGCATACAGCGCCGTCATTTGTTTTTTTCGGGCTCGCTGTGCCGGCAATGAATTCATAACCAGCCCGATTCGCAACAAAACATTTCCACTTAGGGCAGCGTCAGTGCGCGTGCGGCATTCAGTTCAGGGAGAAACGTATTTTTGAACGCTTCTTTAACGTAGGCAACTACGTTCATGCAAGTTCAAAACGAAAACGAAACTTGCTGCATGATTAACTTCCGCAAGCCACCGGATCAGATTCCAGAACTACCCATCACGCCCATCGCGGCGGACGATCGCAGCGCCAGATTCCTCTCTAGTTGTTATTGTACGAAACTCTATGCCACACTGGTCAGAGTCCCTTTATGTCGACTTTTTGGACGAACCCAATTAGAGAACAGTACGCACGACGGGCAATAAGGGTCACCCAATGCATTGAGACCAAAGCGCGACCACTGCAGAGGTGGGGAGTATGAAGCGTAAGGGTGGCGAAAGATTCCCCTGTAGGTACAAACCAGGGACTCCCGCCACCTACTGGTTCACTCCGAACACTTCCGCTATTTTATTGGGTAAACTGCTAAAGAAAGCCCGGAGTTCCCCCTCCGTGGCCGAGAGGTACAGTGGTGGATTCTGATTATGATAGGCTGGGTCAAGCTCCAGTGGGTCTAAGTATTCTTTTGCACTTTTAAAATTTTTAGAACGCTTGCTAACGTTAATTCTACGCGTTGCTTTTGTTAATAAAAATGATTTGGTATCTAGGCAAAGAGCGCAAAAAAGACACAGACAGGGAGAGACACGACAAGGATTGCGCTGCACTATCAACTGGTTTTATTTCGAAAGAGAAACAATATATAGAGCCATCCAACCTAAGGTCTATTTGCACATGCGTAAAAAAATTAGTTCTTTCTCAGACAAGGGGATAGAGACCATGCTGACACATGCCTCGCCAAGCGTTAAAATTCGTTCTTATCCTACAAGTTCACGTGAGAACCGTGCTTTGCACTTTCTAATGATGGAAGTGTATTGTAATTCGGGCGAACAGTCCTTGCAATTCAAATGGCTTGCCAGGAAGCCTTCCGCTTCCTGTTTCATGACGTAGTGTGCCCCCTAGTCCTAACGCACGAACTCCCAGTCAATAACCAAATTAAATTTTTAGACATCGAGTTTCGGTTCAAAGATGTTGGTATCTGTTGGAGCTATGGGATCCCAGAGCCAACAAACCACTTCTGCCTTTCAATTCAGCGCACTCAAAGCTCGTTAAACGAGCTATAGCCTCGATATTGTTCAAGAACGCTCTTGGAAAATCTTGCCCACACTCTATCATGGGTGTGTTCAGCCAAGAAGCCCACAAACTAACTTCCGCGGGGGATAAGTGGCTATGGCGTTGTGCCGCTGAGCCCAAGGAGGCGGGTTCGATTCCCTGCCGCGGTGGCCGCTTTTCCGATGGAGGCGAAAAACAAAAACATCCGTGTGTTCGAGATCTCTGGGCACATTCCATATCCCCGGGTGGTCAAAATTAATCCGGAGCCCGCCATTGCGGCGCGCCTCATCGCATGTGTAGAATTCATAATCAATCAAGCCCAAAGACTGCTGAGGGCCGGGTACCGTCAGAACCTCCTGGCGTCGGTCGCAGAGAGCCTTCTGGGAAAAATTCGCGCAAGCCGCAAACGTGTATACTCACGCAGAGCGTAGGCACAGGGTAGCTCTGATACCCTACGTACACACGATTTCACATAATCTGAAAAAGTGGCCCACAGATATGACGCGGACGTTGTGTTCTCTGCCCCTCACAAACTTTCTAAGCTCTGCAAGAGAGAGAGAGAAAACTTTATTCTTTAAACAGCCCTAGTCCGGGCCGTCGTGCCACATTCTCTTCATTAGGAGACGGCTGGTTCGTAGAACTCCCAGAGGTCCGCACTAACACGAAGGCAGTGGGCTGCCAGAAGTTCTTGCGTCGATTTGACATCTACGCCAGGACCCGGGTTCAACCAGTCCTCCCAGCAAGCGATGCGGGAACCTACCACCACACCTAAGCTCTGCAATATGACTGACCCGGAGGCAACCCAGCAAAGCGGCTGCGGTACAAAACATCGGCGACATTTTGTTGAATGCGCAGGAGGCGTAGTCTACCAAACCCGCTTAACGTGCGGAAAAGTGTACAGGGGGTATTAAAAGAAATTCGAACAACGGAACGCACACCCTTACACGCACGCGAAAAGCAAAAACGTCCGTGTGTGCGAGATTTCGGCGCACGATACAGATCCCCAGGTGGTGGAAATTAATCCGGAGCCCTCCACTACTGCGCGCGTCATCGCCTGCGTTGCGTCGGCGCGTTATACCCTACAATTAATTAATTAAGCCTTGGACGCATGCTGCACCATCTGGCTGCAAAGGCAGTAAACTGCGCGCATGTGCACTCCTTCGATAGCGTTTGAGAGCGCGGCCTATACATTATGGGAAAGGCTTGACCAAGAAGCGACGCCGCTGGTTTATCTTCTGGTGCCTTTTCACGCTGCGTCGGAGCAGGATGATCGTTGAAGGGCGTCATGCTAACTGCAATCAGCCTGCTGCGCGCTTGGATCCCGAATGTAGGAGATAACAGGACGCTTAGTGGCGACAGAGCATAAAAAGACGCCTCAAAATAAATGACCGGGGTCGCTTCTTTATCAAGCATTTCCCCTTACAGTAGGCCACACTCTCAAACGCTCTGGAAGAACTACGCAGCCAGGCGGTGCGGCATGCGTCGGAGGCTGTGTGCTACATTGTTCGTATTTCTTTTTATCCCCCCCTGTACACTGGCCAAACTGTACGTTGCGTCAACGATAGGCTGAGGAAGCACAAGAACAATTCCTGGTCAGCCTGGTGAGCCATTGTTTGAATTGCAAGGACTGTTCACTCGAATTACAATATACTTCCAGCAAAGCATGGCTCTCACGTAAGATTGTAGAATCAGAACGAATCTGAACCTGAACCCCCCTGAACCCTCAACGCTCTGGCTTGGACAACATCCCGGATGTCACCTTGTGTTGGCAGCGGTGCCGTATCGGTGCACACACCTCGATTTTTTAAATGAACGCTGCAGGTGAAGCTAATGTCACCGGAAACCAGCGTGAAAGTTTCACTTCCGTCTTTCCGAGTTGAGGGTACTTCGGCTTCGCCCCCATCACACCACATACAACGAACACTTTTGTCTGTAAAACCACCGTTGCGATATTCCTTCCCGTGTAGATACAATCCGGGTACTTCCGGCGCAAAGGACGTTAATTAAACGCAATCATTGGTTGTGCCCCTCAAAAGAACTTACCGAAAAGATACCAAATCAATTACGTGGAATATTAGGCGTGTTGGTACATGATCTAGGAAAAACAGAGAAAAAAAAGACAAAGACCGAGAGACACGCGGCAGGGACTGCGCTGAACTATCATCTGGTTTTATTTCAAAAGAGACAAAATATACCGGGTGTTGTGACGATAACTGGAACACTTTAAAACATTTTCCTGAGCGAACCGACGCTCTGTTCGTGCTCAAACTTGCCACGAAGGTCGCATTTTTGGTCTATTTTGTTTGATACCGGTAACAACGATGGTACTTACCTTTGTATTCTGAAAATAAATAAAAACGATTTTTGCCTATGGGAAGATGGCGGCTGATTTGAACGTGCGAGCCAGCTCAAGTTGATGTTGGAACGACGGAACCACTTTGGGTATGCAGAGAGAAACGGACGTTTGGGATTCACGGCAGGAAGGAGCCAAATGGTGCAGCAGACGATCAGAAAATGCACCTAGGAATGAGCTAGCAGACGATCAGAAAACTCGGTTTTCGGGCTCGCACGTCCAAATCAGCCGCCATTTTCCCATGGGCGAAAATCGTTTTTATTTGTTTTCAGGATAACCAGGTAAGTACCGTCGTTGTTCCCGGTGTCAAACAAAATAGACCACAAAATGCGACCTTCGTGGGAATTTTGAGCGCCAACAGAGCTGCGGTTCGCTCAGGAATTTTTTTTTAAGTGTTCCAATTATCGTCGCAACACCCTGTACGTACAGACAATGAACCCAACTCTTACGTCCGATACTCCGTCCCCCTCATTACCATTCGAGTCCGCTGTGCAGCTTGGGCCGCTGCTCTCAGTATCCTCCAGCATGTCCTCTTCTGTTCCGTTGAAGTGGTTTGTAGTCGAAAACTGCACAAATTCCTTGGCCATGACGTCAACCAGGGCCAGTTCCCACGCGTCTGAAATCTTAGAAAAGGGGTGCTTAAATTCGGATGCAAACTTTTTTCCAACACTTCTTTTCACAAGAGTAGGGGAGGGTGCTTAGAATCGCGAAAATACGGTACTTGTGCATCTTAACCCGTGAAAACCATCATTTCCCCATTTCAGAGAAATTTATAGACTTTATTACCGCTCGGAACGAGGGCGCCCCAGGCGTCCTTTGTGCCTACCCCGAAAAACATGAATGATTTGTTGATTTGTAATGCCGCTATATGTTATGTCATCTCTATTGTTATGTTAGATAATTTTATGTTGGATAAATGTTATGTTATCTCTATTACCAGGATTTCAACGTTCATTATCATCTTTATTTCTCTTTCGATTTAGCCAGCCAACCGGATTTCATCGGCTTCCTTAACAGACGGGTTGACAGGTTTGCACATATTGATCACAAGTTAGATATACCCGGTAAATATCTCCCCATTAAGTCGGCCTCGAACAGGCAATAACTGTGCGGTACGAAGTTTGAGTTCGAGACTGAAGTTTGAGACTTAAACATGACTGGTGCGGAACTCAGGCCACGTTTCGACGTCTGGTTGCTGATTACGCTACCGCAGGTCGATGACTCCAGCAATGCAAAAGGTGACGTTGTTTAATCTGGCGCCATCGCCCCATTTATTTCGGGCACTCACGCGTTAGTACAACGAAGGCCAGCCCTCGATGTCGTTACGCGTCCTCACCGCTGAAGATAGCTGGATCCATGCATAACGCTTAATGGGAGCACATCTAAGGCCTCCCCGCAAACTCGGGATGCTGGGCGGTTTCCGCGGACATGTCCGCAAGAGGCGTCCGGTTGTATAACGCCGGCGTTGGAGAGGATCGCTGAAGGTTTACCACTTTTCTTTTAAAAGAGATCTGAAAAAGCGATTAGCATTGTCTTGCTAGTGGTGGGCATGTAATAGATAAAATAATGGCGAATAGATAATGTAATAGGTAATGCAATGTAACTTGATCACTGCAGTTGGCAACTAGGGTTGGGCGTCTGTAAAATATTTGAACCCGATTAATCGACAGGATTTAATCGGTTAATTGATTTATTAATCGGTTGCGTTGCTTCACGAACCATTTTGTTGAAAATAATATTTCAACAATATTAATAATGATTATAAAAAGAATATAATAATGAATATGTTATCAGTATGATGCTCGTTCACATCCATCCGAGATAAAATAGGCGGATTATCATTGTGGTGATGGTGCGGCCAGAACGCGTATTCCCGCGTTGGTCATTCGCGCTATATTTCTACATCAGTAACATCGATACACGTCATATTTTCAGGCGGCGCTGAATAATTGTTGTTTACTTAGGCCAGAGTTAGTCGATACAACGGTAAAACAGTTTGAATCATGCCTGCTGGCCGTTTTTCGCGCCGTGTGTATTTGTATTAAGGATAGGCATTTTCCCGTCGGTCTCGGCTATCAGCTTGCGGTTCTTATCACTGTCCTCTCTGAGCATACTTGCATAGTTTCCTGTTGTATAATTCGCGAGTATAATCCTTGCCTTGCTTGCGCAGAATTTCTTAATGGCACTCTTGGTTCATTTTGCTCACATGACTTCAACCGATTAACCGGTTAAAAAATTAATCGCCTTACTCGATTAATCGGAAGGTTAATTGGTAATTCGCCCACACATACAGCAACTATTCTACATGCAGTGGTCAAGTAGGGCACATTAAGAATGGCTCCAACGCCAGAAGCATTGCGCATGCGCCCGTTCTTACATCCTGAGGCACGGTGATCATGGGTCGGCTTGATCATTGACAGTTCAATTCTGGTTGATATGAGAGTTTTTTTTCTTCTACTTACTGAATTTCCTTCCCCCCTCCCCTCCGACTTCCTTGCCCCCTTGTTCTTTCACTCACCTCCCTCTCCCCACTGTCATATCCCCAACTTCTTCCCACCACACCTCCACTGTTTTCACTGTCCTTACCGCTATGCCTTACTGTCCTTTTTTCGCGGAGGCTTCGCCATACCTGTCTGGTTTTCCGAATTATCTGGGAGACTCAGGAATTTTGATGGTTTTGTACGATTGTACGACCGAAACAAAAACCTCCCGAAAGCGCATCCGTGTTTTGCCAAATCTTTCTCGAAGTCTGGCCATATTGCGCCGGACCTACCTGGCAATGAATCCAATCCAATCCTACCCCAATTGACATCGTTACCTACGAAGATATCGGCCATGCGCAGAAGTTGATTGATTGATTTTAGTGTTTAACGCACCGACGCAACGCAGGCGATGAGGTGCGCCGTAGTGGAGGGCTCCGGATTAATTTTGACCACCTGGGGATCTTTAACGTGCGCCGAAATCTCGTACACACGGGCGTTTTTTGCTTTTCGCCTCCATCAGAAAAGCGGCCGCCGCGGCCGGGAATCGAACCCGCGAGCTCGTGCTCATGCGCAGAAGTTGAACCGGTCAGTACCGCAGTAACGCTGAATGCGGCGAGAGGCAGTTCAGCATAGAAGAAAAAAAAATCACACCCTGTCCGGAGTGCCCATGTCTGACAACCCCCGGTCCCGTTCTTTTGACGAAATGTCGCAGGGGTGAACATTGGCTACAGTTCACAGTATTCCCAGGAGTTCCCGAAAATACAGCGCCAGCCACGCTGAAGATTTAGCAAGTGACCAGTGGGTGCAGATTGCTAGTAGTTTTGAAGACACAGTTTGGTGCCTGCTCTGTTGTAATTAAACTAAAAATGCATGTAATATATTCCATTGTGTTCCTACTAATCCGCTTCCCGGTTAGATCTCCCTAACGAAATCCCTGCGAACCTGGCAGGTATGCTCCACGCACAGATGGCTCAGTCTAGTCTATACAGGAACAGACATGCCGCGAAGCTGATGAAATACGCCAAAACGCTGATCAACTTTTATAACAATTGGCGAAGCTTTCCTTGCGTCACACCTGCGTTGAAATGAACTTGCGTCAAAATGAGCGCAAGCGTCAACGTCGCAAAGATCGGACGTAGCGGGTGGAAGAGTGGACTCTCACGCCGAGCGAAAGAGACGCGTCAAGAAGGCGACGACGACGCTGCAGCCAGAAAAAAAAAAAAAAACGCCTAAAAGGTGATGTAAATGTAGCCGTACTCTCATACCGTCGTGCATTAACACATCTTTGCCGGTAAATGTCCTTCCCAGTGGGAAACAACCGATGAATTTTTAACACCCGAGCTGCTTAAGCTTGAGCTTGGTCTGGTGGCGTTATCAAAAAAAAAAAACAAGAAAGAAAACTTCGCCGCCTGTAAAGGGTGCACCACCTCAGATAGAGTGTTATACCAGTGAAGCCGGCTTTCGTGCCAGCCAGAGTACGATTGGAATTAGGCAGATTGAAACGAATAAATGGAGGGAAAAAATGGAAGGTAAAACGTCGTTAGAGATGTACAGGGCTGAGAAATTGAACATCAGAAAGGAAAATTTCTACGATAATTCCCAGGGCAGTGCTTTGCTTTTTGAGGCTAGAGCAGGTTGCCTGCGAACTAAGAGTTTTGTGGGGAAGTATTCACAAAATGACGGGGTATGCGTGGTCTGCGGAAAAGAAACCGAAACTATGCGGCACATAGTGTTTGAATGTGAGGGTATCCATCCAAATCTACATGACGGGAATATTGGGCTTTCAGAAGCCCCAGGATTTAAGGGTATCACAGAGGACGTTAACTTCGAGGCTGTCGAGGGGACGAAAAGAAGATTAGAATGCTGGTGGACGAAACGCAGAGAGGGGAATATTGCCTAGGGCAGTTACCACCTGTAACAGAAAAAAAAAGTATTTTGTGCCTAATAAGCTTTTTGTGCCTGCCCTAAGCAGCGCTAGTATTGAACCAAAAGTGTAAAACATGGGCATATTAGTCCTTTTTGGTAAGATGACATGTCATCACCCCGATACAAAGGGGAAACCAATAGAAATCATCATCATCATCATCATCAGGAGGGTGAGCACAAGGGGCATATGCGTATGTGCTCCCCTTACAATATCATTTTAAAGGGGATAGTCTTTCTTGGGCTGCTAAAACGCAAATACAACTTTGCGCAGGTTGCACTAGTCGTGAAAGGCTGGAGAAACAGCGCAGTGGTCGCCCTTGCTTGTTTCCTCCCTGGTATCCGCTATCGGTGTGGGGGACGTACCGGAACGGCCTTGTAAAATCAGGTTAAGCGTGGCCTCACCGCTCAACACTTAGCCTACAGCCTAGCAAGAACATCGCGAAACCTAACAAAACGTACCAAAATCCGAAGAAGCTAGGTCGACCTCCAGCTCCGCTGTTGCACTACCAGCCTTGCACTCCTAGTGCAAGGTGCGCCATTTCCCCCCGGCACTTAATACCATACGATACCATACCATACCACACAATACCATAAAAAATTGGTAGGAGACGCTACTGTATTCTCACTCAGCAAGGTCGAAAGGTTGTATTTTCGCCTTGGAAAGCATAGGGCAAAAGCATTTTATGCGAAATCATAGGTGGCTGATTGAGAAAAAAAATAAAGGGGATGCTTAGAGCTTTACGAGGCTTAGCATCTTCCGCCGTTGCAGGTGGCTGATTGAGAAAAAAAATAAAGGGGATGCTTAGAGCTTTACGAGGCTTAGCATCTTCCGCCGTTGCGTACCTTCTCAGTCTTCCACGCCCGCAACCAGGGCCTGGTGCGTCGTCACCCATCGCGATGTGGAAGGAAGCTTTGAATCTACGCGCCTATACTTATACAAAGCGCGTCGACGCTTTACAAAGAGACGTTATACGGTCTCTTGCCCGTTCTCACAACCATCCTCCACCGTTGCGAGGGGGGGCGCTGCGGTCGCCGGAGCGTTCGAACGTGCTTCACATCGGCTCCGTGGATAATTCTGATTTTCGGCGGACCAACTCATCCCACCCGGCCCAAATTAATGTGTGAGTGTTCCATTTGATCTCCGGAGCACGCAGATACCAAATTTGGGACATTTCGCCCACTTTTGGAGGAATTACGAGTGTTTTTGCCCGCGAGGCGAAGCCCACCCGGCTAAGCCTAACGTCGACTTCGGCCACGGCGGCCACGTGTACGGTCGCCGCCGCTACCGGGGTGGCCTTGAGCGTCGCCCCGGCGAGCTCCGCGGATTTTCGCGACGCTATGGAGAGCGAGAGAGAAGAATTCCAAGAGATGGACACTACTGCTGCTACCACGGACCCGACTCACAAGAGGCGCCGCAACCAGACCAGTCGCGACGAAGCCGACGACTCAGCGAGGAAGACGGTCGTCATTGCCGCCTCGGCTTCTCGCCGCGCCGCCATCGAAGGTGCCGCCGACATCGACGACGACGATTTAGTCGACGCCGCTGCCGTGCCGCTCGCCGACGAGGAGGACGACGAAGAAGACCCAACGAGTTTGTGCGCCGGTTGGACTCAAGTAGTCTCTCGACGCGCGAAGAAGAAGCAAAGTGCCTCGGGAACCCCACCGCAGCAGGGCTCCCCGCAATCAGGTAAGCCGAGCGCTTCTAACTCGGCTACGAACGCTAAGAGCAAGCCAGGTGCTAACGGAGGGCAGCGAGCAGCTAGAGCACAGTTTGCCGCCAAAGTCAACGCCAACATGGCGAAGACGGCACGCATGCCGAGCTTTGCGAATAAGGACGAGATCCGCGTGGTGATCAGGCCACGTGGCGGGCTAGTGATAGCCAGAACCCCAATGTCCGCGTTGCGGGGAGCCATTTTCGCCGCGGCTAACGTGGGCGAAGAGGAAGCGGAGCTAGATTCGGTATCGCCGAACGCCGCTCAGAACATTGTCGTCGTCAGCACGCCTTGCGAGAAGAGGGCCGGAAAATACGGAATGATCCGAGCGATCACGATGGGGGAAAAGACGTACGAGTCCTACGCGTACTGGGCCACCCCCGAAAATACGTCCCGCGGAGTTATAAGCGGAGTAGGTTACGAGGAGTCGGACGAAGACATCCGACGCCGAATAGTCAACGTTCACAACCCGACGGCAATGGCCGCGCACCGCTTCGGCAGCTCTACCTCGGTGGTGATATTGTTTGAGGGACAGAAGGTGCCGCATTACATCAAATACGGCGGCTTCATAACTAAGTGTACCCTGTACCGCCAGCACAGAGAAGTGTGCAAGATTTGCGGACAAGTGGGTCATAGGAAGGACGTGTGTCCTACGCCCAGTGCCCGGGTGTGTTTCGCCTGCGGCAGGAAGAACCCGGGTGAAGACCACGCAGAATACTGCCGACTGAAGTGTAGGCTTTGCGGCGGCTCGCACGTAACCGGTGCGGGCAGTTGCAAGAACAAATTCAAGACGCCGATTCAAATCAAGAAACGGCATTGGGCTCGGCAAATGGATGGCGAACGAGCGACGAGCAAAATGGCGCCCGCGCCCTTGGAACCGACCCTAAAGGTCAGACTCTCCAGACGGGACGAGTTCCCGGAACTGGAGACGCGCCGCGGGGACGGGAGCAACGCGGCGGCCCGGGATTGGCGAAAAGCGACATCATGCGCAGGAGGCCCCACGTGGGCCAACGTCACTACAGGAGGAGCGTCGGCGACGCAACGACAGCGCCCCATGTCGCGGCGGCGGCAACCACAGGGAGAGGCGAAGGAAAACCCTGGCGGCGCTGCGGCCGCGATGGAAAAGGCGGGAAAGACGCAGAGAGAGAGATCCGCATCGAGGAGGAGAGGCGCCAGCCGCTCCAACTCGACACCGCGCCGGGAGTGCAACTCGAGCGGCGGCGGCGGCGGCATCAAAGGCAGCGGCTGCGGAAAAGACTGTAAAATGGAAATAGAGGAACTAAAGAAAGCCATAAGGGAGATGCAACTGACGATTGCTCAACAACGCAATACCATAGCGCAGCTCAAGTCCGGCAAGGCATCGGGCTCTACGACCGCTACGTCAACGCAGCAGCACGCAACCGGCGTCATGGGGACTCCGAAACGGACCCCAACCGACGCGGCGACGTTAACAACTATACCCAGGGCCTTCCTATTCACCGCTACGACCACGCCACCCAAGTGTAGCGAAGAGAAAGTCGCGGTTGAGAAGATGGCAGAAGAACACGCAGATGAAGAGGTGCTAAGCGCTAGCGACAGCGGTAGCGACGCAGAGGAGGAGGAGAACGCCATTGCCGAAACGCCCAGATTGTCGGCGACAATGGCCAAGAACACTGAAATCACGGCCACGAAACAGCCCCTTGGCTATGCAGGCTTGAACAACCGTATCCGACAGCTGAACAACATCACGAGCCATTGGGGCAAGAATTTCGAGAGCCTAGAGCAAAGACTCCTGAACAAGATCACCCAGACCATGCAACAACAGCAACAGCAGATGCAGCAGCAAATGCAGCAGTTCCAACAACAAATACAACAGCAGCAACAACAGATGCAACAGCAGATTGAACAACAACTAACTCCCGAGAGGTTGCAGACACTCATCGAGGCAGTCATGCAACGTTACTGCAACGTAACCGCCACACCACCATCATCGCCATAATGGGGGGACAAAGACTCGAAGAAGGAATGCTACGCATCTGGCACTGGAACGCCAACGGCTTTCGGTGCCGGAAAGCGGTGCTACAACAACACCTACGCTCGCTGGATCAGAAGGAACTACCTGACGTGATAGCGGTGCAAGAGACGCACGTGGAGGAATCCAAGACGATGACTCTGCCCGGCTATCGTGCACACGCCAGCCCGCCGAGCGCCCGCACCTGCGGGAAGGGAGCGGCACAAGGCGTGTGCACCTTCGTCCGCAAAGGCATCGCGTGTGTAAAGCACGACAGATTCCTGGGAACCCGGGACACGGCGATCGAGCTCTGCGTCACCGAGCTGGCCATTACCGGCCGGAGAAGCAGAGGTCGAGGCAAGAACGGCAAGAACAAGCAGAAGACGTCCACGACCATCCTTGTCGCAAACGTCTACAGCAATCCACAACACAGCAAGCAGAAATTCAAGACGCTGCTGCATAAAGTCAGGGACGCGACCCACCAAGCAAGCAGGGACGCAAGGGGAGATGGAGACGCGGCAGCCATAATCTGCGGCGACTTCAACGCGCAACACATGGAGCTGGGTTACACGCTCACGACGGCCAAGGGGAGAAGCCTCCTGGACGACGCGAGTGATGCGAACTTCACGTTGCTGACAAACCCGGCGCACCCATCACGCATCGGGACATCGACTGCCAGAGACACCAACCCGGATCTCGCCTTTGCACTCCTGCCCGACGGCGGGACGGCGCGATGGCGGAATACGGGCTACAATCTCGGCAGCGATCACTGCATCATCGAAGTAACGATACCGCTGGCTCACTCCCGAGAAGAAGGAGGCGGCTACGGCACAAACGTGAATCATCGGCTGACCGACTGGAACAAATTCAGGAACGCGGATTTGGGAGAAGTCGGCGACATCAAGAGGTGGACCGCCGACATGGTGGCCGCAACGGAGGCCGCTACGGAAGAGATCGAAGCGCCCAAAGACATGGAACGAATGGATCCTCGACTGACCCATCTCTTAGAGGCCAGAAGATCGCTACAACGCCGCTGGAAGAAACAGCGCCACAACCGCACACTGCGCAAGCGGGTGGCGGCTCTCGGTCGCGAGATCGAGAAGTACAGCCGTCAACTGTGCGCGCAGCAGTGGTTCGCGCTGTGCAGCGAAGCAGACGGACAGCTACACCGCGGCGGCACGTGGAAGCTGATGCGTCAACTAATGGACGAAACCAAGAGCAAGGAATTTCAACGCAGCCGCATGGCGCAGATACTTCACACAACTGCCAGACAGCTGGGAGAGGACGAAATGCACAAGCGTCTCAACGATCTCTACCTACCCTCAACACCGCACGAAGACCATCCGGACTACGCTGGCCCGCCGAACCTCGCCCTCGACCGAGACATCGAGGAGTGGGAAGTCAGGCAGGCCACGCAGTCCCTGAACTGTCGATCGGCCGCTGGCCCCGACAGGGCGACCAACAAGGCGCTGCGTAACTTGAACGACGCGGCCATCTCGTCGCTGACCCGGTACTATAACGAGTGCTGGCGAAGCGGAAACCTACCGAAGCAATTGAAGACGGCAAAGACCATCCTGCTGCCAAAACCCAACAAGCCACCGGGCATCGAAGGGCTGCGTCCCATCTCGCTCACGTCCTGCGTGGGCAAGATGCTGGAACATGTCCTCAACACCAGATGGCAGCGTTTCCTGGAGCAAGAAGGGCTATACCCGGACGCCATGCTGGGCTTCCGCGCGAAGCTCGGCACCCAGGACGCGATGCTGTTACTTCAGAGAGAGATCTTGGACCCCCCGGGTGGAGTTCCGAAGAAAGACAACCGCGCGATCCTGGGCCTGGACCTGCAGAGCGCATTCGACAAAGTGCGTCATTCTGCCATCCTGGCCCAGGTGTCGCGCCTCGGCCTCGGACGAAGATCGTACGAGTACATCAGGTCCTTCCTGTCCCGACGCACGGCGAGGCTGGAAGTCGGCGGAGTCAAGTTGGAGGAGCGGGAGCTGGGCAGCGTGGGCACCCCACAAGGCTCAGTGATCTCGCCACTCCTCTTTAACATCGTCATGATCGAGGTGGCGCGAAGACTGGATCAGCTCGGACCGACCATCAAATACTGCATTTACGCGGACGACGTCACCATCTGGGCGACGGGCGGCAGCGACGGAGACGTCGAGGCCGGTCTGCAAGCCGCGGTGGACGCCGTGGAGTCCGCGCTCGAGGATACGGGCCTCCGGTGTTCGCCGCAGAAATCGCAGCTCCTGATCCTGCCCCCGGCCGGTGGAGGAATAAAGCCGCCGGGGAGGCGGAACGCAACATCGTGGTCCGTACCAGCGACGGGGCGCCGATCCCGCACGTTCCTGGCCTCAGGGTCCTGGGGATGTTCGTGGACGCGACCCAGACCAACGGTACGGCGGTCAAACACATCGTCACGAAGATGGGCATCGCCACGCGCCTGGTGAAGCGGGTGTCCTCCCGCTCGCGAGGCATGAAGGAGGCGAGCCTGCTACGCTTGCTGCAGGCCTTCGTGGTCAGCCACGCGGCGTACGCGGGGGCCTTTCATCGTTGGACCGAAGCGGAGAAGCAGCGCATCGACGCCGCCATACGCAAAGCCTACGCGGGGGCCCTCGGGCTCCTGCACGGTACGAAGACGACGGCCTTGCTGTCTCTGGGGGTGCACAACACCCTCACGGAGATAAGCGAGGCACAACGAACGTCGCAGCTGGCGCGACTCGGCTGCACCCCGGTGGGCCGGCGCATCCTGGCGAGAGCCGGCCTACGGCCCCCCGACTCGGGAGCGGGGACCGGTGCAACGACACAAGGGGCCGGAAACGGCTCGACGACGGACGAACTCGTTCCCCTCCGGGACGACATCGTCAGACGACTGGTGGTCTACCCGCTCCCCAAGAACATGGACCCGGAGCGGGACGGCGGAAGAAGGGCGGCGCGAGCGCTCGCGCTGGCCAAACAACACCGAGAGGACGACAGCGCGGTCTACGTGGACGCGGCCAGGTGCAGAAGCAGACCGGGCACGTTCGTGACAGTGGCTGTTCGGGCATCCACGGGAGAACTACTAACGGCGAGCAGCGTGCGCGCCCGGACGGCGGGCCAGGCGGAGGAGATGGCGATCGCCCTGGCCATGGACCTTCCGGGTACGCGCACGGTGCTGAGCGACTCCAAATCGGCCGTCCGCAACTTCGCACGCGGAGTGGTCTGGAACGGCACTGCGAAGCTCGCGGAGTCCCAAGGGGCTTCGAGGGTGCTCGAGCAGCAAGCCAAGAAGAACGTCGTGATCAAGTGGTTCCCGGCCCACGCTGGCCGAGACCTGGCACCCGACACCAGCAATCGCAACGAGGAGGCGGACGCTGCGGCTCGTGATCTCGCCACGTGCCGGGCCGCGGCCATCCGTCCGCCACACCTCGAAGACGGCGACGAAACGACCGACGAAGAAGATGAAGTGGAGCCCTTGTCCGACTACGGCGGAGTGCTTCGTTGGCATCGAGAACAACGGAGGACCTACCCGCCGCCGCACCGGGAACTGTCTCGGGCGGAGGCGACGAGGTTCCGACAACTGCAAGCGGAGACCGTTCTGACGCCTGCTCTCGCGCGACACATGTGTCCTGACTATTATGAAAGCGACCTGTGCAGTGCGTGTGAGCGAGAACCCGCGACTCTGAGACACCTGATGTGGGGGTGTGAAAGTGCTGTGCGCGATGGGAGGACTTTAATGCCGTGCCCGACGGACACGTATCCGCCCGAGGTGCGCGAGTGTGTGAACTCTACCGAGCTCCAACATCAACGACGGGCCATCCAGCGGCTCGAGGCGGCCCTGGCCAAGCAAAGGCGAAAGGGGGCCCCGCGACTGCCGGTCCCTCCCGACAACGGGAGCCGATCGGACCGACCGGGGACCTCGAGTAGTCCGAGCGACGGCCGGGCACAAAGCCTCGTGGTCTAAGCCCGAAGTCTTAGGACTGAATAGCCTAGACTGATAGACAGGGGGACGAGGCCGAGCCCTGCGTGGCCGGACCGAGTCTCTTGCATGCCGGATGTGGTCAATAAAGTATTTTCTCTCTCTCTCTCCACCGTTGCTGCTTCCTTTCGCAGCTTCCCGCTCCTATTTTCTGCATCTCACAGCGCTCTTTTCAGCCTCACTTGTGTAAATGAGAACGTGACCGTGAAACAGGCATAAGGAATTCGACTTTCGAAATTGGCCGCGTGTCTGCTCACTGCTGCAAATATCGTCGAAAGACGATAGTCTTCTGTCGCCCGTGCCCTCTAACTTTTTCTCCTTTCTCCCTCGCCCATCCTGACTCGGTCCTCCATGATAAACGCAATGGAGATTTGCTGATTTCAATTCAATTTTTCCGTGTTCACTGCGGCCACGCCGTCTTTTGGAACCTTTTATTAGTGTTGCGAGCCACAGTTAAGGGGGGAGGTGGGGATCGGAGCAAACTTTTTTTATTTTTTGACATAGAGTAATGAAATTTGGTAGATGCATTGAAAAACACTTCAAATGGTGAAATTTGAAATTTCAGGATGATACCTTCAGTAGTTTTTGTGTTACAGAGGTGTACATGTTGCCCGCTCGTGGAAAGCCTAGCAAGGTATTGACATATGGTAGCAAGTTCAGAATACTTTTCAATTGTAGTCAAAAGAACACTACAGGGTATGACATTCTTCGAATTTTTTTTACACCCTTCATTTTTTTTACAGAGAACATTATTTTCACCTGTACCCAGTAGTATGCAGCTGACTCAGCCGTAAATGTCACATAAAAAAATAACTAGGCCCTAAAATGAAAATCCGAGAATGTCATACCCTGCAGAACTCCTCAAGGATCGAAATAAAACAGACAGTGTCAGAATCCACCCAGTGGTTGCCATGTTATCCTTTCCACGAGCAAGGAAGAACTCGTAAAATGCACTTTTGAGAAAATGGCTCTTAAAGTTTACAAAGACTTCACGATTTTTCAAACTGCACCAGCAGCATAGTCCTTGCTGTCCTTGCTTGGGGACAACCTCAAAGACCCTTGCCGTTTGATTTGGTGCATCTGGGAGGCCTTCCTGGCCAATTGAAGGTTTTCATGTGCAGGCCTTCAGATGGCAGAAGCATCAGTTTTACATCTAGTGTACCACACAGTTCACTATGGGCTCCTAGGGTACATATATACTTTACCTGGTGTATGCCTAATGCATAGCTGTCTCCAAAATGAAGAGTAAGGCATGGTTTCGTTTTATATGAATGTGCCAGCAGACTTTCAGCAGATTTCTGGGTGTCATAACCTTGCTGAAGCTACAGCTTAGTACATGAGGGTGTTCAGTGTCAAAAAGTTATATCTGGGCATCACAAACATAAGATGAGCTATTTGAAAGCAAAATATAGTTCTTTTATACAATTACAACATTGATTATTATTAGCATACCATGCTCTTCACCTTCAGGCGAATCAATCATTGCAAAATAGACAACAGAATTGCATACATTGCAAAAATAGAAAACCAATCAAAATATCGAAGTGTAAAACGCTGCAGCCTAACGGCGTCTTTTCTAATTTATGTAACACTGAAAATATAATTTTGTAATCTCCGACTTTGTTGTACAAACTAGTTTAGAGCCACGGCAAAAGTTTCTCAAATAAGCTGAGTTCATTGCACCCCCCCCCTCTCTTACAATCAATCTCCTACGCGCACGTTCCCCACAATCGTAATTTAGGTAACCTTGCTGTGGTTGGCCACTTCGTTTTTCCCATTAAATTTCACTTCGCGTACATCGATTATTATTACTCGCGTGCAATAGCAACCGATCCCGCTATCGGCCGCTGCCCTAACACGTCGTGCCAATGCAGCGCGCGCCGCAACTTCTGGCGAGTCGGTCATTCCATTCTCGAAGCTCGCGAGCTGGTTGTGAAACACAGCAATAACTCAGCGTTTTATAACATCGCAGTACTCGCAATGCGTCCAAAAGTTCACTTCACGAACCGCAATTGTAGACGCACGGACCGCGCTTCCCACTCAAGGACAGACCACGGCGATGTCGCGGGCACGTTTTCGATGCATCTTTCGAGCCGCGCACTTCCCTATCTGGCGCACTATCTCAAGCATTATCGCCGCAATAACAGTAATGTCACTGTTCAGTACCGCAACAGATAAAACGAGTAAACTGCAACCGAGTCGACCGGGAAACTTCGAAAACATCGGCGGAGCGCAGTCAGCGTAAAATGCGCAGCAGCGCGGCGGCCATGTTTTTGCTGTCATGGCGACGCCCAATCAGGAGAGCCGTAACAAAAAAGGAGGCCGGACAGCCAATCGCGTGTTACAATCTATCGGTTTCTTCGTTTCACTACCTTTCTCTTTCTGCCGTTTGTGCGTTTATGAGCCAGCGATGACAGAAGGAGCGACCGGGAAATGAAAGTTAAAGAGTCGGCCGATCTAACGCGACCAAGATGGCGGCGCCCGGTGGCGTCGTTCCGGAGATACAGCGCTGCGAAAATAGCCGTGTTTTCGTCATTTTGAGGAAATATTTTGCCACCTCAGCCGATATAAATATTTTTCTTTGGCTCTTCGCGATCGTTTGCGGCAGGGAAAATTTGTGAACGCATAGAATATAAAACGTGCAATCCGAAAATGTGACTTCCGAAAAAACGATTTTTTGGTCACTTTTCACAATCTGATCCCCGCGTTCTTAAGTACTTATGGTGTGCTTCAAATAAGGTTAATCTTTTTTGGTCAACAGTGTTGATAAGTATGGAGTATGCTATCAGATTTAAAAGCTTGGGGACGTTTTGCCTGTACTATAAAAGTATCGCTCCGAAATTCTTTTTAGGCTGCGTCTAATCTCACGGCACCCACCGTGGTGGCTCAGTGGCTAAGGCGCTGCGCTGCTGAGCACGAGGTCGCGGGTTTGATTCCCGGCCGCGGCGGCCGCTTTTCTGATGGAGGTAAAAAGCAAAAACGCCCGTGTGTACGAGATTTCGGCGCACGTTTAAGATCCCCAGGTGGTCGAAATTAATGCGCCTCATCACCTGCGTTGCGTCGGCGCGTTAAACCCTGTAATCATCATCATCATCACCATCATCTAATCTCACGGCAGCCGTGAGAATTACCTTCGGGAAATTCTCACGGCACTTCCCATGAAAGCTGGTTGGTCTGAAATTTGCTGAATAATATTACGTGCCAACGTAACCTAACGTAACATAACCTCACCAAACCTAACGTAACC
>NW_027526422.1:134451892-134524842 GCF_048455015.1 Haemaphysalis longicornis
AATATATTGCCACGGCTGGTAATGAGTTTGAACTTTGACGCCATGCCCTGGGCAGGCATTCACCAACCGCTCTTGTTTCTCCACATACCCAACTTGGGGGATAGCCGCTGATAACTTGTGGAGACGACGACGACGAAGAAAGGGACCCGGAGAAGAAGAGAAGGAAGAGGAGCTCGAGAGTGCGGCCAAGGCTAGACGTCCGCAGCTTGCTTGAGGGCACAAGTTCGCCTGTATAAATAAACCATCCCGCTAGTAGTTTTGTTTATACCGTGACAGAAGTGGTGGAGGTGCGGGGTACATGATACCCGGTTCATCAAGGGCTTCGAGTAAGCTCCAGGACACCCCGATCACGCCTGTTCACGAGAGGACCAGCCGCCGTCTACTTGGTCTGCCGGTGGAGTACGGGCTGCTTCCAGATCGCAGAGCCAGGATGACGGGACGGGACAACAGCGCACCGGTCCCGCCTGAGACTCCCATGACACTTGGGTACGTGGTCCAGCAGCAACGGGTGCCGAAGTCCTTTTATGGCGAACCTTTCGAAGATGCGGAGGACTGGCTCGACCAGTTTGAACGTGTCGCCAGATTCAACGGTTGGAATGAGCAGCGTAAGCTTCACAATGCCTACTATGCTCTGGAAGAATCCGCGCGTACCTGGTTTGAGAACAACGAAGCTGCAATGACCTCCTGGGAGGCTTTTCGCCAGCGGCTACTCGCTACCTATGTGAGCATGGACCGCAAAGAAAAGGCTGAGATTGCGCTGCAGGCGAGGAACCAACGTCCGAATGAGAGCGTTGCCATGTACGTCGAAGACATGGTTAGCTTATTTCGGCGCGCAGATCCATCCATGCCCGAGGACAAGAAGTTGCGGCATTTGATGCGCGGCGTGAAGCAAGAGATCTTCGCCGGACTGATGAGGGGTCCTCCAAAAACAGTCCCCGAATTTGTTGAAGAGGCCACCGCGATAGAGAGGGCGCTTCAACAAAGGGCACGGCAGTATAGCCGCCGGGAAACTGCCGTCTCTGGTACGAACGTTCTGACAGCGCTGGAAGGCAACGTCGACGGCCTTTGTGAACTGGTCAGGAGGATAGTCCGGGAGGAGCTGCAGGCAGTGCTTCATGGTGAGGTGCGCCGTCCCACTCTGTCAGTTACTGAGCTCGTTAGGGACGAAATCAGGAGGGCTGTGCAGCTTCCCGAACCAGCTGACGAGTGTGCACGGCCAGCGCTGCCCAGATCTACGTATGCAGAGACCCTGCGTCAGTCCCACTACTATCCTCTGCCTACTATCGCCACCGTTGAACCGCAACCAACCGCCGTAAGCTTCATGCCGCGTCCCGCCGCGCCACGTCCAGCCGTGCTGTACTCAGAAGAGAGAAACTCCCGGAAAAGTGATATCTGGCGCACCCCTGACCGCACACCCCTTTGCTTCCACAGCGGGGAGGCTGGTCACGTGTATCGCGCGTGCCCATACCGCCAGGCCGGTTTGCGTGGGTTCGCACTCAATGCACCGCGTCCACGAAACGGAGAACGTCCGCCTGAGATAGCAAGATACCTCGCCGAACGTCACGACATGTTCCCCCACCGACGCTCTGAGTCCCGTTCACCGTCCCCGAACCGACGCCGCTCCTTCAGTCCTCGCTTCGCGCCCAACTCCACCAACCGCCTATCGCGCAGCCCCGAAAGCCGGGGAAACTGAAGTCAGCGACCCCTGGAGGTGAGGCCGCTGATGACGAATCGCTCGAAGATCCTCCATTGCGACGACGACGACGGGAGCGACCGGATACCAACGACGAGACGCCCAGTGACAACAAAATCTGCACCACCCAACCGGCTTCCTGCGACCTACTTGTACGAATCGACGACTTTCCGACGACTGCGTTGGCCGACACGGGTGCAGATTACTCCGTTATTAGCAAGGCTCTAGCGATTTCACTTAAGAAAGTTATCACCCCTTGGACAGGCCTACAAATTCGCACAGCTGGGGGTCATCTACTTACACCTGCCGGTATATGCACTGCGCGGGTCGAGATCCGCTGCTTCACGTACATCGGCACCTTCGTAGTACTTCCCGATTGTTCGAGGGATTTGATACTGGGCATGGACTTTCTCAACTCGTATTGGGCCGTTATTGACTTACCGAAGTCCACAATCACCTTCTCCACAAAGAAAGCTATAGCCGGAAGCATCACCGACCGACATGACACGGCCCTTCGCATTGTCGACGACAACGTAACGCTTCCCGCCCGCACAAGCGTACTAGTCGACGTTAGAAGTGACGCATTCGCCGACTACGAAGGTATAGCCGAACGGAATATCCGGTTGCTACTGGACAAGGGTATCTGTATCGCAAGAGGGTTTGTACACCTTCAGAATGGGTGCACACCCGTCTTGCTTACCAACTTCACAAATGAGCGTCGCCACCTCGCGAAAGGTACCACCGTTGCATTCATCGAGGAAGTCGCCGAAGTGACCAATTTAACCACATTGGGGACACCTTCGGATGAGTCGCCGACAGCTGACATACACATACCCGTGGAAATCGACCAGAAACTCTCGACCACAGAGAAGGATGCTTTAATACGCCTTGTGCGCGAATTCTCCGATTGCTTTGCCACGACATCTAAAGTGCGCCGTACGCCGGTCGCGAAGCACCGAATAATTACGGACGAGTCCGCCAGGCCTGTGCGGCAGCACCCGTACAGAGTGTCGCCTAAGGAGCGGGAGGCAATCAAGACGCAAGTGGAAGAGATGCTGGCAGATGATGTTATCCAACCGTCGAGAAGCGCATGGGCCTCACCTGTCGTGCTAGTAAGGAAAAAGGACAACACCCTCCGTTTCTGCGTTGATTACCGCAGATTGAACAGCGTTACAAAGCGAGACGTCTATCCCCTGCCCAGAATTGATGACACATTAGACCGCCTGCGTGATGCTAAATTCTTTTCTTCATTGGACCTGAAATCTGGCTATTGGCAGATCGAAGTTGACGAGCGAGATCGCGAGAAGACGGCGTTCGTGACACCGGACGGCCTGTACGAATTCAAGGTCCTTCCCTTCGGCCTATGCTCTGCGCCGGCTACGTTCCAGCGCATGATGGACACTGTTCTGGCTGGACTCAAATGGCAGACGTGCCTCGTGTATTTGGATGACGTGGTTGTGTTTTCTCGCACGTTCGCAGAGCATTTGTCCCGCCTGAAAAGTGTCCTGGAAGCCATTCGTGCAGCGCAGTTAACTATCAAGCCGGAGAAATGTCACCTTGGTTTTCAAGAGCTTAAATTTCTGGGCCATGTTGTGAGTGCTAATGGCGTTCGACCAGACCCCGAAAAAACGACTGCTGTAGCCTCGTTTCCTCGTTGCTGGCTCACTTCGACGACGCTTCGGACACTGAAATTCGTACTGACGCCAGCAACGTTGGCATCAGTGCCATCCTCGTACAGTGGCAGAACGGTGTAGAAAAAGTGATAGCATACGCTAGCCGCGCTCTTTCCAAAGCGGAAAGTAACTATTCCGCGACAGAAAAAGAATGCCTAGCAGTAGTGTGGGCTATCAGCAAGTTCCGCCCGTACTTGTACGGTAGGCCGTTCCGTGCTGTTAGCGACCACCATTCCCTCTGCTGGCTCGCAAACCTCAAAGACCCGTCCGGACGGCTTGCTCGATGGAGCTTACGGCTACAAGAATACGACATCACGGTCGTATACAAATCGGGTAAGAAACACTGTGACGCTGACTGCTTGTCCCGAGCACCGCTCCCGGCCGGATCGTCCGACGCCGACGAGGAATATCCGTTCATCGGAGTCGTTCATACAGCGGATATGGCAGCACATCAATTGGCCGACGCAGAATTGCGACCACTCATTGAATACCTTCGCGGAAACGTTACCACGGCTCCACGCGCCTTTCTTCGGGGACTAAATTCTTACTGCCTACTAGACGACGTACTGTACAAAAAGAATTACGACCATAGCAAGGAGAAGTTTCTCCTCGTCATTCCGTCAGCTTTACGAACTGAAATTTTACAGGCCTGCCATGATGAACCAACCGCTGGGCACCTAGGAGTCAGCCGCACGTTTGCAAGAATCCATCAGAAATACTACTGGCCCAAACTACTAACCTCAGTGCAGCAGTATGTGAAGACCTGCCGTGACTGCCAGCGACGCAAGGCACCAACCGTCAAACCCGCAGGACTACTACATCCGCTGGATCCGCCGGACGCACCATTTCGCCAAATTGGGATGGATCTACTTGGCCCATTCCCGAGGTCGTCATCGGGGAACAAGTGGATTATTGTTGCTACGGATTATTTGACGCGGTACGCTGAGACGGCAGCGCTTCCACGTGCAACTGCTGCAGAGGTGGCCAAATTTTTTCTCTACAACATCGTTCTCCGACATGGCGCGCCTGCTGTTATTATAACAGACCGCGGCACAGCATTCACCGCAGACTTAGTGCAGGACGTCCTCCGGTTGACGCACAGCGCTCATCGGAAAAGTACCGCATACCATCCCCAAACAAACGGTTTGACGGAGCGACTAAACCGAACATTGGCAGATATGCTGTCTATGTACATTGATCTTCACCACAAGACCTGGGACGAAATTCTTCCCTACGCCACCTTCGCTTACAATACGGCTGTGCAGGAAACTACTCGCTTCACTCCGTTTGAACTTGTGTACGGTCGCGAGGTCACTACGACGCTAGACGCAATGCTGCCTGTTGACAACGGTGCAATAACCAACGACAATATCGAAAACCTGACGCAGAGAGCTGAAGAGGCTCGCCAGCTGGCCCGCTTTCGAATCCGCACACAGCAAGAAACTGATACCCGACGGTACAATACCGGACGTCGCGATGTGGAGTACCGACCCGGCGATCTCGTATGGGTATGGACACCCGTTCGCCGTCGCGGCCTTTCAGAGAAGCTACTGCGGCGTTACTTCGGGCCTTATAAGGTTCTGTCGCGTCTATCGGACGTTACCTACGTCGTGGTTCCAGAAGGAAACGCGTTTTCCTCTCCAAGGCGACAACCTTGCCCAGACGTTGTACATGTCGTACGCCTGAAACCGTATCACGCCCGATGACAAGGTGATGACTGTTCGTGCGCGTTGGCATCCCCGCCGCATGCTGACGTTGTAACCCAGTGGTTATGATTATCCTCTTGTTTTGAACGAGTGGCATCGGGTCGATGCCATCCAGGAGGGGGGGCAATGCCACGGCTGGTAATGAGTTTGAACTTTGACGCCATGCCCTGGGCAGGCATTCACCAACCGCTCTTGTTTCTCCACATACCCAACTTGGGGGATAGCCGCTGATAACTTGTGGAGACGACGACGACGAAGAAAGGGACCCGGAGAAGAAGAGAAGGACGAGGAGCTCGAGAGTGCGGCCAAGGCTAGACGTCCGCAGCTTGCTTGAGGGCACAAGTTCGCCTGTATAAATAAACCATCCCGCTAGTAGTTTTGTTTATACCGTGACAATATCAGCGTTGATTTGCGGGATTACAGCAAAAGCATGACATTAAGCGTAATTACGGACGGGAACATGCCCGAGTTTGCATCATTCAGCAAAGAAGACATTTCGCCGAAGCGTACTTTGGTACTGAAGTAATCGCTACGATCGATAATAATTAGCACGCTACAATTACCCACGTGGGCCTCAGTACATGTCCCTTACAACGTTTCTTAGTTCGATGCCACAACGTGTTCTCTAGCCCCACCGTGACTTAATTAGGGCTGTAGAGCCGGCGTGGAGCGGATATGAGTTCTCTCTCGCATTCCGCAGGTCTTGCGTTCAATTCCGATGTAGACCCAAGCTTACTAAATTTTCTTTTCACCGTGACTACATTACTTGTGCATGTTTGCGGTATTGACCAGATTATTTTCCATCTCTCGGTGCCGGCGTCCCATTTCTGCCCTGTGGAGTGGCCTGATGCCCTGGCCCACAGAACGAGGTCGTTGCTGACTGTTATGCGTCAAGCGGCAGCTTTATGCGGCGAGTGTTGCGCTCCGTTGTCTTCGATCAATAATGTTCTTTACTCCTTTTATTCGTAGTGGTGCTCCAGATGTGTCTGATAGCTAAAACAAACATTTTTGTCGTCACGCAGAAGCAAGTGCCACAAAAAAAAATTGCGCCCAAGATGACAGGGGAGGCGCAAAATAAAACGAAAATTACTGATAACTGACTTGAGGCAAATGCGATAACGAGCCACTTTGCTGGATTCTGATGGATTCGCGATTCGCGTTTCTGCTGCTGCATAGCTGGTCGAAACAACACACAGACACTCTGTGCAAGAACAGCCTCCCTTACTGTCACCGCCTACCGTAGGAACAACCGCGCTCAAAAATTTGAGTATTTATACTTTCTTTCTGTCGGGTGTTATAGGGTATTGTGTGGATGTTGTAGGCGAATCCAGCACGTAATTACGTCTAGTGCAGCAGCCATGACTACAGTGCTGCGTTGTTATTAATCATACGAAAAACTAAATTTCCAGTTAAGCACAGATCCTGCCGTCAGCGTAGGCGTAACTAAGAAATGACTGCAACAGTGGCCGACGCGGCAAACAGAATCAAAGTAAATTAGGTGAGTTTAAGTGTAAGATTCCAAACAGGAGTCGACGTAATGCGGGTTGAACAGGAGCCTCCTGCACAACGTCCGACTTTTTTTCTAGGCAGCATAACAGTACAAGGATGCCATTACAGGGTCAAGTGGACAAAACTAGTGTTCAAGTACCGAGGTGAAATTTCTAACGCTTATTTGCTTTAATTGCCTGTTTTAACTTAAACCTTTCGCGTTAACGGCAAACTGCACTCAAACGTCACCTAGGCCAAATTGATTTCGAAACAAACCAACTACACTCTTAGCCAAAAAGGACTAACGGGGCATCAGCGTTAGTCCTTTTGGGGACTAAATGCGTTGCCACTAGTATTTGTCCTTTTTGGGACTAACGGAAAGGGTACCAACTGTTAGTCCCTCTACACTTAGTCCCTTGATGGTTCAACTGTTGGTCGCTTGCAGATCAACTGTTAGTCTCCTCTGTTATAGTTCACTGGAGACCAACCGTTGGTCTTCTGAGTATCAATCGTTATTATTTCCCATTACTCCCCCTAGACCAATTGATGCTTTCAAGACTAAATGTTCATCCCTGCAAATGCTCCCCTTTGGATTAACCGTGCATACTAAAAGATGATGTGTTGTGTTGGCTCGTGCAAATACTCCATGAGTGACTCGTTCCATTAGGCAGGCAATTCAGAAGGCACGAGTAAACACAAGAGACCAGAAACAGTATTTCTTGGCCACTTGAAATATTCACGACAAAGAAAATGTCACTTTCAAGCTTTTATTGCAACACCGTGTAAGCAACATACACAACCCCAGTAAACCGTACTCTACTCTTAATGCTGGAGTCTCTATTTCGAAGGCCTGTTTGGCACACCTTGTCAAGGCGATGCGCCCAGTATTGGGCTATTCCGGGTGTTCATGGCTGCTGTCCTTGGCGCATGCGCGCTCCACTTGCACGAGGTATGTGTCCGTTGAGAGGACACAACCATCCTCCGTGAAGCTGGCGCCAATGGGCGAAAGTCGTCACGCTCCTGCAGGAAAGAAATAGGGCAACAAAACAAGTGTTATTCGTGGTAGGATAACATTCGTGGTAGGACGCAAAACTTAGAAAAACACAGTTTTCAGCAGCCTTAACAAGCATCCGTAAAAATACCCCAAAAAGCAAAAAGACAGAAGCAAAATCAACGCGAAACGTGGCCCGTGAAGTGCACTGAGTACAAGACTACGGATTAATTAAGACCATGGCCACGGTCGTTAACATGGGAAACTCAGACAGTGTTGTTTTTCCGACTCCAGCAGAAAAGACGGCGCTAAAACAAGCAATACAACCTGGGAACTCTTGTTCCCTAGCTCAACGCGTTGAACCACTGAATCAGAGCAACAGAAAATATAAAGATTGCTCATTATTCGCATGCAGGTTCGCTATCATGCTCAGAGGCTTATGTAGCACGAAACAAGGGCCTCTTCCCTCCCTTTCACGAGGCATGTAAGGAAAGAGACCTGTCAGCACCAGCTCTAAGTCAAAATGGTTTGACTGCAATCAAAAATAAAAAAAAAACAAAAAAAAATCAATTATTGGAAGAAAACCTGCTTTCCTGCGCTTATAATGCGTTTGTAGAACAAGGTCATTATTGATTTCTGGGTGTGGTGTCGAACAATGCGCTTCTATTTCAAAACTGGGGTTCGGTCATCCCTACTTCATATTTGCCGCGCTTTCGAGGCGCTTTTTCTAAGAAAGTGCTACGAGTTGTGCCGCGCGTCCGCCAGATGGCGCCACGGGTCCCGCGACCAAGAGAAGACGCAGTGAAACATCCCCCTCGCGAGGGGCACGATCAAATGCAGAGCATTTCCGGGGGCGTACGACGTTAAGTAGTTTGCGTTACGTTAATGTTGTTGCACTTGTGGCAACTGCTGACAAGAGAGCGCTCGTCAGCAGTAATTTGAATGAGTCAACGATATAAGGCGCGTTCGTAGCGTCGCCTTCTGTGTCGGCTTTGTGGCGAAGTGGGTAGAGCATCATGTACATTGCGTTCCACCCGCAAGGGTCGAGGGATCGAAATCGGGCCCCGGACGGTATTTTTTTTATATAGTAGGGAGGGGTGCGGTGCGGACTACGGACGTCAACGCGGGTGACATCGTGAGTTACTGCAATGCTCTGCATTTAAAATGTAATAAGAACAAATTTTCCACACATTTAACAAATTTAATAATGTGTAACTAATAGCCTCGGGCGAAACAAACAAAAGGGCGTCCCCTCAGCTTGCTGCATGGGGAGTGGCTATGGCTGCACGTTTTTATTTTGTCTCTGCGGACAGTTCACAGTGAGTTCGGATGTGCACACAAAAAAGGCTTTCAAAGGAAAGGGGCAAAAATATTTGAGGCTGACCACGCTGCGAGCGCTTGGCTGCCAGTGAGGGAGCAACAAAAATTAAAAAAAAAAGTGAAGGAAGCTTTCCACTGCAGATTAGTCACGCGAGCGTGCGCCTGCTACAGTGAGATTCATGTGAAAGGTGGAGTTGACAGGTGGGTGCGGGAAGGACTGCAGGACGAGAATGTTTCGTGCACGAGTTCCCCCAAAGCCAAACAATTTTTTTTCTTGCAAGGGGGGGGGGGGGGGGGGGGTGCGCCTTACTGCAAGTTTAGGTTCGCCGTGGCGGCCACAAGAAGGGCCGGTACTGAAAAAGGGGCCATCAGAAAACACCATTCTGAAAAAAAAAAAAACTCGCAGTGAGGTACAAAAGGATACTACGGTTCTGTTAGAGGGCTTTTATTACGGCGGTCAGACCGCGCCTTCAAGGAAAACTTCATATTGACGTTCTGCTGTGGTCCGGCAGATTACAAGTTTGGGTTCCGCAAAATATGAAGAAAAATGCCGTATTCAGCTAATTTACACCAGATTTTAACCGTTTTTCTCTAGTTTTATTCTGGACGTAGTTGCGGTTACGAGGGTGCACCTATTTTTGCCCTACTCAGCCTCAGAGTTTATCGCGTCCCTTGGAGATCTGGCGTTTTGCCCGACGTTTTGTAATTTTTCTGCTTAAAATATCCCGTTTTCATTTAAAATTTCATATGTCTGAGAGTAATTCTTGTATCCTAACAGCGCCACATTGTTATTTTAGTGTTCGTATGTTCGCCTAAAAAGTTGGAGCGCTTCAAGACTCTCGACCACGTGTTAACCACGTTTTGACATATCTGGCTACAAATTTATTAAAGCTGGAATTTCAAAAGAACAAAATGTTAGCGGTTAGGTTCCTTTTTGTACGCTGCTTCTTCTGGGGTGGTTATTTATGCGGTTGGGCGGCTGGTTTGAAGAAAAAATGCGTTTTTACTATTTTAGGGTTAAGTAAATAGTTAGGTAAATATTGACCGAAACAAATAAAAATTAGGTCATCGTCGGCAGTAACGCCAAGCGAATCGACTGGCGTTGGTTTTAAAAAAGAACTGACACTCTGACGCCAACATGCAAGCTCACGAACTTGAAAAAAAGGGCGAATGGGGAAAAGCCGCCGCCGCCGCAGCTCACCTTTCGCACGTCCGTCCCCGCTGGCCGCCGAACAAGTAGAAAGAAGTTGGAGGGCCCCCGCCAGGGGGAGCAACAGCAACGTTGCGGGAGCAAAGGGTGCTGTTTGTCTATCCGTTGGTCCCATAGAGTTTCATACTAGTTTCATACTAATATACACTAGAGGGGACACTGGCGCTGCAATCGTTCAACCACCATGGAACCAGATTCATGACGTTTTTGTGACGTACACTCGTGATTTTCGAACTTGGCTTGACTGTGAACTCGATGCATAAAATTTGTCTCAAAGTCGGATATTTTATGTCAGGCAGTTTCGTTTTCGCCGATATTTGTGCCAGCCATGCTCCGTGGTGCCAGCTACCATGGAGTTTCCATGCCAGCTACGCAGGACGAGCAGGGCAATGGCAGCATGGCTTTGTCTTGTCGTTCGGTGCAAAATAACGTCGGCGGTCGGCGGTCTAGCTATTTTCTCTATGATGTAGCTCTGGGAAGCTGGTGGAGTTTCCCGCAGTGGACGCTCCGTCGAAAATAGTTCTATTCAGGAAGGCGGTAGCGGCGAAGGCCTAATTTCATGTTCGCATTATCGAAAGCAAGTGTGCACGCTGCTGCTTGATTTTATCGGTGACTTGGCGATCTGACTCCTTTTTGGAAAGTTATGCATGTTACACATGGCCCTGCAGGCTTGAAAGCTCTGGGAAACCCATAGCGCCGTACGCATTCAAGGTAAGAAACGTTCAAGGTGAGAAATCTGTGATATGCACGTTGGCGCAGTACTGAACCACATTGCACTGCTGTGGTCGCATCGGTCCAGATTTTGAATGCGAAACGTAATTAGCGACACTTTAGTGTTGTCGGTATTGAGCTAAGTAGACTATGAAATGCTATCATCGTGCGGAGTTTGGGCGTGAACGAATGATTGGCAATGATGAATGCTACAGCAGCAGTAAAATCCGGCAAAAAAAATGAGGCGTGCAAAATCTGTTTGAATGCGAGGTACCTCGCGACAGGGCAGGGCTGAGCAAGTTTTGATGCGATCGTGCTCCAAAAGGCACATTTAAAAAATAGAAAACGCGCAGTGAGGCAGTCAAAGTTGATTTTTGTTGATGAATTGATAAATGAGTTCCATGTGGCGTCGTGGAACAGCAAACGCTTGTAGATAGTGGCGTTTTCTTGTTCAGCGGCGTCAACGTGAATGTTACGGGATTATTCCAACATTCACGCTGGCAATAAAGCTTAAAGTGCGGCTAGTTGATGCATGCTTCGCAGTACTAAAGAAAGTGTGTGACACCACAAAAAAGACAACGAGACGACGATACGCACTGTCGCCTCGTGTTCTCTCTTTGTGTCGCTTCTAAGCGCAATGCCATGCTACATCACTTCAGAGTACTTAGTTCTGGATAAACTGTAGCTGTCGATGCTTACATTAAATTTTTTAATCATTTGATGAAAAGCTGCCTCATTGCAGTTGTGGCGCCATGTATAAGTGGGCACAATAATACCCCCCTATCAGTGCGTGCCATTGCAATGCTCATTCCTGAGTGGACAATTATCGGTTCAAATTGATTTGTTCTCGGTTTGCTGTTTTCAGTGTGCATCACCTGTACATCGCATCACACCTCAAGTCAGTGTGTCATGTTGCTGCAGTTGCTGCGTTCACCCGTGCAGGTTTGGCTCGGCGCTGCTCAGAACAAGCACCACAGGAGTGCACCTGAACGTGTCATAAGATGAGGTGCTTCAGCTGCATTGTGGATAAACTGCAGTGACCTTTTTCACTGAATCAGTTGTTTCACAGAGCGACCTATCTACCCATGTTCACATCAGTGCAGTCTCAGCTTCAGATTCAGCCTATTTTTAATGTTCCTATTGCCATTTCAACCTGCACAAGCTTTGCAAGGCACACAAAGTGTGTAGTTTTTATAGCTACATTTCTTCAAAGCAAGATGCATGTTTCTACTCGAGTAGTTTGCGGTCTCAAACACTGTGCATCTTCTTTTTGTCTTGGAGTTTAATGCAAAAACGTGGCAAAAATGACCTCATCACTTCAAAGCACATTAAGACGAGGAATATCAGTAAAGAAAACTAAATTGGCCCGCAAATGAAGATGGTGCAACCGACAATAATGACGCTAACTTTCAAGTAAAATCTATCTTGTGAGCATTGTGGATTCATAGATCCTGTGGTGTAAGTTCAAAATGAAAAAAAAATCCAATAACAGCTATTCAACAGAACTTGCTTTTATGTGCATGACGAAAGCTTACAGTGCACAACAACAGTGCTCCTCTTCGTGCCAGGACATGTAACAGAACCAGCAGAACCCATCACAGTTTGGCCGCATAAGCTTCAGCACCCATGATTTCAAGCGCAACGAAAATACAAGGACGGTGAACAACCCATAACACTTTTCCCGTACATAGTGTCAGCAGCCGTGTCAAGCTGCACTTGTCACCCAGCCCCACAAAACAGCCCTCTCCATGTCTGGAGATACTAGAAAAGCAGTACAGTGCATCACAGTTTGTCCGTACACGGTAGCAGCAGCCGTCTCAAGCTGCACTTGTCACCCAGCCCACAAAACACCTCTCTCCATGTCTGGAGATACCAGAAAAGCAGTACAGTGCATCACAGTTTGTCCGTACACGGTAGCAGCAGCCGTCTCAAGCTGCACTTGTCACCCAGCCCCACAAAACACCTCTCCATGTCTGGAGATACCAGAAAAGCAGTACAGTGCATCACAGTTTGTCCGTACACGGTAGCAGCAGCCGTCTCAAGCTGCACTTGTCACCCAGCCCCACAAAACACCTCTCTCCATGTCTGGAGATACCAGAAAAGCAGTACAGTGCATCACAGTTTGTCCGTACACGGTAGCAGCAGCCGTCTCAAGCTGCACTTGTCACCCAGCCCCACAAAACACCTCTCTCCATGTCTGGAGATACCAGAAAAGCAGTACAGTGCATCACAGTTTGTCCGTACACGGTAGCAGCAGCCGTCTCAAGCTGCACTTGTCACCCAGCCCCACAAAACAGCCCTCTCCATGTCTGGAGATACCAGAAAAGCAGTACAGTGCATCACAGTTTGTCCGTACACAGTAGCAGCAGCCGTCTCAAGCTGCACTTGTCACCCAGCCCCACAAAACAGCCCTCTCCATGTCTGGAGATACCAGAAAAGCAGTACAGTGCATCACAGTTTGTCCGTACACGGTAGCAGCAGCCGTCTCAAGCTGCACTTGTCACCCAGCCCCACAAAACACCTCTCTCCATGTCTGGAGATACCAGAAAAGCAGTACAGTGCATCACAGTTTGTCCGTACACGGTAGCAGCAGCCGTCTCAAGCTGCACTTGTCACCCAGCCCCACAAAACAGCCCTCTCCATGTCTGGAGATACCAGAAAAGCAGTACAGTACATCACAGTTTGTCCGTACACGGTAGCAGCAGCCGTCTCAAGCTGCACTTGTCACCCAGCCCCACAAAACAGCCCTCTCCATGTCTGGAGATACCAGAAAAGCAGTACAGTGCATCACAGTTTGTCCGTACACGGTAGCAGCAGCCGTCTCAAGCTGCACTTGTCACCCAGCCCCACAAAACAGCCCTCTCCATGTCTGGAGATACCAGAAAAGCAGTACAGTGCATCACAGTTTGTCCGTACACGGTAGCAGCAGCCGTCTCAAGCTGCACTTGTCACCCAGCCCCACAAAACAGCCCTCTCCATGTCTGGAGATACCAGAAAAGCAGTACAGTGCATCACAGTTTGTCCGTACACGGTAGCAGCAGCCGTCTCAAGCTGCACTTGTCACCCAGCCCCACAAAACAGCCCCCTCCATGTCTGGAGATACCAGAAAAGCAGTACAGTGCATCACAGTTTGTCCGTACACGGTAGCAGCAGCCGTCTCAAGCTGCACGTGTCACCCAGCCCCACAAAACACCTCTCCCCATGTCTGTGGAGATACCAGAAAAGCAGTACAGTGCATCACAGTTAGTCCGTACACGGTAGCAGCAGCCGTCTCAAGCTGCACTTGTCATCCAGCACCACAAAACAGCCCTCTCCATGTCTGGAGATACCAGAAAAGCAGTACAGTGCATCACAGTTTGTCCGTACACGGTAGCAGCAGCCGTCTCAAGCTGCACTTGTCACCCAGCCCCACAAAACAGCCCTCTCTATGTCTGGAGATACCAGAAAAGCAGTACAGCACATCACAGTTTGTTTCGTACACGGTAGCAGCAGCCGTCTCAAGCTGCACTTGTCACCCAGCCCCCAAAACAGCCCTCTCCATGTCTGGAGATACCAGAAAAGCAGTACAGTGCATCACAGTTTGTCCGTACACGGTAGCAGCAGCCGTCTCAAGCTGCACTTTTCACCCAGCCCCACAAAACAGCCCTCTCCATGTCTGGAGATACCAGAAAAGCAGTACAGTGCATCACAGTTTGTCCGTACACGGTAGCAGCAGCCGTCTCAAGCTGCACTTGTCACCCAGCCCCACAAAACAGCCCTCTCCATGTCTGGAGATACCAGAAAAGCAGTACAGTGCATCACAGTTTGTCCGTACACGGTAGCAGCAGCCGTCTCAAGCTGCACTTGTCACCCAGCCCCACAAAACACCTCTCTCCATGTCTGTGGAGATACCAGAAAAGCAGTACAGTGCATCACAGTTTGTCCGTACACGGTAGCAGCAGCCGTCTCAAGCTGCACTTGTCACCCAGCCCCACAAAACACCTCTCTCCATGTCTGTGGAGATACCAGAAAAGCAGTACAGTGCATCACAGTTTGTCCGTACACGGTAGCAGCAGCCGTCTCAAGCTGCACTTGTCACCCAGCCCCACAAAACAGCCCTCTCCATGTCTGGAGATACCAGAAAAGCAGTACAGTGCATCACAGTTTGTCCGTACACGGTAGCAGCAGCCGTCTCAAGCTGCACTTGTCACCCAGCCCCACAAAACACCTCTCTCCATGTCTGGAGATACCAGAAAAGCAGTACAGTGCATCATAGTTTGTCCGTACACGGTAGCAGCAGCCGTCTCAAGCTGCACTTGTCACCCAGCCCCACAAAACAGCCCTCTCCATGTCTGGAGATACCAGAAAAGCAGTACAGTGCATCACAGTTTGTCCGTACACGGTAGCAGCAGCCGTGTCAAGCTGCACTTGTCACCCAGCCCCACAAAACAGCCCTCTCCATGTCTGTGGAGATACCAGAAAAGCAGTACAGTGCATTACAGTTTGTCCGTACACGGTAGCAGCAGCCGTCTCAAGCTGCACTTGTCACCCAGCCCCACAAAACAGCCCTCTCCATGTCTGGAGATACCAGAAAAGCAGTACAGTGCATCACAGTTTGTCCGTACACGGTAGCAGCAGCCGTTTCAAGCTGCACTTGTCACCCAGCCCCACAAAACAGCCCTCTCCATGTCTGGAGATACCAGAAAAGCAGTACAGTGCATCACAGTTTGTCCGTACACGGTAGCAGCAGCCGTCTCAAGCTGCACTTGTCACCCAGCCCCACAAAACAGCCCTCTCCATGTCTGGAGATACCAGAAAAGCAGTACAGTGCATCACAGTTTGTCCGTACACGGTAGCAGCAGCCGTCTCAAGCTGCACTTGTCACCCAGCCCCACAAAACAGCCCTCTCCATGTCTGTGGAGATACCAGAAAAGCAGTACAGTGCATCACAGTTTGTCCGCACAGGGTAGCAGCAGCCGTCTCAAGCTGCACTTGTCACCCAGCCCCACAAAACAGCCCTCTCCATGTCTGGAGATACCAGAAAAGCAGTACAGTGCATCACAGTTTGTCCGTACACGGTAGCAGCAGCCGTCTCAAGCTGCACTTGTCACCCAGCCCCACAAAACACCTCTCTCCATGTCTGGAGATACCAGAAAAGCAGTACAGTGCATCACAGTTTGTCCGTACACGGTAGCAGCAGCCGTCTCAAGCTGCACTTGTCACCCAGCCCCACAAAACACCTCTCTCCATGTCTGGAGATACCAGAAAAGCAGTACAGTGCATCACAGTTTGTCCGTACACGGTAGCAGCAGCCGTCTCAAGCTGCACTTGTCACCCAGCCCCACAAAACACCTCTCTCCATGTCTGGAGATACCATAAAAGCAGTACAGTGCATCACAGTTTGTCCGTACACGGTAGCAGCAGCCGTCTCAAGCTGCACTTGTCACCCAGCCCCACAAAACACCTCTCTCCATGTCTGGAGATACCAGAAAAGCAGTACAGTGCATCACAGTTTGTCCGTACACGGTAGCAGCAGCCGTCTCAAGCTGCACTTGTCACCCAGCCCCACAAAACACCTCTCTCCATGTCTGGAGATACCAGAAAAGCAGTACAGTGCATCACAGTTTGTCCGTACACGGTAGCAGCAGCCGTCTCAAGCTGCACTTGTCACCCAGCCCCACAAAACAGCCCTCTCCATGTCTGGAGATACCAGAAAAGCAGTACAGTGCATCACAGTTTGTCCGTACACGGTAGCAGCAGCCGTCTCAAGCTGCACTTGTCACCCAGCCCCACAAAACACCTCTCTCCATGTCTGGAGATACCAGAAAAGCCGTACAGTGCATCACAGTTTGTCCGTACACGGTAGCAGCAGCCGTCTCAAGCTGCACTTGTCACCCAGCCCCACAAAACACCTCTCTCCATGTCTGGAGATACCAGAAAAGCAGTACAGTGCATCACAGTTTGTCCGTACACGGTAGCAGCAGCCGTCTCAAGCTGCACTTGTCACCCAGCCCCACAAAACACCTCTCTCCATGTCTGGAGATACCAGAAAAGCAGTACAGTGCATCACAGTTTGTCCGTACACGGTAGCAGCAGCCGTCTCAAGCTGCACTTGTCACCCAGCCCCACAAAACAGCCCTCTCCATGTCTGGAGATACCAGAAAAGCAGTACAGTGCATCACAGTTTGTCCGTACACGGTAGCAGCAGCCGTCTCAAGCTGCACTTGTCACCCAGCCCCACAAAACACCTCTCTCCATGTCTGGAGATACCAGAAAAGCAGTACAGTGCATCACAGTTTGTCCGTACACGGTAGCAGCAGCCGTCTCAAGCTGCACTTGTCACCCAGCCCCACAAAACAGCCCTCTCCATGTCTGTGGAGATACCAGAAAAGCAGTACAGTGCATCACAGTTTGTCCGTACACGGTAGCAGCAGCCGTCTCAAGCTGCACTTGTCACCCAGCCCCACAAAACACCTCTCTCCATGTCTGGAGATACCAGAAAAGCAGTACAGTGCATCACAGTTTGTCCGTACACGGTAGCAGCAGCCGTCTCAAGCTGCACTTGTCACCCAGCCCCACAAAACAGCCCTCTCCATGTCTGTGGAGATACCAGAAAAGCAGTACAGTGCATCACAGTTTGTCCGCACACGGTAGCAGCAGCCGTCTCAAGCTGCACTTGTCACCCAGCCCCACAAAACAGCCCTCTCCATGTCTGGAGATACCAGAAAAGCAGTACAGTGCATCACAGTTTGTCCGTACACGGTAGCAGCAGCCGTCTCAAGCTGCACTTGTCACCCAGCCCCACAAAACAGCCCTCTCCATGTCTGGAGATACCAGAAAAGCAGTACAGTGCATCACAGTTTGTCCGTACACGGTAGCAGCAGCCGTCTCAAGCTGCACTTGTCACCCAGCCCCACAAAACACCTCTCTCCATGTCTGGAGATACCAGAAAAGCAGTACAGTGCATCACAGTTTGTCCGTACACGGTAGCAGCAGCCGTCTCAAGCTGCACTTGTCACCCAGCCCCACAAAACACCTCTCTCCATGTCTGGAGATACCAGAAAAGCAGTACAGTGCATCACAGTTTGTCCGTACACGGTAGCAGCAGCCGTCTGAAGCTGCACTTGTCACCCAGCCCCACAAAACAGCCCTCTCCATGTCTGTGAAGATACCAGAAAAGCAGTACAGTGCATCACAGTTTGTCCGTACACGGTAGCAGCAGCCGTCTCAAGCTGCACTTGTCACCCAGCCCCACAAAACACCTCTCTCCATGTCTGGAGATACCAGAAAAGCAGTACAGTGCATCACAGTTTGTCCGTATACGGTAGCAGCAGCCGTCTCAAGCTGCACTTGTCACCCAGCCCCACAAAACAGCCCTCTCCATGTCTGGAGATACCAGAAAAGCAGTACAGTGCATCACAGTTTGTCCGTACACGGTAGCAGCAGCCGTCTCAAGCTGCACTTGTCACCCAGCCCCACAAAACAGCCCTCTCCATGTCTGGAGATACCAGAAAAGCAGTACAGTGCATCACAGTTTGTCCGTACACGGTAGCAGCAGCCGTCTCAAGCTGCACTTGTCACCCAGCCCCAGAAAAACAGCCCTCTCCATGTCTGGAGATACCAGAAAAGCAGTACAGTGCATCACAGTTTGTCCGTACACGGTAGCAGCAGCCGTCTCAAGCTGCACTTGTCACCCAGCCCCACAAAACACCTCTCTCCATGTCTGTGGAGATACCAGAAAAGCAGTACAGTGCATCACAGTTTGTCCGTACACGGTAGCAGCAGCCGTCTCAAGCTGCACTTGTCACCCAGCCCCACAAAACACCTCTCTCCATGTCTGGAGATACCAGAAAAGCAGTACAGTGCATCACAGTTTGTCCGTACACGGTAGCAGCAGCCGTCTCAAGCTGCACTTGTCACCCAGCCCCACAAAACAGCCCTCTCCATGTCTGGAGATACCAGAAAAGCAGTACAGTGCATCACAGTTTGTCCGTACACGGTAGCAGCAGCCGTCTCAAGCTGCACTTGTCACCCAGCCCCACAAAACACCTCTCTACATGTCTGGAGATACCAGAAAAGCCGTACAGTGCATCACAGTTTGTCCGTACACGGTAGCAGCAGCCGTCTCAAGCTGCACTTGTCACCCAGCCCCACAAAACACCTCTCTCCATGTCTGGAGATACCAGAAAAGCAGTACAGTGCATCACAGTTTGTCCGTACACGGTAGCAGCAGCCGTCTCAAGCTGCACTTGTCACCCAGCCCCACAAAACACCTCTCTCCATGTCTGGAGATACCAGAAAAGCAGTACAGTGCATCACAGTTTGTCCGTACACGGTAGCAGCAGCCGTCTCAAGCTGCACTTGTCACCCAGCCCCACAAAACAGCCCTCTCCATGTCTGGAGATACCAGAAAAGCAGTACAGTGCATCACAGTTTGTCCGTACACGGTAGCAGCAGCCGTCTCAAGCTGCACTTGTCACCCAGCCCCACAAAACACCTCTCTCCATGTCTGGAGATACCAGAAAAGCAGTACAGTGCATCACAGTTTGTCCGTACACGGTAGCAGCAGCCGTCTCAAGCTGCACTTGTCACCCAGCCCCACAAAACAGCCCTCTCCATGTCTGTGGAGATACCAGAAAAGCAGTACAGTGCATCACAGTTTGTCCGTACACGGTAGCAGCAGCCGTCTCAAGCTGCACTTGTCACCCAGCCCCACAAAACACCTCTCTCCATGTCTGGAGATACCAGAAAAGCAGTACAGTGCATCACAGTTTGTCCGTACACGGTAGCAGCAGCCGTCTCAAGCTGCACTTGTCACCCAGCCCCACAAAACAGCCCTCTCCATGTCTGTGGAGATACCAGAAAAGCAGTACAGTGCATCACAGTTTGTCCGCACACGGTAGCAGCAGCCGTCTCAAGCTGCACTTGTCACCCAGCCCCACAAAACAGCCCTCTCCATGTCTGGAGATACCAGAAAAGCAGTACAGTGCATCACAGTTTGTCCGTACACGGTAGCAGCAGCCGTCTCAAGCTGCACTTGTCACCCAGCCCCACAAAACAGCCCTCTCCATGTCTGGAGATACCAGAAAAGCAGTACAGTGCATCACAGTTTGTCCGTACACGGTAGCAGCAGCCGTCTCAAGCTGCACTTGTCACCCAGCCCCACAAAACACCTCTCTCCATGTCTGGAGATACCAGAAAAGCAGTACAGTGCATCACAGTTTGTCCGTACACGGTAGCAGCAGCCGTCTCAAGCTGCACTTGTCACCCAGCCCCACAAAACACCTCTCTCCATGTCTGGAGATACCAGAAAAGCAGTACAGTGCATCACAGTTTGTCCGTACACGGTAGCAGCAGCCGTCTGAAGCTGCACTTGTCACCCAGCCCCACAAAACAGCCCTCTCCATGTCTGTGGAGATACCAGAAAAGCAGTACAGTGCATCACAGTTTGTCCGTACACGGTAGCAGCAGCCGTCTCAAGCTGCACTTGTCACCCAGCCCCACAAAACAGCCCTCTCCATGTCTGGAGATACCAGAAAAGCAGTACAGTGCATCACAGTTTGTCCGTACACGGTAGCAGCAGCCGTCTCAAGCTGCACTTGTCACCCAGCCCCACAAAACACCTCTCTCCATGTCTGGAGATACCAGAAAAGCAGTACAGTGCATCACAGTTTGTCCGTATACGGTAGCAGCAGCCGTCTCAAGCTGCACTTGTCACCCAGCCCCACAAAACAGCCCTCTCCATGTCTGGAGATACCAGAAAAGCAGTACAGTGCATCACAGTTTGTCCGTACACGGTAGCAGCAGCCGTCTCAAGCTGCACTTGTCACCCAGCCCCACAAAACAGCCCTCTCCATGTCTGGAGATACCAGAAAAGCAGTACAGTGCATCACAGTTTGTCCGTACACGGTGGCAGCAGCCGTCTCAAGCTGCACTTGTCACCCAGCCCCACAAAACAGCCCTCTCCATGTCTGGAGATACCAGAAAAGCAGTACAGTGCATCACAGTTTGTCCGTACACGGTAGCAGCAGCCGTCTCAAGCTGCACTTGTCACCCAGCCCCACAAAACACCTCTCTCCATGTCTGGAGATACCAGAAAAGCAGTACAGTTCATCACAGTTTGTCCGTACACGGTAGCAGCAGCCGTCTCAAGCTGCACTTGTCACCCAGCCCCACAAAACACCTCTCTCCATGTCTGGAGATACCAGAAAAGCAGTACAGTGCATCACAGTTTGTCCGTACACGTTAGCAGCAGCCGTCTCAAGCTGCACTTGTCACCCAGCCCCACAAAACACCTCTCTCCATGTCTGTGGAGATACCAGAAAAGCAGTACAGTGCATCACAGTTTGTCCGTACACGGTAGGAGCAGCCGTCTCAAGCTGCACTTGTCACCCAGCCCCACAAAACACCTCTCTCCATGTCTGGAGATACCAGAAAAGCAGTACAGTGCATCACAGTTTGTCCGTACACGGTAGCAGCAGCCGTCTCAAGCTGCACTTGTCACCCAGCCCCACAAAACACCTCTCTCCATGTCTGTGGAGATACCAGAAAAGCAGTACAGTGCATCACAGTTTGTCCGTACACAGTAGCAGCAGCCGTCTCAAGCTGCACTTGTCACCCAGCCCCACAAAACAGCCCTCTCCATGTCTGGAGATACCAGAAAAGCAGTACAGTGCATCACAGTTTGTCCCTACACGGTAGCAGCAGCCGTCTCAAGCTGCACTTGTCACCCAGCCCCACAAAACAGCCCTCTCCATGTCTGGAGATATCGCAGAAGCAGGAGAACCTCTTGCTCGTCACAACAACTACTGGTGAGCAAACAGTACCTGTTTTGTGAGCACATGCCTCACGTACGTACCTCTGGATTTTTCAGTGATTTGTCGAGCGATTGCTCGTAGCCGCAGCACGAGGTATTTCCTCACAACAACTTTTGTGAGGTGGAGGACGTGCTGAGGCTCTTCCTTGTAGTGTCGCATGGCCAGAAGCAAATGGTCGTGTTGGTGGGCGAACTCCTGAAAAACTCGCATGGTCAGTGCCTGGACTTTGGTGTGCTGTGGTGGGCTGGTGCGAATTACTTGCTCAGCAGTGTGAAGTGCAGCGTGTACGAAAGGGGACGGTTCAATAAGGCCACCGTTGTTCTTAATGAACGTGAGGATGCTTGTGACGCTTTCTGACACCAGCAGATCTGCACATTCTGTACAGTGAAGGCACTTAGTGATGGACCGCACAATGAATCCGCCAATGTACTTCACTACTTCCGCACTATATTCACTCAGGGCAAAGTAGTCGTGGTCGAGGGAAGCTGGTACCAGTGCTGCTGGGGTGTCTTCATCGTGGGGTTCCAGACCGGAGTTTGGGCTTGTCTGTGCCTGACTCTTCAACAAAGAGATGCCTTCCAGCTGTGTGGCAACGTTGGCATTCTTCGATCCGACGACGACGGCGTGGACAAGCGTCTGTCGGTAGGCATGGCGGAACTGAGCTGCAGATGGGTTGTTATTCCACCCGCCACGTTGCCTGACCCAGCTGAAATACATTTCCAGAGGGTCCTGGATGATGTTGCTCGTGCAGATGTACCTGCATTAAAAAACAGTTTCACTGTGGACAACATTGAGGTTCAAATTGGCACATTCATACAGATTCCTGAATGTGCCCTCAAACTAGGCCTGGTTCAGAGTGTAGGTTTTTTTATTTGTCGGTGTAAGCAAAGTTCCTTTTGTTTAAATTAAAATGGCACAGAATGCTGGAGGAAAGCATTTCAAAAAGTGGTTATACTGTGTAACCAGCAAGGAAAATAAAAATTCGGGCAATTTTTTTACGACACTGTTTCAGGCAAGAGCCAGTATTTTTTGAAAAAGTACTGTGCCATTGCAAAGTATGTTATAGGTGTGTAGACATGGTAAGCAGGGTTATGCTGTACAGCGGTTGTACTGTCTTTTCGTCCGTTAGTCCCTGTCTCTGCGCTGTTTTTGTCCCCCCTGAGATGTCAAACCAACTAGCCCAATCCCAAGCTTTAGTCAAGTTATGCTGTAAGCTTGCGATAGTAGTTTTCCAAGAATGCCATCCAGCAAACAGCAGAGAACTGCAGAGATGAGAGATGGCCAGTGCAGCCAATAGAAAAGCTAGCGTCCTGCTTAACTACCTAGCCACTCAAACTAATATTCCTGCATTTGTCATTGCTTACTGTCTCGATATCCTGCAGCTCGTGCATTTGCATGTGTGAAAAGAAATTATTTAGGCTGTACTTGTACAGCAAGGCAAAACAAGTGACAGAGCTTGAAGATTGAACAGTATGCGAAAACCTGTGGGGTTTCAACAAGGCAGCTATTCATCACAGTAAAACCTCATTACAAGAGGCACTCATGGGAGACAGGATACATTTCTTTTCTAAACAAGGTTTCTGTATGCGAAGTTGCTTACATGGTGATCATTGGAAAACCAACGGAACTGTTTGCCTTCGAATGTTGCTTGTAGCCACTTTTCTCTTGCATTGTCTCTTGTAACAAGGTTTTACTGTAGTGTGAACAAGCTGCAGCCTATTTTTAGGGGTGATACATTCAATAACAGAGAGCAATTACATTTGTTGTTATCGCACAACCACTAGGTGGTTTAAAGGAGCCATGAAGGCAAAATACAAGTTGGTGTTATTCGAAAGATTTTGTGTTTTATACGGTCCCCAGCACTTGTCCTAATGCAAACGATGCCGCATTAACTGAGAAATTAATTAATTTAAGTTAGCATTTTGATTTTCCTGCAAAACCGTGTGTTTCCGTGGTCTACAATGACATCTCAGAAACCAACCGCTCTCTAGCCGATTGCAAAGCCTTGTTTACCGCCAGTGAACCAAGATGGCGCCACCATACTGTGGCAAGCCGTTTTCTGCCTTTGGTTTGTTTTTGACCGTACTTAAACTTGGCTTGTTTTTGTTCAAGGAGAAAATAATCGTTTTGTGAAACACAGTGCTCGCTCGATAAATATGTTCACGCAAGATACTGTTGCTTGCGTGTCAATCGGCCAGTATCGTGTGAGACAACCCCAAAGCCCCGTAGTGCTGTGCAGCTAAACCAAGCATAGTGCACGCAGCACCAACAGCAGTACGCATCGGGAATTCTATGTTTACGTGTACTTTCGTAACTTCCACTGTTTGTCCCACCATCCCTAGGGCTTTAACGCGAATGTACCCTACATTTACGCGCAAATCGCTCGTTCGGCCAGCTTATACGCTCTGCCTTATTAGCATTTGCTCTTGCCGCCCTCCACCAATCACAGAGCAGGCTGGTATGCCATCATAGGTTCTTTTGCGTGAAATGAGCTAGTGGGCCGCGTGTCCATTCCCTTTTTTCCTAATTATGTAGCTTGTTTGAGCGAAGTTTACGTTAAAAGTGGTGTCACTATGAGTCTATCGAGACAATCTTTTGAATGAACCAAACCTGTGTTTTGTTTTTATGGCTTTTTTATAACTACATGAAACTTGCGTGTGCTATCTGAAATCCTTACGTGCTATTTGAGAGGAGCACGTGCTGTGTTGCAAGGCAATAGTGACAACAGCGCTGCACATACTCACATTGGTGAGTTGGTTAACACTCTATAAAAATGGCTATTAAACTCCATCATTTTAGTTGGTGAGCAGGTTGAAGCAGTCAATTTAAGAATTAGTGTGCATGTATAAGGGAATTGGTGACATTAAATGAATGCAGTTGCTGTGAAGCCTAGCACAATGTAGTTGCGTACTCACACTGTGGCACATGCCTGCAGAGTTGAATTAGACAAGGTGTTGTAAGCAATAATTTATGCTGTGCACAAGTGTCCCAGAGCTCAAAAAAGGTCCCCCTGTGCCTACTTAATGGCAAAAAAAAAAGTAATAAACTTCAGGTTTATATGTGCACTGGCAGTGAATGTGCACGACTTTGTCGTATAGGTTTAGTTTGCGAGCATCATGCGCACAATAAAATTAACGATGTACCACAAGAGGGGATTTGACAGTAGTGATGGCAGCAGCCATGACACTCCTATGGCATCCTCAATTTCCATTGGCAGTGATGTCAAAAACCAACCTGCAGATATTCTCTCACAACAAGCCGAGAAGTCATTTCCATGCATTTTTCGCATCACGAGACAAGACTTAATGGTGGTCCCATAGGTTTTTCTTTCTTTTTCCGGAAATGACAAGCTTTGGCAATTCACTTTTACATTTCTGAAAGTGTGAAATTTCAGAGGTTAGGGTGAAAATACATATCTTGTGGTGGCACTGTTTTCAGACATTTGCAGTTTTCAGCATAATTAAACTTCTGCTGAGACGTGCATAGGTATTCCCAGCACTGTACTTCATTTATACAGACTAGCTGTTTCTTTCTCTTTACAGTCCACACTCCATGTGGTGGCTACAGAGATGGCTCTGCTGAAACGAGTCCATGTCCATATATTGACAGAGTGCTCTGAACACTTGTTTACTCCAGCTTCCAAGGCCACTGCTAAGCTGATCCTTTGAAATTCATTAATTACTGTGAGCGATAGATAGAAGGTATTTTATCGGATTTTATGTGTATTACAATTTTGCCGTGTCTCAATGAAGTGTTGTGCTTATGTTCACCTGCAGAGCTCGGCGTCGAAAACCGTCTCGGCGAGCAGGGACACACTCTTCAAGGTGAAGGCCAGGGAAATCACAGACATGCGCCTGCCGTCCTCAACGACTGGCTTTCCCGATTCCAGCGTGAGGCTCATCAGCTCTCTTGCAGCAGCCTCCATGACGTTCCTTTGGCTTTGAAACGTCGATGGACGCAAAGGAGCCTTGTAGCCGCTGGCAACCGGGTTGCTGGAGTTGAGCAGATCAAATGCCCTGCAAAAACGGCAAGTTTTTTAATGTTTTAATTTCCGTACTGACTGCAAGATGTTATTCTAGCAAAATGGTTCATTTTCTGTGCCTGCCATGTTTACTTTCTTGTCAGTCAATATTTAGTTCAGAAATATACTGCCCTTCCGTGAAAGAAAGATGAATTTCATACGAAGCTTTTTTCACTACAAATGCAGTCTACAGTCCAATCAGCCAGCCTCAAGCTATGAAAACACTGAGGTAACTTAATGCAACATTAGGATGCTGTTTTTATCACTTTGCAATTGGGTTATCTGTAGGCGCTGATTTGGTCAGCTCAGCATTGGTGATTTGGGCGCCTCATTGGTTAGGTGTGTGGCGTGATCAGCGTGCTCTTTGTGCGCCTGTTAAAGAATGCTTTCATCATCATCATCATCATCTCCACCATATGCTGCTAAAGTGCATTTGTCTACCACAAAGGAACCGTTGTGCATGTGAAAACATCCTTTTGTGGAAACCCATTGTGTAAAGCTTCCTTTCCCACAGTAAAGGTGGCTGTTCTGCAACTAGATAAGTCAGGTACTAGCCACCATCTCTATGGGGCTCTAGCAGTGTCTTTTCACACGATTTAGCGTGAACACAATGGAGACTGTACATATTAAAAATCACAACATCCAGTGTCACACAACTACACTGTGATAGGCAAATTGGCACATCTTGTCAGAGACACTAGATTTTTTGCGATTCCTGTACTCGCCATCGCCTGTGAAAGAAGCAGTCGGGTATTTCTTTCATCTTTTTTTAGTCCGCAAAGCTATCTAGCATCTTTTTTTCCTTACATGTAATGGCAAGGAAAAACCCTACGCAACCCACCGCAGTGGCTAAGGCGTTTTGCTGCTGAGCCCAAGGACAAGGGTTCGATTCCCAGGCGCGGCAGCCGCTTTTCTGATGGGGGTGAAAAGCGAAAACGCGCGTTTGAGATTTTGGTGCGTGTTAATGCTCCCCAGGCGGGCAAAATTAATATGGCGTTCACCGCTACAGCGGGCCTAATCACCCGTGTAACATCAGCACATTACACTGATACTCTATCAAGAAACCCGATGCACCCATGGACAAGCAATAGTGAATCCAGGAATGACAATTGAGAAGTTCCTGACTGTTAGCTTCTAACTGAACTGTAAGCACCACCTTATAACCCTAAAATTTCCCATCGCAAATAGCGTCATCATCAGGCACAGTTACAGCACTAATGGCCATGCTCTTACAAAGGCATTGTGTGCCTGAGTTTACTCTATCCAAAATAGCCTCATTTCTGGTTTTATAGGAAGGCGTTAGCTGTATTCTGAAAAGGGGTAAGCACAACTGTCAATTTTTCTCAGCTGTTCTACTTACATCATACATTGTGGTGAAGGATGCAGGGGATGTGAAATCCACCCCTTCACCTGCAAATTTCTCAGCATTGCTGGAGCCATTGTTCTTCAAGCAATGATGCAGTAAGCTGTAACATGTCTAACCCGTTCAATGAGGCATAGCTGTTTGCTTTTGTTGCGGGCCCCTCAAACGATATTGGGCGCAATACGGCATGCCTGTAACCAGCAGCTACTGCCACAATGGGCATGAGGGGCAAGGTGCAGGTAACCAACAGCAGCAGCCTTAGCCAGCACACTGCCTTTCATTACAGGCACCTGCCTGTGATACGGCAGTGCTGGCGTCGCATAACATACCATGCACCAAGCAAAGGAGAATATTAGCTTTAATTGCTCAATTTCTCAGTGAAGAATACATCGTTTGATGCCGCACAAATGCTGCAGGTTCCTTAGAAGACCTCCTACTTTTCATAAAACAAACCTGTATTTTTGCCTCCAAGGCCTCTGTAACTGTGAGATAAAAATAGTAGGTGCAGAGCCCTCGCACATTCTGCACTGCATCTGTGCAAGAAACCCTCAATTTTAAAAAAATTGCAAAGTTATTTCAAATATGTGTTCAACTGGCTCAGTTTAGTTAGTGAGTGCATGAGTTTGTGTAAACGGTAAGCACATTATTTAGAAATCGCCTCAAGGAAAGTAATTTTACGGTAATTTGCCTGCATTTCATGTGTACCAGAGACAAATATATGCCCATGGAAGGGCAACATTTGTTCGTTGAAAATAGTTATCCAGTTTGCAGTTATTTTTTTCTTCTTCGCCCATGCATAAAGAGGGCATCCATGTTCTCCTGTAGTTCAGTGGCAGCAGGATATGGGTTAAATTTAAGAAGCTAGTCCTGTCCCTTTCTCATTGTCTTGTCTCTCATGTGCAGTTTCTTCCACCCTTAAAAAATAAAGGGTTACAAGTGTTGATTTTCTGTTCTTGGCTTCCATGAAATGGCCATCCCCTCCAGCAAGTTGTCAGGAGTGGTAATAGAATCGTGTGTATGAAGACCTCAGTGTGGGATTGAACTTTCCCACAGCCTCTGTGCTTTGTGCACAATGCTGTGCAAGTAAACTTGTTAGCACCATCATTTTCAGACATTTCTCTTGCTGTAGTTACCACTTCATGATCAGCCGAAAACACTTCATTAGTTTTGAAGTATTGTGCAGTAAAATGAGGAACGCGGATGCATACCGATCAACCATGCTGACGAATTTGGCTGTGCCATCACAGCCGCGAAACTGGGGTAGCCCCAGTTGTGACACGAACTCCAGTGCCTTGCTCACGGAGGCGCTGAAAGTCTGTGCTGCCAGTTTCACCTTCATGATCTGTGAAGTGAAATTAATGTGCTTGTTAGATATGAAATACCACAAATGCAAGTTCAAATTGGGTCTTCGCACATTGAAGCTAGGCTTGTCGTTGGGGGAGGCTATGCATTAGGATGTACTGTTTATGGCGTGTTTTTGTGGCCTCTGCCGGCTTGTTTTTATTTTTGACCGGTGCCAGAATCATTGCACATGGACATTTCAAAACTTGTACCTAATCAGATAAAACCTCATGCTTAGCGGTGCAGTATCTCACTAACTGATTCCGTTTTTGCTGTTTTGTAGGGAAGCACTAAAAATCCGAAATAACCTAAAAAGAAGGTAATGTGACATTTCGGTGCGGTTTAGCCATGTTCGTTCCCAGCATTTCATAATAGGGGCAGTAATATCAGTCTACAATTGCTAACACGCCACATTTGACACCCACAATCGCAGTAAAGCATCTTGACATCTTTATGTTGCTAACCATAACAACTTTTGCAAATCAACTTTCGGTGAGCACTTCATTAAGAAATAAGGGGAGTTGTCTGGCAGCGATAAAAACACTGTTGTATTGAATATCATTTCCATCAAAGAAAATTACGCGATGCCATGTCACAAAAGGAAATACTGGAGTAAAAATGATGCACGACAAGGGGTTAATTTAAAATTTTTGTGGGCATATTTCGTGACACTGAGCACAAAATTCTCATTCTCTGAAAAAGTTTGTGTCCCACTAGGTATCGTCGTACTGCCAGTGTTGTCGTTGCACCTTTTTGTTCGTGCTACTGAAGACATTGAAGCACATTGAATTAAACTGCATAGTGTTTGAAAAGAAAGACAACTACATTTGTGGAGTCCTTGTTCTCTATCTCATACGGAAGCCGGGGTTATGTATTGTGGGGTAACCAGGAAGAATTTCTAAACAAAATGATGGAAAAAGTTTTAGTTCCACTCTCAACTTTTTGAAATCTGAAAGATGGGGCCATGTAGTGTCTTAGCATGACACTTTTGTGTGTATACAAACAATTCCACCCATTTCAATGCGTGATTAAAAACCCACAAATTCCACATTACAGGTCCAACTGGGGACAAGTTTTTAAATACCTTTCTCCGCTAGCAGCGTGCGTGAGGCAGGAATACCTAAAATGTCTGCTTTCAAATGGTCTAGGACCCTACCAGGAAAATCATTGCAATTTAAGATGCTAACGTGATGCCCTTTCATTTCAGCTTCATCATGTAAACCCCTGAATTGTTCTACGACTAGTTTCGCTATTAGTCTTCTAGCATATCTTTTTCAACGGTCTTTTCAATTTGTTGCATTTGCAAGCAGGGTAGCCTGGAGTCTGCTAGGTGCCTATCTTCCCCATACGGGAAGACAACACCTTTCTTGGCCTCTATTGCAAAATTGCAGCTTCCTCCTCCTCCCACCTTTCATAGTGTGCAGTTTGCTGTTTAAAATGTACTCAAGTTAATCGCAGGATTGTGAACACAAATAATGCTAAAACTGTACAGAAAAGTGTAAAACGAAGTCCAAATTACATGCAAACCTAACTGTGGTCTGTTTGAACCATACGTACAAATAACCGATAACACAAAGTGATGAACAGCTGGCAATTTTGTTATGAACCGACAACAGTTCAGAACAAGACTGAATTACACTGTTAGCAAAAAATTGAATGTGCACACCCAAGACTTTTGTTTCGAAATAAATTGTGAACTGTTTTAAGAGCTCTTTACCTGCCGCCAGTACTGAATATGAGCCCGGGAAAGCCTGTTGGCTGCACGGAGGCCTTCTTCCTCTTGGAGTTTCTGAAGCAGAACAATGAAGTTCCACTTGACAGCCTGAAACAAAGAAATTGTGGAGGTTTTGTCTGCCAGTTTTTGAGGTGAAAGGTTGTTTTTAAATGAAACAATATAATTTGAGCTTGTTTCACATCTAGTGGTTCATTGCCTTTATCATGGTGAGCGTCACATTAATCTGTTGGCATTGATTTGTTTAGGTGTTGAGGGAAGCCCTTGTTGCTTTTGTCTCACTAACTACTTGTTCATGTAATCGGATTTAATCATTTTTGTCCATGCCTTTCTTTTCTCAGATCCGTGAGGACAGATAATTCTGCGTGACTGTTACAGTTGAATTGTAATGTTGGGAAAAATATTTTTGTGCATTATATTTAGACGAATATTCCATGTTGCGGTTGATTATACATTGTTTTTCTGTATGAAAGTCGGGCAGGGTCATCAATGCAGCGTGTTCAGTTGCATTCATTGACGTACAGTCGGCTGCACTGCAATGGTGAAAAGCAGGACTGGCAACTTGGGGATTTTAAAGTATAAGCCAAGGTAACAGAGCATGAACAGCAAACATTAAGGCCTTGCTCTTTCAAATGTGTGATAGTAAACCACACTTTTTTGGAGCATGAGCTGCACATATGATGGACACAAGACGACTTATACCTGGCTATAAACACAATATTATAGGGCTAACTTAATATTTAATACTACTGTTGGAAAACAAGCAAGCAAGGCATCAGTTACTGGTATCCGGGGAAACAACTGCGTGGGTTGGTCTGCGCGTGCACTCTTCAGTAGGAAATTGTGTATCTGGGCAGTTTAAACTTGCCTTCCTTCTACATAATAGCCGTGATTTTTTTTTTATGTTCTGTCACTGCTGTGGGTCTTTTTTTGTTTATCTGGAGTATTTTCTATGTTATTGCACTACCGCCACGTGATAGATTGTTTTTTTGTATTTATGGGCATTTCTAATTATTCACAAGTTGTTCAACAGCACTTGTACATATATGTCTCTTTTGTAGCCCCAGTCCCCGTGTTGTTTTCAGAGCAGTCATTCAACACGTAACTTTTTTAGTGTGCACACTTTTAAATTGTCTTCCTATTGTTTCGTGCTGTCTGTCCATTGTCCATGCCATATACTCTGCAATCACTCTCCCCTTGGGCATCTCATGTTAGGCTGTGGATCGCCAAGTCCAGTGTTGCCACTCACATGAGCAGGATACCTGGAGATTCCCCACTTAAAAACCAAAACAAATTGCTTCAGAGTTAAAGCCAAGTTTTTGATCCATGTTATGTTGTTTTTATGAAAACTTCTTATTCTCAACTATTCGTGTTCAGTTTTCATTCTATGGTATGGAAAATTTCTGAAATCTTGCGGTTTCATTAATGGCATTTGATGGTGCAAATTCTAAGGTACAGGTCCTTAACATCATAACTTCTTTTATTTATCTCAATTAGCAACGTGGGGCCCTATTCTCGGCTGCACAAATTCCTTTGAAATTCGCCATGTTTTTTGTGTAAGCACGACGTAAGCAATAAGTGACGTGCTGCACCTATAGCTCTGATGACATGCAGTGTAATTTGATGCTTGTGCATAACAGATACAAAAAAACTTGGCATGTACTATGCAAATTGTGACGGTAGCTCAGACTGGCAAGAAAAACACATTTCTGCCGGTCAAAATTGGCGGCAGCACCACAAGGCGATCGAGTAACATTGATCCCAAAGCGAGCGAAAGGCGGATGTCGAGATAAAGAACATCACAGAATTTTTTTACCGTATCTATTTATTTCTTTCAATCGCTTTTAGTAACATAGCTGGGCTCTCTGTTTCAATTCAAGATTTGTTGCGTTATTACCTTCCCGGCCGCCACCGCCGCCACGCCATCGTCTGCTGCTATGTAACAAGTTTATGGCGTGATCACAGAAAATGACGGGCGCAACCATTGCTTGTATGACACATAAGAGCAGCGAAGCGCTACGCCTGATAACCACGGAGCACACCGATGTCGCCGATTCACTCATCCGTCAATCTCAACTTCAATCAGCGCTGTAATAAACCAAAGACTCACTTTTGTTTGTTATTTTTCTCTTGAGTTCGATCATGTGACCCAGCAGCTTACTAGGACGAGTGTGGACTAATGCCATGCACTGGGTTCTCTTTGTCATGAAGAGCCTTGTACTGCCCTCTTATGTTGCCGTTATGCCAAACAAATAATTATTATTTTATTTACAAACATAAAAGCAAACTACGGCACATTATTTGTATGCTCCGTGCTCGCTGACTTTGAAGCAGTTAAAACTATAATTGCTTCAGTAGGAAACATGCTTTACACATCGTGCATGCGAAACTGCGCCTGCTGCAAATTCGCGGACATTTCGCGGCGCCAAAAGCCGGGGCAATTTTTTGCCCTATTTTGCGACAAAATCAGCCGCCATTTTCACGCTGTTATGTAGCATTACGTCACTTTCACGCACGCTGAAGTTGACAATGCATGACGTGGTCGTTCCTGCCAACTGTTTAAATTACGTCATGCCTTCTCAGCCAATCACAGAGAGGGCGTGTATTACAGGCATTATTGTTGTTGAATAGCAAAGACAGGCCTACGTTGTCGTGTCTAGTGCGTTTAGTCTGGTTTTTCAATGCCGGCCAAGAATTATGTGCTTTCAGTAAGGAGAAATAAGGAAAACTTTAGAACTGGTGCCCGTAAACGGCATGAAACGTCAAAAATGATGACAGCACACACAACCGCTTTGTCAACCGGAAGTACGTGACCAAAATTGAAAGCCGATCAGAAAAGACTTCCGGCAAATTCCCAGATTTCCCAGGAACTTGTGCAGTCGAGAGTAGGGCCCTTGTACCTTAATATGTTTCATTCTAAAGTGACAATAGTGTCATGGACTAGCTTTGTTTATGCTGCCCTAAACCAGTTTTTATTCGTGCAACAGCTAGGAAAACATGATTTTGCTTTGTGCAGCTTCTGGCTTGCTTTTTAAAAGTGCAAAGGTGGTTTCATAGGACCAAGGCATTGTTTGCTTACCCCGTACGTATGGCTCTGCAGAACACCCTTGTCTCCAAGGAGGTTGCGGAGGAGCTTGAGGCCATGACAGGCGTCGAACACCATGAAGATGGGATGGCTGGCATTCTCTGGGTTCGGGAACCATGGCTGGAGGTCCTCAAAGCTGTGTGTGTGCACGTGGCAGCCGAGCAGCTTGGCCATCACGATGTTAGCCCCCAGGCAGTCGCACACAACAGCTACCACGTGTAGGCCACAGGCTTGTACGCAATGGATAGCTTCCAGCACTAGGTTCTTTAAAACTTCCCCAGAAAGGCCTGCATTCAAAAAATAGCCAAAAGGCATCTTCCATGGGGCTGCCAGGCCTACCACCATGAAAACGAGTGCCTCAGTGGCTAATGGCAGATCGTCGGTGTCCTGAGGGTCCTGGCTGTGCCCTAGGTCAACATAGCCAATCAGACGGCCACTTGAAGAATCGAGCTCACACGCTTTCTTGATGCTCATGCCATCAAGTATGATGGAGCAGAGTTGTTCACGCGGTGTGTCGTCCTTGTGCTTTTCCTTGAGGTCGTCCAGCACCTCACGCGTGAAGCCTGGCCAACCATCCACAACTTTGAGCCACTGCCTGATCGAGCGGACACTCGGCATAGGAAGCAGTGTGCGCAAGTACTCATACGCTCGAGGGGAATAGTAGTGAAGTGTGGAAGCGAATTTCCTCATTTCAAGGCTGTATCGCCTTCCATGAGGCTGGTGTTCTGAATTTGTGCACCAGCTGTCCAGGAGGTCCTTTGGGAGGTTGCCAAATGCCTCGAGCTTCCGCTCGGCCTCTTCTGACAGAAGGTGCTTGTCTTTGAGGTCGGCGACGACGTCCACCAAACTGAGGTTCTTTTTAGTAAGACGATTTGATTTTGCCTGCAGGACCTTTATTCTTTTCCGAGCACCTTCGAGCTGTTGGGACAGCCTTTTCACTCTTTGCTCAGGGGTCTCTGGGGTGGAGTACGCGTGCTCAGTGCTGCTTGTGGCTGCCGCGGATGTTTTTTCAGCTGGAGGCGTGCTGGCTCGTGGTTCTACTGGCTGCTGTGGGGGTTGCCTGCTGTCAGGGCTTGCAGCTGCTGTGGTGCCCAAGAAAGCTGGATCTTCACTTTCTTGCGCTGACCCGTCTCCAACTTGGCTGTCCTGTGGGACTTGCCCGGCGGATGAGTCGACTGCTTCAGGTAGGGCAACCGTATGCTGGGCAGGAGGTGAGTGCTGTACACGTGTGGGGCTGGGGCTGACAACCGTGGACACACACACCTGCAGTTAAGCATACAGGGAGAAAAAAAATGAGATGCACAGAAGAAAAGTTCATGACAGCTGACAAATCAAAGTACCCGTATGTAAGACAAATATGACCTCAGCTGCAAATTGTGGTGGCACCTGTACAGTGCAGAAATATAGTTTTTTTTCCCCCACTTCGAAGCAATACGTTGAATTGGAGGGCACACTTAGCTTTTTTGCTTATGTATTTGTGCATGTTACAAATGAGGATAGAATAGAATGAAGAAAGCAATGTTGCAGTTCATCGCGGTGCATGGTGAAAAGGCTTCACAGGTCACAGTGAGCCACTCACTACTGGGACACTACTGGGACCCTAAAACAACTTGCATGGCCAGGCATTTGGCTGCTAGCACAGGGAACTGACTGAGAGCCCTGGCACCTCGTTGACAGCCCCGCTGATAAGATTCCACTTTTCTATGATGGCTTCACGCAAACAGCTTTCAACTTAAAAAATTTCGCACATGGCACTTAAGGCTGCAGATAAATACAGAGGCTGCCTACATGAAGCTCTAGGTCAGTGGTTCTCGGCCATGACTCAACCGGGGACCCCTTTCGGGCTTCCAAAATTGATGGGGGACCCCACGATGAAATACATGCCGATCGGTGTCATAGTGTCCCACCATTTGAACTTGTAGCTTACCCCCCCCCCCTCCCGCGCGCACGCACGCACACGCACACACACGCGCGCGCGCGCTTGATGCCCACCTTTTGTGCTTGACTTCTATGACGATGCGCGTCACAATGTTAAACATTGTGCTATTGAATGTAAAAGTCGTCTTAACACCTATATGCTGCCTTTTTTGTGTCTGTTTTTTGTTCTCTTATAGCTGGAGCTGGCATGTTGTGCAAAAAGCCAATGTTAAGTATGTGCTACGCGGAACAAACTAAACGTACATGTCACGTGGCGAAGCCACCTTTTGGCACTGCCAGCCAGTTCTAGCAAAATGGAGGAAAAAATGGCAGGGGGGGGGGGGAGTTTTGGATGAGGCTTCGCGGACCCCTCAAATGCTCTCGAGGACCCCCTGGGGTCCGCGGACCCCCATATGAGAACCACTGCTCTAGGTAATATACAAAATTGGAGCACAATGTGGCAGATGATTCTTAACTTAAAGAAAACGGTAGCTTTGACAGTCGCGCGCAAGAAAACGCGGTTGTCATTCACATATAGTATGAACAACCATCTGGTCTCGGCAGTTACATGCTATAAATACTTAGGTATCATGATAACATCGGATCTCAAATGGAATCAACACATTACTTACTTATATTCAGAAAAAGGCAATGCAGAAGCTAGGTTATTTAAGAAGAACTCTAGGAAAATCCACTTATGATATAAAACTTCTAGCTTTTAAAACTCACATCAGGCCTCTACTGGAGTACGCCTCGGTCATATGGGACCCGCACAGTGTAACCAACGTTTTGAAACTGGAGAAAGTTCAAAGAAAGGCTGCAAGATTTATTTTTAACTCCTACAGGAGACTCAAATCCCCTACAGCGCTTTTGCATACCGCGAATTTAGAAAGTCTGGCAGTTAGACGCTACCGTGAAAGATTAAAAAGATTGTATTTGCTTTATTACCACAAATTTCGAATTGACACCAGCGCCATCACCCTGTACATTGACATCACCCCGTTCATTCGTCGGCAGACACGCTCGCACCACCCGAAAAAAGAGCGATTACGCATGCAAAACTAAATCATACCAAAATTCATTTTTTTCCCCGAACAGCACGTGAATGGAGCCTGTTGCCTGCATATGGTGTACAATGCCCGGTTGTTTTATCATTTATGCATGAGCTCCCAAACTCACCGAAATGTTGATTTGTGCTTGAATGATGTGCTTTTTTTCTTTGTTGTGCTGTTACCTTACGTTGTTCCGCCCACTCCTGCTTAAAGCCTTGCCCCAAGGCTAGCAGTATCCCAATAAATAAATAATAAATAAATAAATTGTAACCTTTGTTTCCATTGGAGGAAACTTTGACATCCACCTAAATGCAACCATACGGCTACAAAGGAAAGCTATTCAGCTTTCTCGGAAACTTCGCAGTTCAAGAAAAATTCGTCCTGGTCCAGGATTCGAACCCGGGACCACCGCTTAACCGGAGCAGTCGCTCTACCAACTGAGCTAACCAGGAGGCTAGTCATTAGTAGCGCGAAAGCGAATTTATCAACAACTCGAAGTGAAGGACAGGTGTTAATCGACCAGATTTGCGGGAAATCCCCAAAGTGGAGTAAGTTTCTGTGAAGGAAAGTTTCACAGAAACTTACTCCACCTTGAGGATTTCCCCTAAATCTGGTCAATTAACATTTGTTTCCATTGGCGGGGCTCCTGTCTTTCTCAGGCCTGTACATGCCTATATTTTGTTTGTCTCTGTTGTCTTTCTTGTTTCACAGGCAACTTCCAAGCTCGATTTGTATTTAATCAAGTTTCATCTATGTAGAATTATTATTCTTCTCAATCCCCTTATCTCATACTCTCAGGTAGCAACTACCAAATTGGGTGCATTTCAACGGGTCCTACAAATATCCTCTCTCTAAAGTCTGACCTGCCGGTGCTTAACATTGTCTGGACTCTGATTCACCCCTGCCAAAAAACGAGGTTGCTTGTATGGCTTCTTGTTCCCATATACATCAGGCATCCCCCTCTGGGACTGTTGCCAATATACTTTGCAACAACACAAGAAATCATCTCCGGAAAGTGCTTCAAGAGCTGGGTGTTTTGGACCACGTGGTTAAGAACCTCTCCACTTCCAAGTCTCAAGCCATCCTCCAAAGACATGGTCGCCTTGTGACAGCTCCTGAGAAACGCATTTCCACGTTGTACAATACTACACACATCACACTGGGCCATGCGCATGGAGCTGTTAATTCTGCCTTGACCCATGCACACTCTACTGCATGATGTGGATGTTTCATTAAAAAAAAACACCTTGTCTCAGTAAGCAATATGAGAATTCACTGAACAGGGCGCCCAGCTTCTGAGTCTCATCACTAAGGACACCCTTACGCAACCAACCTACTTTTGGCGGCGCAAGTAAGTGAATTTTAATGAAATAATCTCGACATCCTAACTCCACAGCAATCATTCTTCAGTTCTGGTTTTTTTTTTTAAGGGGGGGGGCTTAGTTTCTTGCACAGCAGTTAAGCTGTGCAGAAATGTCAGTGTAAGGCATGCTGGTATGCAAAGCTAGGAGTGTGGGCATTGCAATCAGGAAAGCATATTTGACCTCATTAACATGCGTTTACGCTTGAAGGCTAGAATAATTTGAGGGATACAGCTCACTGCAGAAGAAAATAACATCTAAACATTACTTTGGAATCACTGATGTTTACACACATGCGTACAGCCTTTATAGAATTTTTCTTCGCCACAAAGCATTCAAAGCATATAATGAACATTTGACTGTGAACAAAATATTTTTTGCTGGCAAAACAGGAAACTGTTTTCTCTAAGTTTTCAGTATTTACAGGTTCACTCAAGAGATAAGCTTGCACTTTTAATTTTCTGAGACCTATGCACGTTTGCTGTGTCAGCAGATTTTGCTGAAGAATGTGAATTTATATTTACACATACACACCTGTATTCACTCATCTGTGGTGAAAGGCTAACAGGACATTTTATAAATGCAGCACTTGCAGCACCATTACGCATACATTTCTCAGAAATTACTGTTACAAATCGACGCAGACACAGTGTCTTGTCCTCTTTGTGCATACTTTTGTCTTCAGTCAATCCGCTGTTCATTATGAAGCTCGAAACGTGGCAAGATTTCACAATACAGGACAAAAGTTCTGTAACTCATCACAAAAGTCACATGTCACTAAGTTGGGCTTGCTGGTGATGCATTCTCAAGGATGTAGGGGAAAAAGAGGCAAAGGGCAAAAGTCGAGGATGACCGCTAGCCTTTTCCTCGTCTCTTGTCTTTCTTTCCCTTTTTTTTTTGTGCTACGTCTTCAGGAAGTGCGCACATGTGTTACTACATCAGAAGTATTATGGGCTCTAATAAATGCAGTGTGTGCGTTACTAACATTAAGGCAACTTTGATGATTCCACAGTTCCAAAATGGCTACGTGTACACGACTGTCAATGCTAGATTTTCATCATTGTTATAAATGCTGTGTCTTGTGTTTGCTCCTAGTTATAAGGTGCGAGAATCATTCATTTATAAAGTACCATGACAAGGAGTGAAATAAAGCAATAATACCCTGCAACTTCTTCTTCACTATTCAACCTTCCTTTTGTCCCCTATCATCACATTAGGCTGAAGAAATTGAATTTTCTTGTGGGTGTACGCATCATGTGTTACCATGGAGGGGGAAGGTGCTACTTGAGGGGAGAAACGACTGAGTAACCTTCATTTTGCTTCATCACAATTCAGACTGAGTAGATCTGTGCATAACAATTTTGTGATTGTGTTCTGCTTTTTCGGACTCAGTGACATAGTTGTAGTGTGTGTGCAGAGCTCCTGCAACTTGTACTCTGCTCATGAATCAGGATTGTGAACCTTGCACTATTACGTGCATCCACATTCTTGTACACACACTGATGTTCTCAAGCGCCTCGGGTGAAATGCTGCGTTCATGAAGTGGAATAGTCCTATTACAGTTCAGCAGATGTGCTTTGGCTCGTGGCACAATGTAGAGTGTATCCTAACTGCTTTGTGGATGTGCCGTTTTATTCAATTCTATGTATGCTCTTCCGCACCTCTGCTTGTCTGGAAATTGTTTGTGCATATTCTTATAACTGGAAATAAAGGACACAATCTTACCTTTTTGGTGCTACCTGGTTGTTGGAATCGTGACGGCACTGCTCCTTCACACAGCAGGTGACGTTGGATGCCAGCGAGAAACATACATGGCTCAAAGTGGTCTGAGCAGAGCATGTGGTGCTTCTTTGGCTGATAGTCGGTAATGGCCATGGCACTGAGCCATTTCTGCAGAAGGCCTGGGTTGTCCAGTGGAAACCTGAACAGCCAATATGTAAGAATACATGCTTCTGATGGCATGCAGTGTATTTATTATTATTAATTGCAGAATGTGAATGTTCACATTTGTCATTAGTACAACATTGTGCTATTTCATTATTCCTGGAAACATAGCCGTTTTGAAGGGTGATTTACTGTTATCATGTTACATGCATGGCTGTGGCAAACCCAAGTGCCAATTGACTTAAAATTGCATGAGAATGGGGTCTTGTTAATATTTCTGCAAGGCTTTCTGCAACAAGCTTGTAAAAATTTCATTTTTATATAATAAATTGGTTATTATGGGAGCGATTTTTTTCCTTACACTTTACGGCAAAAAGCTATTTAAAGCTCTGCAGGTTTCATTAAAGCTGCACCGGCCATCTTCCTAGTATAATTCAATGTAGTGGCATGATGTGGTAAAACTCGGCAGATAGTCACCAACTTGCCAAAGTGTGTGAACTTGGTCTTGCATGTTCCTAAATTTTGTAAGCTTCTTGCCATGGCATTGTCTCATTCTCTTGTCTACCTGGTTCTGCCCCACTCCAGACTGCTGTGTTAAAAAATTTGGTAAAACCAGGGAAACTGACCAGAAATCACCAGCTGTCGCTTTCACATGTGTGAACCATAAGATGGTCCTGCCCAAAACACCATTGGGACAATTGAATCCAACTGCACTTTCACTTAAGCTCTTTAAGCTCAGTGGTACTTCGGTCTGGTGCAACTGCATCCAATTCCAAAAACGTTGTTCGGCTGGGACCGCACAGTTAAGGAAAACTCGTACTAAGAAAACCTATTTACCTGTGATGCGACACAGTGGTGCTTCCCGGCTCATATTTGTTGTTGCAGAAAGGGTAAACGCAGCGCCAGGGCATTTTGTATACTAACTTGGTGGGAAAAAAGCGCGAGCTATAGCGCGCCGTACGCTCGAGCTAAAACGCGGGAACAGGCCGCGTAGCAGACGATAAGTTCCGAGGTAAGCGTAGACGATACGCAAACACTTTATTGCGTTTAACGAGTACGCGAAGCTAACGAATGCTTATTGCCGTGTGTTTAAACATATAATTTCATACTGAAATGTGTATCAGGACTAATATTCGTTTTACTAACATACTAATATGGTAAAGGTACGTCCACCGTGTTCCTATCCCAGAAGACAAGGGTAGGTACGGACGTTCGTTACGTTCCCGAAATTCGATTCTTGTAACAGTGCATTTTTTGTAATACCCGTGCTTAAAATTTATCGATAGTTAGCTATACCTCACACTCGCCTCAAAACTCGTGATAAAAGCAGTACGTCTCCATTTTTACCCATCCAGCGAAACCGCTGCAGCTCACTGAAACCACACCTGGCGTAGCCATCGGTAGAGCTACGTTTGGTTTTCTGTAATTATTAATAGTGATTTATCATTACCACTGGTTCTGCCAGAGCTAGTCAGTGAGTGGAATATGTGCGACCGCTTGGGTAATAACGAAAACATACTGCCCTCCCCGTGGGTAACCAAGGGGGCGTGGCAGTGACTCGGGCTGTTAGCGGTGGCTGTTTGGGCTTCTGGGCGAAAATCAACGCTGAGCGCTTTCAAAGGTGAGTTTCGAGAGGACGGCGAGCGTGGAGCGCGACCGACGTACATTTAGAGACAATGTATTAACATCTTCGCGGGAACTTATCTGAAGCGAAACCGAAAGCTCCGCAGCTTCAAAGCAGACGATCATACTGTAGTTGGTGGGCAAACATAAAGGTTGTGCCAACATTTTAATTGTGGTCTGACGGTGGCAAACACAGAAAATGAATGCATGTTTATTAGCATGCTCGCGGTAAAATTAAAAACTTTCAAAGCATTTGCGACGCAAACCCATGGGCTCGACACCCAACTAAAGCAGACGATCACACTGAAGTTCATCGCCAAGCCGCGTCAATCGTAAGCGTTATTCAAACACCGAAATTGAGTTTACTGGTTACACGTTTAACGCAAGCGCATTACATAAGCAGCTTTTCCAAAACATTGAAACGTCTCTTTAAAAAAAAAAAAGTTAAATCTACCGCCAAACAGCGGCCAGGCCGAGAGCGCCGAGAGCACCTCGCTGGAAGGTAATATAGATAAACACACATATTACTTATTTCGCAGTGTAGTGTGTCTTTGTGGGATTACACAATTATTAATACAAAAAAAAATGAGAATGTATGCGTACTTTGTATAAATTTCCCTCTCAGAAAGACACTTCAAGTCAGGCCGCAAATCAAGCCAAGTTCGAAAATCACACGTCTATCTGGCATGGCCGCCCTCATGGGGGTTGAAGCAGACGATCAACGGCTCGCATAGACACTAGCGCCAGTGTCCCCTCTAGTGTATATTAGTATGAAACTCTATGGTTGGTCCCATTCCCGTCGGGGGTCCAACGTTTGGTCCCTTCATTTTGCACACGGCCCTCATCTCTGCGCGTTTGGTCTTTAGGGGACTAAATCTCCTTCACGAGGTGTAAATGCTGCAGTTCGTCTCGTTTTCTCCCATTTTGGCTAAGAGTGTAGGGTATGGCGGGTAGCCCCGTAATAAGAAACGCTTAAAATAGCTCCAACGCACACGACGCCACACCTGCCGGCGGATCGCCAAAATAGCCAGAAAGCGGAAATGACATGCTGGTCGGCCGTGTGCTTTCTCCTGCGCGATTCTCCGAGGGCTCTCGCGTGCGCAAAGCTGTGGTAGAGTAAACATATGCTAGTGCACTGTAACTGTGGCGTGAAATCCTCTGTTTCGTGTGGTGGCGCGCAGGCTTGCACCCGCTGGCCCATTGTTTGACGCTGGACGGCCGCTCCTGGCCGTCTGCAACGACACTACACTCATTGTAACGTCACTGCAGCCTGACCGTTATGGCAGCGCTATTCTCAATATCGTTCTGAAAATCGCCCATTTTGGCTGGTCGTTTGTGCCGTGCACGCGCGTTTTTCAGAAGCCATATTTTGTATCTCGCAGTCGTTTTAGGCAGACTTTACGGGGATGTGGTTTTAGGGCATCTTGTGTGCAGTTGGAATTTAATAACCCGAGAAGGAAAAAAGAACCATTAGGGAGGCGCTCTATCACAACAGTCGAATACGGGGGTAGGGCCTCAGTTCTCCTCTTGTACTTCTGCTATATCTTACAATAGAAAATATAAAATGGCTCATATATGTTTTCCGGACTATTTTTGTAGACGCTAAATAGACATATCTTTGACAAACAGCGCCTTTCGCGGTGGATTTTTTAAAAAGCAAAGCTGTTTAGCTGCTCACAATATCCGTTCATTATGTCCGTCACGCCGAACGAGGTACCCCAGTGGGCCGAAAGATCGCGCCACCGCCTCGATGGCCGTAAGGTGTGCGCAGGTGAACGTACCCCATTGGGCCGACAGATGGCGCCACCGCCAGTCGGCGGCCCCTCAGCCTTCAATCCAGCGTCCCGGCTAATTGTAGTACTAGTGCCAAATCCTCCCCTGGTGAGCCGGGGCGGGCCAAAGGAACTTGTAATTGCCATAGCAACGTCACCGCCATCTTGAGCTTGGAGTCGTACTGTCATGACAATACTGCGAGGAGGCACAGACCAAGGTTGGGGAACGTTGATGCTTTTGTTTCCTCCTCTCCCTACCGCTTTGGTCCCGCTAGGCCTCGCCGAGGCCGGCGCGCCGCCGTTCAGACATAAGCTGCTCGGACCGTAAGATCGCAGCCGGAATCGCACTTCAACACTTTAATCATGTTACGAAAATGCGACCGAGCACAAACGCCACGTGCGGCGATAAGCACTGATGCACGAATCCACATAGCAAAAGTTGACATCACGCCCGGTACACGTAGCTGTACGGCTCTTTGCACGACACCAGCGCTGTCATCTTGGCTCCACGCTTCACGAACGAGTGTCGCACCTTTTGCTAACACGAAGTGAAATCAATTCTCGCTGCGATTCTTGTCTGTGGATGAAGCATACCCTCTTCTCTAGTCTTCAGAACACTGACGCAATACTTCTATGCTACAACGCACGCCTAGCACACCGCTGTTGCTCCGGCAGCAGCGGTGACCGTTATCCCGTCGTCGCGCATGCGCGCCTCTGGTCGCGCCGGGAAGAAGCTGAGAGGTAAAAAGAGTGAGAGCAGGAACGTTTTGCTTGCCCCGCGCCACTGCGACTTCGAGCGGGTAAATCAAAGAGGAACTAGCAAACAGTACGCTCGGACTGCCGCTGCCTTGACCATTATTCAGTGCGCGATTCTTGGCTCGTGCGCCGGTGAACGCTAGGACACACGGCGCACGTACACCCCCTAAGCATGCACAGATAAACTACCAGACCTGCGTGGGTGAGCTTGTAGTACGTACATACCGCGGCAAGTGGGGTTGTGAGCGTCCTCCGCTTCTGTTGGAGGTGGCTCCAAGCTGGCCGTCAAACACCATTGGCGTAGTCAAACGAAAGGTTTCCGTGCACTGTCGTGAGGGGCTGTACACCTACGGCCGTACGCGCCCACCGCCGGCCCGCCACAATCGGACTTTTACAGATGGTCCAGAAGTGCTCCTGAAAGGATGTGGCGACCGTCTAATGGACGATCTCGGATCGCGCGTCGGGCCAGGCTCCGCTCTACAACCTTGCATATAAGCACCGCTAGACCTACAGAACTTTTTAAAGCAAAGCTTTTTACCTCTACCCCGAAGGGTTCTTTCGCGACCGTTGGTGTCATCAGAAAACTCCCGCAAACAAATAAAGGAATTTTCTGCACCGCCAGGAATCGAACCTGGAACTAACAGAGTAACAAAGCAAGAGCCCGTAGTCTTAACAATTTATCTACGAGCCAACGCGGAGACGGGGAAGATAAGTGGTGCACTGACCAAGCAGATCTACGGGTTTAACCCCTGCGTTTTCGCTAAATGCCACGCGATAGCGATTAAACGAAGCTCACACCAACCCATGGCACCTCACGTCTAGTGCGCCAACGGCCCTGTGGCTTCCAGTGTTCGCGTAAAAAAGTCTCAGTTCCTTGTCGTCTGCCCTCACGCCAGCCGATACCTCAAGAAACACATTCAAATACTCCTTGATGGCCAGGCCACCACTCCAAGCCCCAGCATCAAAATCATGGGCCTACATCTTCAGGCAAACACCAAGAGTAACGTATCCTTGCACTGCCTCAAACACAACATCAATAAATCATACACATGATCAGGCGAGTTGCCACCAAGAAGCGAGGCCTCAAGGAATCCGACACCTTTCGATTGTAAGCTTTCGCCCTCTCCAGAATCACTTACGTCCACCACCTGTCTTCTTCTCGGCTAGGAGGACATAAAGATGCTTTATATAATGATTAGAAAGGCGGTTGAGCAAGCCATTTGTCTTCATTTGAGTTTCGCCCAGAGAGGCTGCTTAGCACAGGGCTCTAAAAAGCTTAGAGAGGGTCATCGTTCTATCCAGAAGCTCCGAATGACCAGAACTTCGCCGGGTTGCCGAATCTTTCACCAGATTAGCTGGGCAGCAAAGAATATCACTCCGCTTGATGAACGCTTGGGCTTTTGGCGGCAAGAAATAAATATGCTCCCTTTGCTTAGACATATGAACTCCTCAGATGACGAGGGACGCCGTCATGCACGGGCTCAAGCGCTCAACACCACCCTCGGTGGGGATCATGCAGATATCTACACAGACGCCTCCAAACATCGGGGCAGCAGTACGCCATCATCGTGGCTACCTCCAGAATCAACCTCCTTGCTTGTGCCTCCATCAAGACCGAAGACATGATCGCAGCAGAAGAGGCAGCCATCGCCTAGGCTCTCAACCAAAGGTTCGTGAAGTAGTCACCAATTCCCAACAAGCCTACCGGAACTACCCGTAGCAGGGTGGCGAGTTGGGCGAGTTGGTGTACTTGCATCTTGGGAAAGAGCGCGAACTAACGGAACAGCGCGAACAGCGCTGTTCCCCAAGATGAAGATACGGAACTACCCGTCGGGTTTGGTGTCCCGACCAGCACGGCGTGTGCTGAAAGGCCACTCCCAAAATGGTTCCATTCAGCTCATCTGGACACCCGCTCACGCTTCCATGGAGGGCAACGAATACGCCCACCAAGCCTGCACTTTCACCCCCGGTGCTATGGAGCTGCACGAGGACGGTCACCCGCTTGTCTCGTTCAGGGAAATAACCCAGAATTATCGCCTTCTGAGGCAGACTCTACCTTCGCCTTACACTGACCTTTCCATAGAACAACAAACTGCCCTATGGCTCATACAATCCGGCACCTTCCCACACCGGACGCGTGTTCACTTAATGCACCCGAATCGCTACGACGCTGCATGTAAATTTCGCTCATAAGTACGAACACTCTCCCACATAATCGGGGTGGGCTACTTTAGCACTGAGCACCCTCCTGTCCTTCTGTCAACTACCTAACAAGAGCAATGGGAGATGCTGCTGTCCAGCCCCTCTCGGCCTACCCAGCTTCAGCTGGTGGACAATGCACAGGCGGTGTGGACTGAATATGGGCTACAGTGAAGAAGGAACCACTCTCCTGGGCCGCACTCTGGGCCGTTGAGAAATCTGAATAGAAGTATTTCCTCCTTCTCCTCCGCCGCCTCCTCCGCCTCCTTCTCCACCGTATCTGCCACCGATATGATCGCCTCCGTCCGGCAGAGACGGAGAAGTGAGATCGTCTGACACCGGGTTTGAGCTTTTATTTTATAAAAAAAGTTTCCACTCATGTGCTACACCAATACAAGTCAACCAACCACCGTTCATGCCTCATGCAATAATTTAACATGAGTAAGAATATCTCTGAAGTAATACAGGGTGTTGTTAAGTACATTTCACTTCTCTCTGGTTTCACGATTTGTAGAGCGACGTGAGTGAATTTATGTGATGTCGCATGGGTAATCATTCTGGGTGCCGTTTACAGCTTTGCTTTCCAACCACATTCACCGAGTGGATTGGCGCCATTTTTTTTATCAGCTTCGAGTATGTATTACGTGGAAAGTGGCTTTCATGAGCGACCACCGTCTTTGCGGGGAGGTGGCTGCCACCGTGCCGAAGTCAGCTCCGATATTTCGGCAGATTTCAGTGGCGTTGAACTCAGTTGAATTTTTTTCGTAGTCGTTTTCTATTTTTGCGCAAAATGCACTTTGAGCGTGCGTCCCTTGCGCCCACATGAATTTTCTTCCACGCAAGCTTGTTCGAAAGGGCTATCACAAGCTACCTCACTAGGTGGTATTGAAGCTCAATGAATGCCGCGTGTGCGACTTCATCCCAGGCGAATGAAATTATGTCTTTCGAGCAGCGCTGCAATGGCTAAGTAAAAGAGCAAATTTTTCGACCTTCGAAATCTGCGGCCATTCAAAAAAGTTTCACGACTTAAGACGTTTAAGACTTTTTTACGTTTTACATACGATACCTTTACTGGGCAATTACGGCCGGGTATGTAGGAATTGTGGGAGGGGGGCTTGTTGACACAGCAGCTAATACGTATTGTCGAATCATCCATCAACCCCGTGCGGCCACCGTTAACCCCACTGGCAACCCCGCTTAGTTAGAATATGAGAATTGCGAGGGCACATCTTCCTGTCACGGCCAAAGCAGAAGTAATGAATACGCTGTCGGCTTCTGACAGCAACTGCTGTTGTCAGAGTCCTATCCCCGCTCTGTAGACATGGGTATGCGGAGTTTGTACCACAATAGAACGAAGGAAGAAAATTGGCTTTATTTTTCTAAAAAACCTTAGTCATGGGTGTTTTCTTCGAACGCTATGGCCAATGCTTCCTTCGCCGTAAGCAGGAGCTTCGTCACTGCGCTCGGGTCAACCTAGAAATCCTCCAAGGGTGATAGCATTGGTGAATTCGCCCTGAGCATTTGAAGGGAACTACCATCACCAATGGCCAGACAACCTGGTAGTTAGGCCACGCTCAGCCTTAAGATTTGGTGAGCTTAGCGCTGAGGTTACCGTAATCTCCACGCCCACCAATGTCAAACTGATATTACATGAAGTTGGGGATATCAAAACGTTCACATTTCACCTCAAAGCACAGTGTTAGGCCTAACCTTGGGCCAAAGCCGGAAAGCGAAAATGAGCTGACACTGTTTCTGAAAGGGCTCTAAATGCACAAACTAACATGCCAACATTACTACTACCACTTCACACTTGCTATAATTAGGTTGTGTAAAGCCGCATTTAAAGTATTTGAATTCGTCTTCAGAACAAAGCTGCACTGGCGCTGCCAACATTTCCAACTTCTCTCCCTTTGTGCAGTTTCATGAGAATAATCAACCGCAGATGGACAACATCGACATGGTAAAAAGCGCACTAGATGGGGACACAAGAAAAAGACAGTGACACGGGACAGCGCTAACGGGATTAGCGCTGCCCCGTGTCACTGTCTTTTTCTTAGTCCAGGGTTCGACGGAATTCCGTCTGGTAAGGTGGTAAGTTCATAATAAAATTGCGGTCACTGACTAAGTCAAAAGAATAAAATTGACGTTTCGGATCCCACACGTGCCCTGCGCAAAACTTCGTGGAAAGCTAGTGAACGTGAAGGACAAGCTCCCGAAAGAAAAGTACCCTGGTGTCATTTACAAGATCCCGTGTGGTGACTGCGACTGCGTATACGTTGGTGAAACAGGCAAGTTCCCGAGACGCCTCAAAGAACACCAGCGTGACGTAAACAAAAAGAACGTCACTGCGAATGCTCTCGCAGAACACGCGGAACCCAAAATCACCAAATTGACTGGGACAGTGCCACAATAATCGCCAAAGAAAGAAACTCAACAACCAGGCTCCTCGTTGAATCCCTTTTTATTCAAACGACGGCAGATACCATCAACCGGACAGACGGGAATATGCCCGGTATCTACGCACGATCATTACGACGCATCTTGACAGCATGAAAACCGCGACGACGTCTTGCCTCGCCTCATTGTGAACAAGGATTCCATAGGGGATCCGAAACGTCAATTTTTATTCTTTTGACTTGGTCAGTGACCGCAATTTTATTATGTCTTTTTCTTGTGTCCCCGTCTAGTGCGCTTTTTACCATGTCGAAGTCGTATCACCAACTAGCCCAAATTTCTGCGATGGACAACAAGCCGTCAAAACTAACGCCGTCTTTTTATGGCTAAACCTATATGTGAAGGTTCTACACAAACATGAATATTCTTGGTTGAAAAGTACTTGCAGTGCTTTTCATGGTAATTCATGGCGTTTATTTTGGTTCGCGCTTTTTTGCGTCCGCCTGAAAAATGTTAAATACAAGAAACTCTTACGTACTGTATTTTGACGCCATATGGCAGTGTATGTCGGCACGTGCCACACTTTGCATCTTGAATAAACTACACCAGGTATAAAATGAATCTTCTGGTGCCTTTCAAGAATAATAGATGTAGCGGAGATTTTGGGAACACTTCACTACTCTCCCTCCTTCCCCTCTCACCATCCTAAACAATCCTGGAAAACACACTAAAGGAACAAACATGGCAGACACACTAAAGGAACAAACATGAAAAACACCATGAATAAATTTCGCTTCTCAACATGGACAAATGTAATGACGTCTTTCGATCCGTAGCATAGGCTCTCAGCGGGAAACCCTTACAAGAGTCAAGTCATGCCCACGTCACTACTAAGCGGAGTTCAGAAACATCGCTTGGCTACGCTAGATTCTGGCGTCATCGAGGATTTATCACAAATAAGCTTCACCTGTCCTTCTGTTCTAAGGAGGAGCACAGGGCACTGTGCATGAAAGAGCTATTAGTAAATTTAGAGTGAAGCTGGCGAAACTCAAGCAGCCTTTCTTACTGAGGGTGCTAAGAATCCCTGGATCCGGACAGGCCGCCATTGGAATTAGCTCGAGAACTTTATCACGCGATACTGGACTGGAGATGTTGTGCAAGGAATTATAGGGCATTAAATGGGATGTCAAAGGGCTTAGCGAGGTTAGAAGGGTAGGTGAAGCTTTTAAAGTGCTGAAAATGGGCACATCCCATGTTCCCGTGGCGTAGTGCACAAAAGAGAACTGTGAATGGGATTTACAGTCAATAGAAGCATAGCTGGTAACCTAGACGAATGCTAGAGCATTAACGAAAGGGCAGCTGGACTTGTAATTCGGCTTAGTAAGAGATACAAGCTCAAGATGGTACAGGGCTACGCACTCACACCCAGCCACGACGACCAGCTAGTTGAACGCTTCTATAAAGATGTGGAATCGGCAATGGCTAAAGTAGAAACACAGTATACGGTACTTATGGGAGACTTGAATGGGGAAGTAGGCAAAAAACAGGCTGGAGACAAGGCAGTTGGGAACTGTGTTCTGGGTTGCAGAAATAAAAGAGGGTACTTATTAGGCGAGTTAGCACAGCGGAATTAATATACGTATCGTGAATACCTTATTCTGCAAACGCGAGAGCCGGAAGTGAACGTGAAGGAGCCCGAATGGAGGGGAAAAATTAATTAGACTTTGTACTGAGCGATAACTCTGGCGTCGTGCAGGGTGTGTAAGTGCTCGGAAAGGTGAGCTGTTCTGACGACCGTGTGGTAAGATCTTGAATTAGGCTAGATTTGAGGAGCAACCGTAACAAGCTAGTACGAATGAGGCCGATCAGTCAGCTAACTATAAGACGGAAAGTTGAAGAATTCGGGATCACGCTGCAGAACTGATGTTCACCCGGCGTCGTCCAGGCTTGCGCGTGGGCTTCCGCCGAGTGATGAGTTTGCAAAAAATGCAGAGAAAAATACATACTGAGCACACGAGAGCCTGTGCCCCACGAGAAGCACCCGGCATCGGCCATCTCGACTTTCGAGAAAACTCTTCCCAGCGTTCATGGTGATTTATTTCGCGTGCTCTTCTACTCGCCAGTTCACGTGCGTTCGTGCCTCAAAAGAGAAGCGCACCATAGCTGCTCTGCAGGCGCCGAGTTCGCGAAGCCGGTTCCCGCGAGTTCTAGCGCGTGCTAACACGGTCCACTTTGGGAGAGATGTAACAGCCTGCGTGCAAAATGATCCCGGCCTGCAGTCATGGTGATTTTCCAGCGGCAAGTTTGGAAACCCTTTTGAGGTGCAACAGCCGGGTCTCCGACGAAGGGAGAGGGGCCGCGAACTTTTCTCTTTCTCCAGCCTTGTACAACTAGTGCAAGCGGCGCCAATTTTTCGTATTGTTTTAGGCCAAAAACCTGGGACCTTGTGACTTCGCCTCCAGGTCTACCGTGGCTGTGGTAATTCCAAGCCTATGCATTACCCGACGATTCACACTAGACCACATGACAACTTCTACTGCTACTGAGTTGGTTTCCATAGGGGAGGCGATTCGTTTAGTCTCCCGTGAATCACCTCAAGCTTGGACCCTTTTTTGTGACTCAAAGACAGCACTCCAAGTCCTCAACCGAGTTATGACGCAATGACCTTTTTATGCCCTTGCTGCAGAAGTACTCGCATTATGCTCCTTAGCACTGCACCAACGACATGTCCTCACCATTCAGTGGGTACAAGGCCATTGCGGGCTAGCTGGAAGCGATTGGACTGACGAGGAGGCAAAGAATGTTTCTGCAAATGCAGATGTTGTACGTCTGCCTTTCTCAAGGACGAAGACCACCGCCCTTCTGTCTACCATTCTCCGCCTCGCCTCGGCGAGTCACTGGTCCCGCCCTGACAATCGTCGCAAAAGACTACACCTTCTGGACCCTGAATGCAAGTTTCAGTTACCTCCTGGTATTCAGCAAAACCACGCCACGCTGTCTCACCTACCACTGCTTGGTGTAGCCTTTACCCGTCGCTACAAGCACCTCATCGGCGTTACGAGTCACCCGATTGTAAGACATTCCGTGTACCAGAGACTATTTCGCATGATCTCTTCCACTTTCCACGCTGCACGCATCCTCGAAAACAATTAGCGAGAACATTGGCCCTTTTGAACTGTCGTGTGGTGTCATAGTAAATACTGCTGGGACCTTGGCCAGACGCGCAACGTTCTCACAAGCCATTTAAAGCTGTGCTGATATTTTTGCGCAGCAGCGGCCTCTCAGCGAGTTTGTAGTTGAGGACCATCCGGCCGAACTTTAATACATGCACAGTGTAAGTATAGGCATCTTCTGTACATACTCATTTACTCATTTCTCCGTCATCTTCATCTCTCTCGTCCTCTATCCCCGCTATTTCCTCCCCTTTCCCTTCCCATACACAGAATAGCTGGCCAGATATACTACCATCAGGCCGACCTTTCTGTGTTTTTTTGTCATTTCAATAAAATTCCTCTCTCTCTCTCTCTCTCTCTCTCTCTCTTGTGACTTTGCCTGGCGCAGCGGTCGCCTGCGGCAGCCAGCGAACTTTCCCCCGCCCTTACTCTTAGGCGATAAAACGGCGGGCATTTCACTAGCCGCGCCATGAACCAAACACCTTTTTTGAGGATAATGCGTTCTGATGCCCATGAGGACGTTTGGATTTAATAAGGCGAAAGCCTTATGCGCCGTGTAATGCGGAAAACATCGTCGTCGTTATTATTGCATGGCCGCCAGTGTTAAAGGTGAAGAAAAATTACGCGTGATGAGAAGAAAGTGGAACCCCGGCCTTCACAGTAGAAGCCCGGTGATGCAACCACTACGCTATGCACACTTTTGTTTCTTTATTCCATGACAGAAAACGCTCAAACATGGCAGTACGAGGACAGTACATAGTCAAGCAGACAAGAGACTGCACTAAAGTTTGGACAAGCGCAAATCCTTCAAAAAACAGACAAACACACACAAGCATTCAAAACAGGGAATGAGTCATATGTATGTGCAAATGCTACACTTTAGCGGAATTGCGACTTTGTTGATCTAGGTGGCTCAGCATACCTATCAGATAGGCGATATCAAATCAAATGAAATCTAATCTAATCTTCATTTTTCTCTTCATAAAGAGAGGAAGGAATAGGGAAAAAGCTGCACATATGCAGCTTGCCGGAGCCCAGGACCCCCCCTTTTATTTTGTCCGGTACGATTTTTTAATATCTAAGAGTTATCACGTAGCGTCACGAGTACACACAATTTTACAGAAGCAAGTATTTTCCAACTTCAAATAGGATAAAAAAAGTAGAAGTTTTTGATGAATATGAAGTAAAACAAATGGTAAATAGGAGATTTTCGAAGAAACTATGGGCAATGCAATACAAACATGCATACGTATACATATCCGCATCTATACATGCATATACACATACATATGCATAATTACAAAATATAATAAACGAGAAAAGTATGTTTAACACAGCTCAAATACTTACGTCAGCATATAAGTTAGAAAGTAAATCATGGGAATGTACGCACATAATGTATAAGCACTCCACAGGTTTCATTGAATAAAAATTGGAGAGGCAAAGGAAGAATATATAACAAGAAAAAGTACAACAAAACTTCAACAAACCAGACAGTGCATTACCTATTCCGAGATAAGTGCATAGAAAGAAAATGCGTTAGTAGCGAACGAGTCGACAGCGTGGAAATATCAATATCCAATTGGTATAAGCATTACAAACATTGCAAAATAATAAAAACAACATGTTGTAGGGATAGCTGAATAGAAGCATCGAATTGAGAAAGGGGGTATTCTATATCTGGTTTTAGTGTTCGCTGCGAAATGCCCCATAAAAATATATCTCTGCAATGTACAAAGCAGAGATCAATTGTGTCTGGTCTACAACAGAGGCGGCAGTCTGTCGACCAAGCTATAAACAGACACCTGTATTTCATTCAAGTTTTCACAGGGAGCGTACTAGTGTGTTATTTAAGAAAAAATGTGAACACATACCGGAACACACATTTTACACACTTTATTAAGGACGTCCTGGTATGAACACTAATGGTACGGGATAAGATATAAAGGCATGGGAAAATGCCTCGAAACCCGGGCATCGGTAATAGACTCGCGCAAAACATTTCCCATGTACTTAAGGCTAAACCAAGCCAATCCAACCCAAGGGTGCGACACATAGTCATTCTTCGCTCCTTCAATTTTGGTGGTTTTCCCAAGTATCAGATTTGTAACTGCGACCCAGCTTGCTGTGATCCTCTCCAGAGACCCCTGGCACCTCATCAACCGGTCAGTAACGACACCCGAGGCGCTCATGCAGCCCTCCGGCCATCGTTGCATCATCGTCGCCGAGTCGGCCTAGCGTCCGCCGGCACCGCCCGCCCCAGAGCTAGGCGCGCCGCGGTTGCTATGTCAACACCAGGGTTACGCTCGCTGTGCATTGACGCGACGCTGCAACGTGACTGCATGATACTGAAACGACTCCCGTACGACATGTCGATGCGCTGGATCCACTGGAGAAATGACGAACCACCGTAAAGGATAATGGTAGTCCGGGTGGCTCTAAAAGGCCAGCATGTGCACAACAATTGGGAGTGCCTGCTACGTCGACTCAGGACACATTTGTGCGTAAACGTGACAGTGCATCTGCAGTGCGTGTGGTGGCGCCCGGGTTATTGCTGCTGTACAATATGGCAATTAAATCACGGGAGTGCTTCAACGTCACGACTCTATCCAAAAAGGTTCTTCAAGCGACTCTGGATTCCTGCCACCAATTCAATGGATTTCAAGGTTTCGCCATTGACCATCCAACAACACCATGTCCGTGTGGGTGCGTTCGCTAGCGGGTGTGGACCGTCTTTGCGGCTTGAAGAAGATCCCCCTGCCTGCCCGTACTGCAGTGGGGGTTCAAGCGTACCTGATTTCGGGCTCCGACCTTCGCAGGTATGTACTCTCTGGCGTCGACCCGGAGAGTCGCCAGAAACCCACGCGGCTACGCTCACATGCTCGTCACACAAGATATTCCAAGCCCAATACATAGGTCGCGGCCGAACATGTTTAGTCACCTTCAGGCCCCGGCATCTGCTCCACCTCGCATCACATATTACGAAGGTATCCTGCGATTTCGCCATTACAAATCAGGCGTGGCCTACTGCTGCCGGTGTTTTCGGCCCGGCCATATGCGTTCTTCACGCCTGCAGCCTGAACAAGACCCGAAAAACTCGCAAGAAGCTCTTAAATATAAATGTGGCATACGGAAAAAGGCCGACCACGATGTTCGTCCAAAGAGTGCCCCGTTAAGTGCAAGGCCAATAAAGCTCGTCGCCGAATACCCGCGACCGCAAATACAAACAGCAAAACGTGTCCGATGGTGGGGTTACGACGTATAAGCGATACGCGGTTTTGACACCCACCGGTGAGGACACCTTTCCTTCATTAAGCCTGCAGACTGAGCCCAAAGATACCCTAATGTATAAGGAAGTACTTCAGGGGGTAAGAAATGCCGGAATTGTAAGGAATAGCGGCATTAGCCAGCACTTCAAGCTTCTGGGAAGCTGGAAGAAGTCGAAAAGCGTCTCAATACGCTTGAGAAAGAAGTCCGACATCTTCGCCAATGAAGAACTTTGCTCACCCGCTCATGTCAACAGTCAGCGACCGCTGATAATCACTCTTCTGCTCCTGATAAGGCTGCGTGACTTGCACCGCCTCCATCTCACAGGCTATCCCAGATCTAAGTCCTCAGTTTTGTGTCGCAGCAAATGCAGCATGTGTCATCAGTTTTGCTGGTACACCTTCCATTGATTCAATGATTCCGAGGTACTACAAGTGTGTGATTCAGTGGAACTGCGGAGGACTGGCAAGTCAGGTGGGGGAGCTTCGCTACTGTATCCTTATCGAAAGGGTCCCCGCTTGGGCCTTGCTCTTTCAAAGAACTAATTCTCTTCCGAATCTGCCTAGATTGAATGCCTATGCCTCACCTTGTATTCCGATCGTCGGTGTAGTGCTGTACCTGAGCCACCCGGCAAGGCCGCAGTATAGGTCGCCAACTGTTACCCCAAGACTCAGGTTAACCTAGAACTATGGTGCAACGACTGCAGGAAGTAGTGGCCGTGTTAGTGGGCCTGCCTCACACTAAGGTAATACTAGTTTCCTGCTACGTGCGACCCCACAGCGCGAGTTCTGCGTTGCGGCTAGGTTCGATTCAGCATCTCCTACGTGAGCATCCACCGTGCACTGTGCTTGTAGGCAGAGATTTCAATGCACCGCATGCGACATGGGGATATCCCTGCTCTAGCGCCCGGGGAGCGATACCGTTGAACAAGTTCGCCGAAGCGCATTTCGCTTTCCTCAATCTTTTGGACACCCCAAACCATCGACAGGAGCATCCCTGCAGCCCTTCATACTCACCCGACCTTTCGCGGTGGGTTGGAGCGCGGGATGTGTCTTGGGACTGGGAACCGGACTGCTGGGGAAGTGACCCCTATCCCATTCTTCTCGGTTTAGCTCCGAATATAAAGCGCCCAAACAGACGCCAGTGCTTTGTCACAGACTGGGACTTGTTTCGTGCGGGCGTGAATACGTCCGCCTGTGAAGAAACCTCGGATCCACGGCGTGTGCTATCTGCTTCCCGTCGGGATGCCACGCGTACTTCATGGGCAGAAGAGAACAAGCCTGCCCCAGACCTACATATTCTGAACCTGTGGGCAGCCCGACGCAGCGCAGAACTGTAACAGCCAGTAAACAGCCAGCAATTCTGATTGACGGGCTTCGTTGCACCACCTCACTGGAGCCGCATACAGTCATAAAAAATCGTTATCCCGTCAACGGTGGTTCGACTGGCGAGCCTCACCAGGCCCATCTTCTACCATCGCGACCGTCTGGCGCACGTTTCTTTGTATGGAGCGTGCTGGCTGCCCCCAATATCCGGCAGCCACTGCATGACTTGCCTCTGGACGTACGTCGAGCCCGTTTGCTTCAGAATTGACCAAGCAGTTCTACCCCAAGTACGACCAAGCTCCTCCAGCATTTGTCACCTCACCTACTCTTCCACCAGAGGCTGTGTTGCCCCCTAGCCAGGAAGACCTTGACGGGATACAGGCCTATTTTACCATCGCTGAGTTCCTTGCCGCTATTGGCAAGGCTAAACTGCGCACAGCACTGCGCCCAGACGGTGTATTTGAAGGGTTTAAGAACATAGACAGTCCCGGGCTGCAGTAGTTCATCGACCCGTTCAACACTATCGGGGTGCTGGAGACATTACACTCATTTTGAAAAACGCCGAAGTGTTCATCATCGTCATCATCATCGCCATCATCACCAGCCGATCTATGCCCACTGCAGGGCAACGCACTCTCCCATTACATGGTACCTATACCAAACCTGGGGAGGCCCCCACCGGTTGAGTAACCTCCATCATATCGCGCTGACATCCACACTTTGCAAGCTATTGGAATGAAAGTCCGCTACACGCCTTCCCTGGTGGCTGGAACGATGCCGAGGGTATCACCCATCTCAGATTGGGCTTCGTCCACACCTAGGAACAGAAGATGGCCTGGACAACCTGTCATCTATGGTGATTCTAGGTGAGAGGGCGTATGATGTCAGGAGCCAATCTGCTATAATCAATATACTACAGAGGCTCCTCCTTCCACAAGGCTGACAACAAGTCTGCGAAAGAAGCTGTACAAGAGCAGCGTGCTACTGAACACAAGAAATCTTTAAGAAGGCGAGCAGAGACAGGAGACACGCCCATCCCTACAGACCTGGATAAAGACTTTCCTGCCTTACCATCCCGGCAACATACAGCATGGTCAAAAGCTGTTACTGCAGCTGCCACGGTGGCACCTGTTCCTGTGACTACACGTCCTCTGGCTTCATTGGAGGACTCTTCACCAGCTCCGACAGCAGCAGCAATTTCCTTGAGTACGGGGGCGCCGGCGTCAACACCAGTTTTCATACCCACCCCTGCTGCTCGGTCCTCTAGAGCTCCTTTTCCTGCCTCCCTCGAAGGACAACGCGAGTCGCATGCAGAACGTAACTCGGCAGGCCTCAGTTCTACAATCAACTCCATCGTGGAAGCGGTGCGCCTCTTCCTCCGCTCCCTTTTATCTCCACTGCCAAAGCCGTTGTGACGTGACACTCATTGACTTCGTCTCGCCCCTCCTGTTACAATGGCGGTAGCGGAAACCACAACCACACGTTCCCCCACTGTCCAGCAAATTTGGGAAAAAGAAACACTTTTCCAAAGGAACGCCTGTGGATTTGGTCAGCGGCTTCCAGACTTCCGCAGATTTGTGCAAAAACACCAGTGCCCTGTTGTTGCCCTCTCGGAGTCCTGACTTTCCAGAGATATACGGCTATCGGGGTACGCAGTCCTGCGTTCATCAGCTGGTGTTGCAAAGACGACAGTCTTACTATGTGTGACAAACGACGTCACCGTTGTGCAACACAGCCTACCGCCTAACGCGTTGAACGAATTCGTAGCTATTACCGTGCAATACGCAGGCATTGCCTTTACTGTCATCGCTGCGTATATTCTGTCCCACGCATCACTTAACACCCAGCGCCTGGAGTACATAATTTTCGTGCACCACCTACGCACATTCTGACTGGAGACTTTAATACTCATCATCTGTCATGGGGAAGCAAGACGATGACAGCCAAAGTTCATCGCCTGTTGGACATTTCAGACCGCTTAGAGAGAGATAACTTTATGGAATACTGAAGAGGCTATCCCCACAAACGGCGGGGCTTGCTACTTTAATGGGGGTGAACATAGTGAGCTGAAAAAAGAAAAGCAAAAAGGGGAAGACGTGCGCAGAAACAATGAATAACAGAGAAAAAAAAGTGAAATCAGTTCGGAACGTAGAAAGCATTTACAGCACTAGAAGAAGAAAAATCTGAGGATCCCAAGGTTAAAGAACATCAATTAATCCCGTGTCAGATAGAAAGGTGAAGAGAGCCTTTGTCCCTCGCACCGCGTCAGCGTGATTTTCCCATCGACCAAGAAAGTGATGCAGCTCTAAAGAGTTTCCGCGTAGCAGTCGCACTAGAGTTCTTTTAGCTGTTTCGCGTTGAGTAGCGTGCTGCGGGCAGTAACACAAGACAAGCCGTATGTCGTCTCTCACAGAGCACACAGAGTACAATGGCGAGTCCACCCAGCCTATCTTAAAAAGAAAACTACGAGTAAAGACAACGTTCAGGCGTGGTCGGTGAAGGACACATCCAGTTTGCTTTTGTAGATCTCGCGGAAACTGAAAATTGCACTGACGGTCAATCGCGTGCAGAGGCAAGGGTATCCTAAGAGGGTCCTGCCAAGCTGATAACTGCAGTTTCAATCACAGCGCATTCACGGCCGTACTTCCGTCTTGTCTGGAATACGCGATTCCAATAGACACAAGCAGATGGTGCGCATCGTTCGCTGCTACGTCAGAGACAACAATATCTTGGATGGCGGAATGACCTGTCAGCCATTCAAGCAAGATGCGGTGCCCGTCTCGTAGCCCTAGTGAGTGCAATGCGTGTAGCTCACGCACAAGTTGGCTGCAGCGGTGGGATAGCTTCATCAGGGCTTTCGAAGCGGGCCGCGAGTCGTTAAAAGTCACCCATTGTCGAGCGGGACTACTGGCGATTTGAAGGAGTGTTGCCCTAATAGCTGTTAACTCAGTGAAGGTGGACGACGTCATCTGACTGAGTTTCTCTTTCACAGTTCGTCCCACCGACGGGATCCACACTCCAATGGCTGACGAGTCACACTTCACGTATCCGTCTGTATATATTGCAACGTGGCCCAGATAACGCGAACTGATATGCTCCAGCATGTAGTATCGCAAGGCTGGCTCAGGCAGAGATAATTTCTAGTCTATACTACCTGGTATGGTGAGTCATATACCCCATGGTGCACCTTTCCGTGGCGGAAAGGCAGGCTTGCTTTGGCGTTCGATTTTAGCCGGTAGGAGGCTCTGTACGTGAGGGGAGGACACCTGTACTAGAGGATGGTCAGCACACCGGGTTACGTGACGGAGGCTGGTGCGAAGGAAGTCTTGAGCTTGGAGCGTCTGGGTGGACGTACACCTTGCTTCGCAGAGAGTTCCACTCGTGCATCTGCACCTTAGAAGGCCTAGGCAGATGCGCAGAACTTGAGCCTGTGCACACTCTAGCACTCTGAAGTTTGTCTTAGACAAATCAATCAGCGGAGGGAGGCTGTACCGCAGGAGTCAAAGAAATAGTGCCTTATAAAGCTACAATAGTGAAGGTAATAAACATCCTCATTTTTTTTCTGTCAGCATCCGAAAAATGGGTAAAAATGAGTGCAGGTGTTCTCTAAGGCTACGGATATTGGGGCCCAAGATAGTGAGCGATATAATGTATCTCTGAGAAATTGATAGTTGGTCATTGATGACCATAGGATAGTGGAATACATCCCGCCGCGTGAAGGCAATCGCGGCCAACTTTTCGGGCGAAATTAGCAAGCCGCAGGTACTAGGGTACTTTTGAATTGCACGAATAGTTTTCTGCAGTTTTGATCGTATACTTCTGTGGTTTTTCCCGGAAGTCCAGACACAAATGTCATCAGCATAGAGAAATATGTTGACACCTTGGGGAAGAACTTTCTGTGATCCGCATGATACAGATGCTAAAGCGCAGGACTTAGGACTCCTCCTTGAGGGGCGCCCTGTGTAATCTCACGCCGACTTGTGTCACCTCTATTGGTGGTCATATAGACATAGCGATTATGCAAGTAGTTACAGAGTCAAGTGTGCATCCCCCCTCGTAGCCCTACAAACGTCAATTCCCTTCGAATAGCTTCATGCGAAACGCTACCGAAAGCAGCCTTGATGTCTAGGAACATGGCTACTGTGATCTTTTTTGCAGCCTTTTGCGATGAATGTCCCTCACCAAAGCAATGACGTTGTGTATGCTGCCTCTTCCTTCTCTGAACGCTGACATCTCTGGAAGATACACATCTCTGTCCTAGAGATCCTAGACGAGTCGCTCCAGCACCATTTTCTTTAGTACCTTCACTATGCAGCTTAGTAAAGCAATAGGGCGGTAAGAGTTTATGTCGGTTGGCGGTTTTCCTGGCTTAATTAAGGACCGCTACTAGGCGACCAACTTTCCAGCTTGCTTCCACGCGGCGTGTCTCCCACGACTTGTTGTAGGAGGTAAGCAGTCATAGGAGGACGTTACCACCGAGATGTCGCATAGCTGAGTATGTAACGCCATCGGCGCCTGGCGAAGAAGGCAGGTTAACGGACGCTAACACTGTGATTAGCTTGTGCACAGTGAGCGTAGCATTCGTCCATGAGCGCAGCATTCGTATTAGACCAGGGAGCTGTAACCTTGGCGCAAAAGTCGTGAGACATGTCCAGTTCACTGACGCAACGCTGGAAAGCACTTGATGAAAACGGATGAGCTTGACTCGGTGTTGCGCTCAGGATGTGGAAAACTTGCCAAATGCGAGTCTACGGTTTGCGGGGATCAAGCTTTGAACAAAATTCTCCCCAACGCTGTCTTGCAAACTTATTCAAGTGCTTCTGGATGTGCTTCTGGGCATATCTTGAAGCTCGAATGTCGTCTGGTGACAGCGTGTTTCTGGCACTGCGCTCTGCTCTCCTGCGAATCGCGGAAGGCATTCATACTCTCTGTCCACTGATGCCCACGCCTTTGGCACGAAGCTCCACCGGCCGTGTTGACTCTGACTCGGCCATGGCAATAGCCTCCACCAGCTCTTCGTTCTTAGACAATGCGTCAGCAGTATCCTCTACGTTGCCTCGGAAGGTCGTCCAGTTTACAGTCGACAGTGGCCGTTTGATGGTACCGCCGTGAACTCCATCAATCATCGTTTACGTTCGATGTGGTCGCTGCAGAAGCTTTCAATGTCTGGATACCAGGACGCGACAGGCAGCAGAAAAGTGGACACCGAGGTCACATCCAATACGCTTGAAGCCCTGCCGCGAAAGAATGTGGGCCAACCACTCTTGAGCACTGCTAGCCCTGCTTGGCTGGCCACATCGAGTAGACAATTTCCCCTTGGTGTCGTATTAACACTGCCCAGCTGGATGGTGCGCGTTGAAATCCCCCGTAAGCAAGTGCGGCGGCGGTGTAGTGTCCGAGAAGGTTTGCAGGTTCTTAACGTTGAACTTTGCCTTAGGTGCAATGTATCCTGTTATTACAGTAAAAGCCACCTGATTGTGCTTCGCCGTTGCTGCGACATCCTCAGTCGAGTCATCTAGCTCAACATTAGGCACTAGAAAAGTTAAGTCATCACGAATTGCAAGGAGCACTCTGTTGTTTTTTGAGCTCCTCAAAGACCGATACAGACAGTACCCTGAAAGACGGACATCCCGACGCAGTCTAGATTCTGAAATGGCGACGACTGGGAACCTGTGCTTCTTGATTAGTTGCGTAAAGTCAGACAAACAAGGTGATAGTCCGCAGGCATTGCACTGCAACACTGTTGCCTGATTCCGAAGAGTTTGCATTGCACCGTCATAGCACTCCCAATAGAAGCTCAGCCAGTTTCGAAGGAAGGGGGTTGTGGTGTCAAGTAAAGTAAGAATTGCACGAGTCACAGAAGACGTGAAAGGTGCTAGAACTGACCGTACGTCGTCAAGGAGGAAGAGTATTGATGAGCCAGAGTTCGTAGATGGTTCACGCTCTGCCGTCTGTTGCGGTCTTGGCTGGCACGTGTCCAGGCGTGCTGTCGTTGGGCAGCAGGAGCGGTGGGAGGGGTTGGAGCTTGTGGAACTTAATCGGGCGTCTGCGGTGGTAGCGGCTAGAACTCAGAGAAGTCAAAATTGGCGTTCTAAATCTGCCTATCTTCTGTTGTTCTTTTGGTGTCGCGACATGTGGAGCGTTTCTTCAATGAGACCGCCGCCATCGCTGCCGTGTAGTCCACTTTGTTTTGGCTCTTGTACTTATAGATGCTTCTATCGTGTCGAAACGTCGGACAAAAGTTAGTCAGCCTCATGAGTCCTGCCAGTTTGGACAGCACTTCTTTGATGTACAGGCCATCAGGTCATGGTCGTATCCACAGCGGAGGCAGCGCAACTTGCGCTTACACGTTCCAGCGATATGACCGAAACGCTGACATCGCGTACACTGCACCGGCTTTTCTTCATAGTCGTACACCTGGTGTCGAGAGTATCCCAGGATGAGATGTTCAGGTCTCGTGTCAGTAGTAAAAATAATCTGTATCACCTCTGACGTTCCCATGCGTAACGCCGATCGTGCTGGTGTTCTCTGTCGCCCGCTTTCAAGTATTTCATTGTCAGGGGTGCCCGGAGGTACTCCCCTGATAACTCCAACAGCGCAGCTTGCTGGGCGAGGTTCATAGGCACGCACGGGAATCTCCCCGATCGCTGTTATTTGCAGGAGGCGTTCAGTAGCATCGGCATTCCTTGTGTCTCCAGCCATGAGGTTGAGCCTGTAATTTGGTCGCAGCTGCAGCACCCCGTCCGGTGCCTTGCCTTCCAGGCTTTCTTTCAGCGGCAGTGGACTGAAGCGAGTAATCACTGTTTTGAATCCGGCGGCTTTAAGATCACAGTGAGCCCATGCTTTGGGGCACTTGGATCTGCGTTGCATGCCGCGACTCACAGAGATCTTTTAGATCCCCAACATCATTTGGGAGGCACAACAAGTTGAAACTTCTCGTTGGAGGGGAGTGTGCCGTCTTTAGCGTACATAGGTCATGGTGGTCGATGACTCAGAAGAGATTGACCTTATGTCGTGATCCATACCTTCAGTGGTGATATCAGCGTGTGTGGCCATAATCGCATCCTGTGGTGCAATCCCCGTAGAGATCAAAGGTGCACGAGGTTGGAGAGGCACACTCTGCGGAGCATCAGAAATGGACGGTAGGCCTAGCGCCACAGTGGCAGCTGCAGCCATCGAGTCAAGATGTCTAGCGGGTGGATAGGGAAGCCCCGGAGGCTCCGCGGAGCCCGCGGGGAGCATCGCGAACGTTGGACAACACTGTTCTAACCACATTGTCGGTGTAAAGACTTGCATTCACACAAAATAATTCAGAAAGCGCAGAGCGGGCCGAGCACCACTTCAATTAGTTGTCGTCGTTTTCGCAGACGGCTTAAGTCCGTGTTATTAACACTGGTCAACCAACATATTATCGTGAACGGATGTCAAGTGCCATTGATGCCACGTTGGTTTCCTAAGACATTATCAACGACCACAAGCTGGTATGCAGACATTCAGTGTCATGAAAACGACCATGTACCAACTTATATTATTGTCGACGGTTTGCCTGGTGGTCACCGTAAATCTTCCGTTCAGTTTGCCAACTGGGGTAACTTCAATTCAGCAGTCGAAACGAGCGCTGCTGATTTCTCGTCATACGACGATGCTATTAACAGCATCACAAAGACCCGGAGGTTGTGCAGCAAAACCGCGACACTGCCCAAGGAGTATACACTGACTGACGTTGAGTGTGAAAATCTCAGGGCGATCTGAAGAAGGGCGAAAAGGCGCAATATAAAGACTTCCGCAGTCAAAAACATTCGAGCAGCCAGACGCACGCAAAAGCTCATTCAGAGACGTCTTAAGACGGTTGACAAACGTGAATGAGTGTCCTTTTGTTCAAAGCTAGATCCTAGGAAGCCGCTCGCAAGGATATAAAGATTAGTACGCGGTCCCCTTGCACCGCGAGCTCAGCTGTATCCTTTTAACCCCATTTCTTTGACAATGAAGGTAAGTGGTTTAGAGGTCGCTGAAGCATTTTGTTCTAAAACTACTGCCGCATCTGGGTCTTTACCAACTACCATTTCTACGGCAACAAACCCATCACCGAACAAAGCCTACCTTGACGAACCATTCTCAGTGGCAGACCTTGAAGCTGCTCTGTGCTCGCTTAAGAAGGGCTTTTCTCCGGGCCCTTTTAGGAGAAGTTACACAGTTTTCTGTCGTCTCGGAAACAATGCAAAGCGGTGGGTCTTGTCAATATTACCGAGAACCATGCATTGGGTTTGTTTATTTGCGTTTTGCTTTTACCGCCCGCCTGCGCCGGTCTGTGTTATCTGTGTACCAAGGGAAGCGCGTGCTCAATACTTTATTTGTATGCCACACGTGTTACCTCTTTTTCTTTTGATAGGGAGAGCATTTCCAACTAACGACAACAGTCTAGAATAATCTTTGATGTACGATGTTCTGGATGTAAATTGATGGTTCGAGAAAGACTGGCGCCTCGAATGATAAAAGCGTGCCGATCAGACGCCGCGGTGTTCGGATCGCCGACGCTCGGTAGCGCACGTCACTTTGTTGAGTGCTGCTTCACCGCCTCTGTATTCTTTGAGTTGTTAGGGGAGCACAATTTGCTCAAGTAAACTTGCTTTCCGTGAATACGACTGCGTCGTCCTTGACTACGTGACATCTGGTAGAGGTGCTGGGTACGTGCACCGTAAACCCTCTTCAAGTCTTCACCCAAGCCCAACTCGTGCCAGCCGCCGACAGCAAGGCCTAAAGCCGGAGTTTGGACTATTGCCGGATAAATTAAAGGCGGAAGACGTGACAACTGGGGCCATGAACAACGCATCCACGATGACCAATGCAGCTAGCTCTCCTGTAGTTCTGCAGCAACTCCGGGAGCCACCATAATTTCACGGGTCACCTACGAAAGATCCTGAAGAATGTCTGGAGCATCTCGAGAGGGTCCGAACGTTTAACCGATGGGATGATGACGAAACACTCGGACTGGTGTTTTTCTACCTTGAAGACTCCGCAAGCATTTGGTTCGAGAACCCCGAACGTACACTGACGACCGGATTATTCAACACCAAACCTTCGAAAACGTTTACGACTCTGGTACTGCAGATACTGCAGATACGCACGCAGCTGCTGCAGATACGCACGCAGCGTCGTAATGAAAGCGTGGTTGTGTTCGTTGAGGAGTTGAAGCGACTTTTTCGCCGCGCGGACCCAGAAATGAACGAACAAACGAAACTAAGGTTTCTGATGCGAGGGGTAAAGCAAGAGCTCTTCGCATGCCTTGTCCGCAACCCTCCGAAGGCTGTGGCCAAATTCGCGTCTCAAGCGGCCGCGCTGGAAAAGACGCTTGAAATACGAACAAGGCAATACGGCCCCGCAATCAGTGCTCTCGTTTCACAAACTGTTGGTACCGGGGCTATTAGCTCCGACACACTACGTGAGACCATCCTTGCAGTGGTAAGGGAGAAGCTTCGAAAACGTTTTCCAGCGACGCAACAACCTCAAGTTGTGGTGTCGCTGGAAAATGGGGAGACCGACGTGATCCGCGAAGAAGTTCAACACGCTTTCGGGACTTCTACACCATTCGAGGAACCCGATGAGCACCAAGCGGTGACCTACTCCGCGGTTGTTCCTCTACCTCGCCCTGCTTCAACCCGCCGTCATGAAATCCCACCGTACCGCCATCCACTGTCGCCCGCCCGACCCCCTGCAGCCGAAAACCAAACGCCGAGGAAGACCGACGTGTAGCGAACTCCTGATAATCGTCCGCTCCGCTAAGATTGCGGAGAGGTCGAGCACATCTACCGTCGCTGCCCTACAAGAAGCTCGGTTTGCGAGGGTTCTCCTTCGACGCTCCACGCCCCCGACCCGGCAAGCGCCCTTCTGAAATCGAAGATTAGCTGTCTAACACCAACCCAGGTCCAGCGCGCTTCAACCGTTCGCCGTCACCCTACCCATACCGATCCCCTCAATCTCGAAGCAACGCATACTTCACGCATGGGGAGATCCCCAAGCCGACGTAGGGGCAACTAAAGGCAGCAACTTCTGGAGGTAAAGTTGCACGATGTCGGAAAAATGAAAACTCTCCAACGACGCAACAACTCGCCCAAGACCGTCATTCCCGACATGCCCTCAGCCCGACGACCCTATCCACCCCGGACGTGACCACCGAACACGACAACGACACGACGCGACGCATACCCGAAATGACAGAGCCTGCCGCTGAGAGGACGACGACAATGGTAACGAAATGTGCGGGATCGCCAACACGCACAAACCGAGATACGACGCGCTGACCCACCCGAAACTCGAGGAAAGCGGCGTCCGACGTCCAGTTGTTCATCGATGGCTTTGAAGAGTCGCCCTCATCGTCACGGGAGCCGACTATTAAGTAATGAGCGATCCATTGGCGTCAAAGCTTAACAAAGTTACGACAAGATGGGACGGTTGGCACATACGCACAGCAGGAGGCCATCTCGTGACCCCAAGTGGAACAGGCACATCGCGCGTCACCATAGGTACTCTGATGCGTTCTCTGATGCGTTCATCATTTTGCCTAGCTGCTCTCGCGATGTAATTCTTTGAAGTGACTTTTGGACGGACAACGGTGTAATAATTGATCTGCAGACAAGGTCGATAACTTTCGCCTCTGATCACTCCACGACGCCGGTACCGAACTCCGAACACCGTGTTGCTGTAAGGATCGCCGACGATCCCATCAATGTGCTACCCCGCTCAAGTTTGATGATCACCGTCTGCTGTGAGGATGCCGCTCCTGACATCGACGCTATCGTAGAGAGTGACCAAAGTTTGCTACTGGACCGCGGTGTCTGTGGCGCAAGAGGCATTGCTCGATTTAAGCAATGCAAATACCACGATTTGGTCACTAATTTCACCGAGCAGTACTAGCATCTAAACAAGGGAGCTGCAATTGCGTTCCTCGAAGAAACGCACGAAAGACGTCAAGTCATCGCGGTCGTCAACTTTGAACGCGCACACGCAGATGCTTTCAAGCTGCCGCATCCTTTTGACGTAAATAGGGCGCTGCCGCAAGAAAACCAGGACAAATTATTGGATTTGCTGCGTAGCTACAGCGAGTGTTTTTCGTCAAGTTCAAACTTACGTCATACACACCTGGCGAAGCACCCAATTATAACCGAAGATGGAGCCCGACCGAACCGACAGTCACCGCACCGCGTCTCTTCACACGAGGGGGAAGCCATCCGGACTCAAGTCGACGAGATGCTCAGCGACGACATTATACAGCCATCGAAAAGCCCCTGGGCTGCGCCGGTCGTACTCGTAAACAAAAAAGACGACACATTAAGGTTCTGCGTTGACTACCGGCGACTCAAAAAAGCCACCAAAAAGGACTTGCACCTCCTGCCACGAATCGACGATGCCCTCGACCACCTATGCGACGCAAAGTACTTGTCTTTGATGGATTTGAAGACGGGCTACTATCAAATTGAAGTGGACGAGAAATACCGAGAGAAGACTGATTCATAACCCCGGATGGTCTGTACGAGTTCAAGGTGATGCCTTTTGGGCTGTTCACGGCACCAGCAACGTTTCAAAAAGTCATGGACACTGTGCTACCTGGCCTGAAGTGGCACACCTGCCTCGTATACCACGACGACGTTGTGGCATTCTCCCGGAATTTCGACGAACACCTTCCAAGGTTGGAGTCTGTACTCGAGGCAATTCTTACGTTGGGGTTAAAGCTGAAGCCTGAAAAGTGCCGCTTCGCGTACGAGGAATTCAAGTTTTTGGGCCCCGTCGTCAACGCCGCGGGAGTCCGGCCTGACCAGGCGAAAACTTCAGCGATAGCGAAATTCCCAAGACTGAAAGACAAGAAGGGCGTGCGAATATTCCTCGGATTATGCGCGTACTATGGCGCTACGTCGCAAATTTCGCACGCATTGCAGAGACACTCATGCGCTTGACGAAAGATAGCCCTGCTTTCAGCTGGGAAAGCACCCAAAAGGAAGCATTCTGCGAGCTACAACAATGCCTGCAAAGCCCACCTGTGCTCGCTAATTTCGACGAAAACGCCGAAACAGAAATGCACACTGACGCTTGTGTGCCGTCCTCGTCGAAAAGCAAAGCGGTTCCGAAAAGGTAATCACCTATGCACAAGAAGTCACAACGTTCTTCATAAGCCATGTTGTGCTGCGACATGGAGCACCTGAAGTCCTAATCACGGACCGCGGAACGCCCTGTACTGCGGAGCTGATGCAAGGAATCTTACGCTACAGACACACGAACAACCGAAGAACGATGGCGTACCACCCCCACATGAACGGACTAACGCAACGTTTGAACAACACGATTGCGGATATGCTGTCCACGTACGTCGACGTTGAACATCACACCTGGTATGAAGTTCTCCCGTATGTCACGTTTGCGTACAACACGGCTATGGAAGAAACCACGCAGACACCATTAAAGTTTGTCTACGGAAGACGGCCTACTACAATGCTTGACGCCATGCTGCCGCGAGTAAAAGACGATGACCTCAACGCCGACGTCCAAAGATACCTTCAGCGTGCGGAGGAGGCCCGCCAGCTCGCTCGAGTTCGCACAATGATCCAGCAGCTAGTGGATACCGGACGCTACAATCGCCGACGCCGAGACGCCGAGTACCACCTAGGGGATCGTGTTTGAGTTTCGACTCCCATTCGACGACCCGCACTCCATGAAAATCTTCTGCGACGGCATTTCGGAACCTGCCGGATTCTACGACGGCTTGGCCAACTTACCTACGCGATGATCCCCGACGGTGATTCCGCAACATCCCGACGACGCAGGCAGCCCGAAGTCGTCCACGTGGTTCGCCTGAAACTTTACCATGCAAGATGATCGAGGGATATTTGTGTTGTTTCTTCAGACTGCCCTTTATTATAGCATCGGGTGGATGTACTTTAAAGGGGTCGATGCACTTTAAAGGGTCGATGCACTTTTAAACCATGCACAGGGTTTGTTCATTTATGTTTTGCTTTTACTGCCAGGCTGCGCTGGTCTCTGTTATCTGTGTCCCAAAGGAAGCGCGTGTTCCATTCCTTATTTGTATGCCGCACGTGTTACCCCTTTCTCTTTTTATAGGGAGAGCGTTTCCAACTAACGTCAACAGCCTATAATGATCTTCGTTGATCTACGATTTTCTGGATGTAAATCGACGATTCGAGAAACACTGGTGGTGAATGATAAAAGCGTGCAAAGCAGACGCCGCGGTATTGGGATCGCTGACGCTCGCTAGCGCACATCACTTTGTTGACTGCTGCTTTGCCGCCTTTGTATTCTTTGAGTTATTAGTGGAGCACAAGTTCACTCCACTAAACTTGTTTTCCTTGAAGACAAATGCGTCCTCTTTGGCTTCGTGACAATATTCTACCGCTCCTGGCAGTCCGCCGTCTTCAGCCTTGGTGGAAGCACGCTTGCACCGTGCCAGTTCTGAAACCTTCCAAAGACCCCTAGAATATTTTTTCGTATCGGACCATTGTGGTTATACAGTGCATCGGTAAGCTCATGGAGAAGAGGGTACTGCTACGCTTAGACGGGGATCTGACTAACAAAAGTGTATATCCGTCACAGATGTCGGGCTTCCGCAAGAAACAGAGCAGCACTGACAACGTCATCACCCTTGCAACACATGTGAAGCATGCTAAGATACGACGGAACATTACCATTGCAGTCGTTATTGACATCAAATCAGCGTATGACTGTGTTATCCATGAATCTCTCCGGACAGCAATGAGGTATGTTGGCATCGCGGGACAAATGTACGACTGGATATCTTATTATATGTCTTTAGCGGACATCTGTTTAATATTTTGATGATTGGCCTGAGAGATGTCTGCCGAACTCGGTTGAAATCTCCTTGTATGCTGGTGACATTTGTATCCGGTGCTCGGGCTACAACAGGCGTGAGCTGCACTCGAGCCTCCAGCGTGCAGTCAGCGCGATTGAAAAATTTCTCGCCACACATGGCCTTGATATATACATATCGGCCAAGTGCGCCGCCATCACCTTCTCAAAGCGGGGCGTATCAAACTACCAGTTAACCGTCGCAGGCATACCGATTCCTTATTTTACCTATCACTGGTTTTTGGGCTTTACCTTCGACCGCGATCCGACATAGACGCCGATCATCCAAAGCCTGAAAGAGTATTTACCGTCATTCATGCACATTTTCGGTAGGCCTTCCAACAGCAATGATAGATGCAGCATCAGCTCTGTTTTAAGCCTATACGACACCCCCTGTGAAGAGTTACTTCGTTATAGCCTCTCCACCCTGACTTGTCTCTCCAAATGGAATTTTAAAATATTAGAGGGTTTGCAGGCCCAGATACTGAGGATATGTCTTGGTTTCCCAAAGACTACCTCCACAGTGGGAATCATGAAAGATCAGGCGGTTCCGCCCACTGCTTTGCAGGTAATGGAACAAATTCCGACACGCATGCGCATTGTGGCAAGGCAACACGGGCATCCTGTTGCTGCCGCCTGGGTCTCTGAAGTAGAGCACTATCTACCTTCCAAGTATCGGCCATCAGCCTCTTCTCCTCACCCCCCGTGGCTCTTTCCTCCAATTAAAATTGTCACCACAATATATGGATTTAAGCGTAAGGCGGATATACTAGCCCCAGCTCTAAAGTTCTTCGCCTTGGAGCCCATTAACAACAAATACAGAAGCCACACTCAAGTGTACACTGATGGCTCAGTAATGGTTACATCGTCAGCGGTAGGCCTCGATTCTTTCATCTCTCACTACCATCTGCGACATACTTACCCACAAGTCCTCTACGACAGCTACTGAGCTGGCTGGATTGCGGGTTAATTTTCAGTATTTTCTTCCCCAGCCGGAATCAATGGGCTGTTTTTACAGACTCCAGGTCAGCACTAGAGAGCTTAAAAGTGCTTTCAACAGAACAGCTGGCCTGGGAAATCAAACTTTTGCACTTCCAAGCTACACAAAGGGGACACAGCGTAGATCAGCAGTGGCTTCCTGCCCGCTGCGGAATTGCGGGCAACGACGCAGCTGACAAAGCCGCCTTATCTACCTACAGTCTCTGCACTCAAGCTCTGCCTAACCAATCCACGAGAAAGGATGCAGCAATCCTCACCTCATCAACCGCATGGAAAGCACAGATGTCTATCTAGACTGAGGCAAGGCAGCAATACGCTCCCCTTCACCGATCGATCCTAAGTGCACCTTCAGAATGCCACCTGGGCTCAAAATTGAGAGGAAGCTATTCTGCATAGGCTGCGCTTGAATGTGGCCTACACGAGACGTTACATGTACAATATCCAGCTGGCATCTTCCCCTTTTTGTTCCACATGTGGCTCATGAGAAGACATTCGCCATATTTAATGCGTTTGCCCAAAGTACATCGTGCACAGACAGAAACTAATATTACCTTTGTGCAGGCAGCTTGGTGCGGGACTTGAACTGAGGGCTGTATTGGGACCTTGGTCGGGCACTCGGTTAGGCTGCACGTGCAAGCAAAGCTCTCTTGGAGCTACTTCGGAGCACAGAACTGGATAGAGTTTTGTGATAGAAACTTTTGACCACATCAAATGACATCTTTTCATTTTGATAGATTTTTTTAATTTTTGTTTTCTTTACCTATATTTTTTTCTTACTTTTTTCTTTTTCTCTTTCTCTTTGCTTTCTTTCTATCATTTCTTGTAGCAAGCCAGCGCAACGGCTCGGCAAACCTCGCTGGTCTTCATTAAAGTTTCTGTCTCTCTCTCCTCCTTCCATCAGCAGTATGCCACTTTGTGAAGCCCTTCTTTCACAACCGCTCGTTCCCTATACGCCTAGGCAAGGAACCCGTGGGCACTTTGTTTGGGCTGCGTATTGTCTCCTGTACTGTTTAACGTGGCCCTATTACCCTTGGCGTGGCACCTGAATAGCATACCGGACACGTTCTTCCTCGTCTATGCGGCCCGTATCAGTGTGTGGTAAGTGCACGACAAACTGTCTAATCAACAAGGACGTCTACAGGCTGCCCTGGACATTCCCTCACAGTGGTGTTCACTTGTTGGCCTGAAGCTGTCTCCACCAAAAAAGAACTTACATGCACATCGCAAATCGTAAAGCGCAATAACGGCTGTCCCAGACACCGATGTTCCTGTTTTTGAATGCTGAACCCCTCGTTGCCATTAATGGTATGCCTATACTGGGGATGGAAATCAGTGCAGCTGGGTCGGCATCCTCAGGGGTCCACTCCACTCGAAAAAGGTCTCCAGTAAGACACACTTGTTCCGCCGAATCGGCCAGAAGTCAGACGTGCCTGCTCTCGAGTCATGCGTACGCTACTGTGTGCTATCTTCCAGCCTCGACTCGTTTGCCAACCCTAGTTTCTACACCTTACCTTGTGTTCCTGGGATCGCTTTGAAACTTCAAATAGAGAAGCAATGCCAGTTCTCACCGGACTCCCTCGCATGACCTGTATATTGACACTTTAGGCCGAGGCGCAACTGAACACGCTGGGTGAAACTGTACACCAGCGTCGATCGGCACGTCGTTTAAAAATTGAATCAATTCCCACCGCGGCAGCACTTGCACACTACTATGATCCTGCTTCGCCTCTGCTACCTTGCTCAGCGGAACCACCCCCATGGCAGCAACCTCGGGCTACGGAAAACAGGTCTATAGGGTGCATAAAAAGTATTCCCCATCAAATGAACCAGTTCAACCCAACATTCCCTCTTGACTCCCCAGAGGGCCTTCAAGCGCATGTTGACGCAGGGGTAGGCGACGGCATCCTCCACACAAGCCTTGTCCGCCTCACTATTCCATCCATCCACCAGACATGCACGTATTTCATGGGGGCGCTACTTCCTTTTGTTTTGGCGGAGCTGGTTGCATTCGTGATGGTCTGAGCACTTTAGCTTTCGAGCTCTGCGCTGCGCCACCACAGTGCTGGGTATTATACACGGATTCCACTCAGGCTGCTCGAGACTCTGGCGTGTAAACAGTACACTGGGTGTTACATGTAAGGTGCACCAGATAGTGCAATCATTCGAGTGCCCTGTTCGCGTCCTCTGGACCCGCCGGAGCACGACCACGCATGCTCTCGCCGACTCGGC
>NW_027526422.1:134524865-134668073 GCF_048455015.1 Haemaphysalis longicornis
CTCGGTAGGGTAGCGTATAGCAGCGGAAGCTGCTGTGTTTATCCGGCCGTCGCCTATGTGGAACGCCGCTCAGCTTGTGGAACGCCGCCGCCGCGTTCCAAAAGGACGTCGCTCACCGGGGACACCCAGAAGACTGCTGACAACCCGCAACGCTCATTTCGCTGTAGCGGACCGTTACTTCACCAAACGATTCGCTGACTACAGCGGACCGGTACTTCACGAAACGATTCGCTGACAACATGTTCGGTTTCGTTGGCACGGTTTGCGAGTGCGAGGGGTTTCAGTCGGTTTTACGCAATGCTCCCGCGCGTGTAATCCAGTGTACAATGATGATGCGTGGAACGGTGCCGTACCGGCGAAATATAAACAGCGTTGTGCAAGTTCATATCGATGCACAATAAACATTCAAATGCTCCTGTGAATACATATTTCTCTTTCGTGTTTTGCCGATTTCTACGCAAGGAGGATCAACCACCTTTTTTTCTAGTTTACACTGTTCGCGTTGGGCGGGTGATGGGGTGTAACAATTGTTGTGCCAGTTTTTAATTACATAGTATGCTCACCTTAGCTGTTGTCTGATCGCGATGCTATTGCGTAGTTCCGCATGCTATCGTAACGTTGGAGTAATTGCATTACCGATTTGGAGTAAGCCGTAATAATAGTGGATAATTAAGGTAAGAATTGTCTGAAAACTTCCTTTTTGTAGGTTTGCAAATGGGCATATTTTTTCACAGCTCTTGGCAATATTAATTATGAGCGATTGCCCCCTTATAAAACAAGCTGTAACCATAATTCATTCGCTCATTCACGGGGAGATCCACAAATTTCAGCAGCTCCGTGCTCTCAGAAGTGGATTGCAACACTGACGTCATCGGCCTTTGGTGTAAGCCAGGTGTCAAAGACACTGAAGCTGTGTATGTACTCTGCAATACCACAATTTCCGGTGCTATGCATGCAGCTGCAGCTCTCAAGCGTCACACAAGCATAAAAAAGCACCTGGAATCACCAGCAAAGCACGGAGATTGCAGTAGTGTTTTGCAGGCGGTTCAGATGGTGCGAGCCACAATGGATTTCTCACAAGGAAGACCTTTGCATCACTGCAAGATCGTGTTGTTAGGGCTAAGGTAGAATTTGCCATGTCCGTGATCTTCAAAAGCATACGGTATTCTTGGTCAGACACTGCCACTGAGATCCATAAGGTGTTCTCTGACATTGAAGTTGCGAAGAACTTTAGTTGTGGCAGGCACAAGTTGTCATATGTCATCTCAGATGGACTTGGACCGTAGTTTATGGCGAAGGTCATCAGTGAGCTGTGCCGGTCTGGTGTTTTTTATTCTATTCTTATAAATGATATACCGAAGCCTGAACAGCGACTGCAACAACTAGATGTTCAAGCGCGATACTTCTCAGAAAGTATGCATTAGGTTAGTGTAGAGCATCTCATGTTATTTAACCTCGGTCAGGCCACACAAAACATCATAGTCTAGCGTGTGGAAGACGCATTGGCTGAGGTGCCAAGAAATGCATTTGCTTTGCTTTTATAACGATGGCCCCAATGTGATAAAAAATGTCAAAGCGAACTTGAAGCAAAAAGTGAATGAGAATCTACTTGATGATGGAGAATGTTGTAGCCTGGGCAAGGTGCGCAACGCATTTTCAAATGGACTTGATGTGATTTGTTTCGATGGGGAGAAACTAGTGCAGGATGTGTACAGTATTTCAAATATGCTGTGCGGGCTTAGCCGCTGAAAGAACAACAAGATGTGCTGGGAATGCCACCTCATGTGTTTCTCCGTCACGTATCATACCGGTGGCTAACACTGCACGACTCACTGTCTCGCATTCAAGAATAGTTCCCGGCACTTCGTAGTTTTTTCTTGAAGGATGCTGCTGCAAACTGCCGATCCAATGCCCAGACCCAGCTTAAGCGTCTTGCTTCAGCTTTCGCCAGCAAGTCACTGTACGCAAAAGGTGTTTTCTTGAGAAATGCTGCTTAACTCTTTTCAAGGTTCTAGCGGCAGGAACAACTTGACTTTTTTTATGAGGAGCTTCCGATGTTGTTGCAGCGGGTGCTTAGTCGAGTTCTGCTTAGCGATTCTTTTGTGAAAAAAGTGCATAGGACCTGATGAAGCTTCCCTTAGATGATTCAGCAGTCTGGAAGCCACGGCCACAGCTCTGCGCAGACACCAAGAAAGTTATGGAGGCTTGGGACCCAGCAGAAAAAAAAACATTCCGCCTTCGGGCTCGATCCTTCTACCTGACATGCGGCAAGGCACTGCTCAAGACGCTCTCCTAGCTAACAAGGTCACGAAACACACAAGCTTTAAGATTTCTCGCACTCCACTATAATGGAATTGAAAGAGAAGTGCAGTCCATGTCCTACCTTGCTGGGCAGCTCCCTGAAGTTGTAGCTGATTTTGAGAGGTCGTGGCTCACCGATGAGTGGCACCTGTTCACGTACGGTGATTGCGAAGGCCCTTTAAGCTTGGAAGAGAGGGTTGAGGTTTATTATTGGGCAAAGGTGTTCTTGCTGAAGTCTGCTACGGGCGAGAAGAAGTACTTCCTCAGGTCTAAGCTCTTCAAGTCACTGCTTTGTCTGCCTAACGGAAATGCCGACTTAGAGCGGGGTTTCAGTGCAAACAATCACCTGATCGAAGGACGAAGCTCTTTGAACATTGCAAGTATAAACGCCATGCGTCAAGTGAAATCTCACATTCAGCGCTATGGTGGTGATTCCATGCAGGTACCTTTGGGTCCTGACCTCATCAGAGCTGTAAAGCAGTCTCGGGCCAAGCATGCAATGAGGGTGAGTGCTCATGCAGCCACTATCAAACGCAAGGCAACACAGGACGACAGCACTTCACAGTAACCCGTGCTGTCAGAACCGAGGCAAGTTCTGGAGGTTCAAGTTACCTCAAGCAAGGCACTTCTGAAAAGTGCAGAAGAACCTATTTCTTCTTGTGTGAAACAGAAAGACCCGGAGAGAATCCAAAGTGGTCATGTTCCCCGGGAAAAAAGAACGCTACCTTACAAGAATCATTGGGGAGCTTGAAAAACTAAATAAGATGTGCACAAAAGCAAAACAGTAATGTGCTTAATGATATCTCTCATCTTAAAGGTGTTGTGCCACCAAATTTGTTGCTTGTGCATTCTTTGTTGAAAACGTTTTATATTTCTTTTTTATTTATTTATTAAATTTATTTAAAAATTATTTAAAAATTTATTATCGCACGATTCATGTGAACAGGATTCGGTTTCGGTTTCTGGGCGCCGATTCAAGCAGTGACGTCACAGTGTTGCAAGGACGCTCTGCCACGTGTGTCTACCATGCGGTGCTGCGGTACGCTGCGACTTTACTGCGGCGTCTGCTCCTGCACACACGTGCTTCACCACGGAAGTAAACACGCCGACTCGTCATGTCAATCCGCGACAGCTGCGACACGGGCTCTTTGTCTGCATCATCGGATGCAGACAAATGAAAGCAATGGATATGCAAACCATGGAAATTCGATTGGATTTGCAAACCATGCCACTTAAAAGCCGTTCAAAAAAAGAAAAAAGCTGTTCCCACCGCGAAGTGAAACCCCAACGTTGACTGCGCGGGCGCGACGCTCGAGTCCACTGCGCCACCGCACAAATGATGTCCCGTCGCGAAATCGCTGGTGTGCTAGATGGAAGTCCATTCTTCGAGTCGTACGTCGGTGTTTACTAGCTAGTTTGCAGAATTCCTGGTTGGTAAACTGAAATTTTTTAAATAGCGCTCGCGCAGCAAGGTTCCGCGAAGCCCCCGCAATAGCTTATCGCCATCAACTCTGCTCCTTCGCGAAAGCGCTCGCAAAAAAATAAGTGTGCCCGGCTGTAACTGCGGTTTTGCACTGAGGGTATAGTGCTTGCCGTACTTTGGTTTTACGTTAAAAACCTTGGCCGATATTGATCTCTTATTCCCCAAATTACCCTACGTAACTCTTCTTCTGCACAAAACTGATCTTACATTTTCTACAGGCGAGCCGATCGCACACGCACATGCAATTTGCAGCTCCGGGGTAGCGGCGTCGCCGAAGAGCGCGGCCGCAGCGTCGAACGCCAAAATACGGTTCACATTAGCGCTAGTGTTGAGTTGTATGGGCTTCATGGACCTTACTGAGTTTATTACACTCCAGAAACTAACAAAATAGAGCCGCATTCATTGCGGCACGAATGTTGTCGGGGCGCAGTTTTTGCTTCTCGGTCGATTCCCGGCGACGCGTCGGGCGCCCGGTCGGGCGACCGGTTTTCTTGGCGTCCTCGGTCGGCGAGTCAGTCACACTACGGCGACTTTCCATCGGCCGACGTTTTTGCGTCGCCCTCGGCGTGGTGTGACAACGCGGTCTGGCAATTCGGTAGTTGGCCGGTGGTTTGGCGACTCGCCGGCGTCGCCGTCGTGTCGGCCTAGTGTGTCTGATACGACCAAGCGACCAAACAAACTGTGGTAACTGGAGTTCACGTTGACATCGCTCGAGTCGCTAACGTGGTATGACGTCACAAACTTTGTTATGCTGGCAATTCACTGACGTCATGGTTAGTCTCGCTAGCGATGGGTCCCGATCTCCAGAAGAGCTTTTAGGTACTTTTTAGAAGCGAATTAAAATATATATTAAGTGCTTGTTGTACCCAGCACTTCGTGTTGAGGGTCCTTGCATACAAAGAAAGCCTACAGCAGGCTTTTTACAGACTTAAAATTTGGTGGCACAACCCTGTTAAGCAAATGTATGCGACTACAATTTTAGTGCAATCATAATGTTGATTTTTTGAAGCGTCATACCTTTTTTTTTCAAGTGTTTGTGAGTTAAACCTTGTGTGCAGCATCTTTTTACGCAGGTACAATTTTTGTGCAATGAAAGTATTTCTATGTTTAAGAAGTGTGATAATTTTCTTTTTCATATAACTGTTTAGGACAGAACCTAGTTTGCAGACTGTTTCTTAATTATTTCATACGTTATCACTCAAGTTCTATGGTTCGCAAAAAGTTAGCGCAGTGCATAACTAGCAGAATTCTGTTAATAAATTTTATCCAAAACGTGTTTCAGTGTTGTGTGAATCCCACGATGTTTGATAGCTGTACGTTCACCCCGAAGTTGTTACAAATAAATTTTTAAGCTTGTAAGACGATTTAATAAATGTCGTTAACTGCTCAAATTCAAGGTTCTTCTGCTCCCAAATCAAGATTTTGCTGCCCCGAAAACTGCTTCCAAATCTGTTTCGGCTGTCTCACCCCTGTTATAGCAAAAAACATTGCAAACAAGAGCAGCTGCTAGCTTCTGGGAACAGTCGCAAATTTTTTTCATCTGCACAAACCAAGCAAAATCCATAAGTTCATTCTTTTCCTTTTTTAAAATTATGTGCTTTCCAGAAGTGCTCGCATACCTTTGGTTTGCATTGACATGTACTACCTGTTTCGAAGAAACGTTTATAGAAGCCTTACTGACCCCGCTCCAGTATTCTGTATTTCTGACCTCAGAAATTGCAGTGATTAATTTGCGTGCAATGGTGATTAATTTTTTGTAGATTTTGCTGATTAATGTCAAAGGCGTGGTGTTATCGGGGTAGATATCTTTTTGATACCCCCTGAGGTCGTTTAGTAGGCAAGGTGGTGAGTTGTGAACCTAAGTGGAGATTTTGTACGGTCCACGGCGTTGTTTTTTCTTCTGGAGGGTAAAAATAAAAAAGGCCTAGTGGTTTAGGTCACACGGTGATTTATGTTCATTCATCCCTAGTATTCTTCATCCACGGCTCTCATAGGTGAGGAATAGCTTCCCGCGTAAACCCCCTGAACTTACAATTCTATATATTCTCGGCACTGTTTTCTACGATCAAGGTCGTTTCCACAATTCACTGCACGTTAACGACGCTTCTCGTTCTTGGACGGTTTACATGGCTGTACGTTGCCCGTAACTGTGAAGCAAGTAATTTTGTGACGGAAGCGTTTACCTTGTGCATCATTGAAGCACTTAATTTCGTTCTCACGAATCGGTGTACACGGTTCTTGCTGCGGTAAAAGCCCACACAGTTGTCCTGTTAGTATCCAAATAATGATTTGGTTCTAGTGCGCTCTTGTGGGGTGTAATGCTACCGCTAAGACTCTTGTATATCGCAAATGATTCTGCATGTATCGTTGTTGGTGTGGTTGGGCCCCGTCTCGTGTGCCCTACCGATATTACGCTCGCTCGTGTGTGTGCGTGCGTGCGTGCGTGCGCGCGTGCGCGTGTGTGTGTGTGTGTGTGTGTGTGTGCGTGTGCGTGCGTGCGTGCGTGCGTGCGTGCGTTTTGCGCTAAATCCCCCTTCCCTTTTAGCAAAAACATCGCTGGTACCACTCGGACAATGTTACGTGCTCCAGCTCGCGATCTTTTTTGTGTGGCAGACTTTTGGTGTAACCTAACTTCGAACCAACAAAATGATCAATACGACTTCCTAGCGTTTCCTTCCAATAGTCCGTACTGCATCTCTTTTCCTTTTTCGATGTCAAGGACCCTTCTGGGATATTTCTGGTAGGTTATGCCCATTTAGGTTTCACTTTTTTTATAACCGGAGAAAGTCCGAGAAACATTGTGGGGTTTATTTCGTCCCCAAATTAGGTTGGGCCGTTAATTAACTGCCCAGAATTCAGCCGTGCGGTTTTCTAAACTGAAATGTTCACAGCAGGCTGGCCTTAACAAAAACGATGAGAAAGTAACAATTTCAGTGAAACACGCCTTCCGGTTGATTGAGAATAGTTTCTACTTAACACACATGCAATACTGCGTGAACGCGGAAATTGTTGTGCCTACACCCTTACCTCACAAACGTGTCCAACACCACTCCATTCCGGACAGCTAAGTTCACCCTTGACGAGTTCTCAAACATAAATTAACACGCGATGATGTGGGCATGAAATCAATCAGCCCCGCAAGTGATGTACCCACATTATCACATTGGCATGGCGATTGATAAGCTTTTGACGTTGTAAAAGCAGCTCCACCCCACGTCCATCCCGAGGAAAATTTTCCGCTGACAACGTTGATCGACACGGCGCGTTTTGTTACAAATTGTGCACTATCTATGCTTCACCGTTCCACAGACACTATCGGCATTCGCAAAAGCGTATTTTCCGTAATTACTATACTCTGTGCAAAAAGGATAAATGAATAAAGTTTATCCAAGCTCACGCAGCATACTATATACCATATTTTCCTGCTCTCTCGGGAAGCGTCCGCAAATAATGAGCAGGGCCCAGTGGGCATATTCTTGTCAACTGTGCGGGCGGCAGACGGCATCTGGTTTGAGACGCCGCAGATTGAAGTTACTGCGCCTAATCTGCCAGGACTTCAAAGGTCATACTACTACCACACTACTATCTCACTTTATCAACTACTTGCTCACATTATCTTATCATTATCCTCTCCTCTGCGCACTCATACTGGGCCCTTCTACAGACATTATCCTATCATTTAAAGAAAGTTGCATTTAGTGCCAGGCCGCGCCCGAAAGGGCTCGAAGAACCTCCCGCAAGGAACTCCATGGCTGCCTGTGGTGAACCTCCAAGCGCTGATTCTCAGAACCTATGCAACCTGAGGCAACCAAAAGTTCGTACCTTGATATCTTTTTTCGTTTTTTGATTTTGTAGAACTTTCGAAGGTTGCTAAGTTCGCAGCTATTACCCCAAACTTTATCCTTGGATTTGTGATAGTCTCTCTTCCTTTGCGTGTATGTAGCTGTGCCCGTGTTACGTGTGTTTGTGTACATGTGCGGACCGTGTACGTGCGTGCCCGGGGAAGTCTGACCTTCGTAAGGGCACTTCACCGCTCCGCAAGTTCATCAGCCGTGACTCCCTGTTTATCTTGTTTTTGCTAAACCTTCGCATCAACGCAAAAACAAAAAAAAAAGGAAAGTGGCTTTGCCGCATGGTGCGTTTGTTCGGCTTCTCCGCGAGGAATGCTGTAAAATCGACTTTTTGCGCAAACTTTGCCATCGTGCGGGAAAGCCAGATGCACAAGAGGTATGAGAGAAATAGGTACGCAGGGACCTGAGCTGCACGAGTAAATTGTTTGATAAAATCCTTCCCCGCTATTCGCTGGTTAACCATCCGAACTCAGTACACATGGTTAACCAGTGAAGCTGCAGCGCGCTGGCGCATCCGCACAGCGTAGACGTGCTCGTTACCGCTCCTGCTGGCGGCGTCGGTGGTCGTGGCCTGCCTGCTCCTCAGGACTGCATATGACGCGTGCCTACCCACTTCTAAGTAATGTGCGGCTGGCTTTTGCCATTGCTACGTTATTGTGCACTGCCGACAACGCCGCCGCCTCTGCCTCCCGTGGTCGCTTCATCTGTGCTTCACGCGGTAGCGCGCTGCGCGCTCCCTCTGCTTTTGAGGGAGCCTCTCCATACTCCTAACTCCTCTCTAACCTGTTTTTTTTTATATACGCGCATAGGGTTGCGCCGGGAGAGTTTTCTGTAGTAATGGGACCGCCTGATCTTCCTTTTCGCCTAGCCATATAAAACCGCTATAAAATGACACGTATCGACGTACTTGGGCGTGCCCCTTCCCCCCATCTCCTTTGAAAGGGTTTCCTGGCACTCTCGTGGTTGAGAGTTACTCCTTTGACTGATTCAAAGAGAGAGAGAGAGAGAACGTTACGGAAGCCCAAACTGGTAAAAGGAAGAGGGCGACACGGAGGAAGTCACCTAGCCTTCCCCAATCCATGGCGGACATGAGCCCGTGGGCCCCAGCGGCATCTTCCATCAGTCAGAAGAGTTGTTGCTGTGAGTCCGGGTGAGAGCTGGGCAAGGCGGCCTCCCGTTTCTTTTTTGTCCTGGTGTGTAATGATCTTTTACGTTGCTGAGGTTTCTGTGGACATGCCCATATGATATATGGTATGGTAGCTTTGTCTGCACAGCACTTTCATCTGTCTGAACATGAGTTTCGTAAATGTCGGTTGTAGAGGACGGGGTTGGGGGCGGATTTGACGGTATTAGCCTCCACGCAACCTACTGCCAGCTGTTGAGGGAACAGTGTGGTGCCGGGTACTTGAGCATGCTTAGCCTGTACTAGGGCGTAATCTGCGTGTACGTGACCAGCCTGCCTCTACTCCCCTTGAACGCATGCTCCATGTCTTCGATGAGGTAAGCCTGGTTGGCGAAATGTCCGGCTGCCTCATCAGCCAGTTCATTCCCGGGCAGAGGCGAGTGTGCTGGTGTCCATACACCATGAATATGCCTGCACCTATCGCCAATAAACACACGAACGATTTTAGCCGCTGGCCGGGGTATTCGTTCCGCTAGGAAGTTTCGAATTGTCGTCTCAATTGTAGTCGGAGGCAATCATTTTGGCTTCTGTGTTAGCTATTGCGAGCGCAGTAGCTGCTTTCTTCGCCACCTAGGGGTGCGCCGTCAGGATTTTGCCCGAGGTCACCGCGTTTCCTTGCTGTTTTACCACGGCTACGGCCGCAGCTGCTCAATCGCGATAGTCCGCAGAATCCGCGTATAGGGCATGTGGGTTCGCGAACTATTCTAATGTACTGAATAGGGTTTATGGGTTTTACGACAGCCTGAAAGTATAAAAAATCAATGTGAAATTTTGTATTTAAAAGAAACCAAAGCGAATAACAACCTGCGATATACCTTCGCAGGACTTCCCGATCGCGTTCTCTCTAATACCTACCACACAAATTGTGACATTTGAAAAATATTTGTATGTCATGTTCATTGTACAAAAACCGGAAAAATGTTACATGATGACATATTAACTTGACAGAAATATACGTTTCAGAAGGTATTTTGTTTGATTATCAAGATGCGCGAAAAACACATCAAGAAGCGTGTTAGATGTACCGTAACTTTTTGTGCGAGCATGCTGATCGAAACGGAAGTAAGTGCTCTTTAAATTACACACTCCGGCGGATATAGAAAAAACTTGGCGCAGCTTCCACTATTGGGGCAAAGCTGGAGAAACAGCAGAGCTGGCGGCCCCTCTCCCTTCGTCGGAAAGCCGGCTGCTGCACCTCACATAAATTTCCGAACTTTCCGCTGAAAGTTCTCCATGACTGGCAGGCCCAGATAGTTTTGTCCACAGTCTTTCACGTCTCTTACAAAGTGTACAGCGTTAGCACGCGCCAAAACCCGCTGCGACCGGCTGCGCGAACTCGGCATCCTCACCGTCAACGCGGTGTCTGCGCCCCCCACTTCAGGCGCGAACGCACACGAACTTAGTAGAAGAGCATGGGAGAGATCACGCCATGAAGGCCGGGCACAGCGCTCTCGAAGGTCGAGCTGGCCGACGCCGGGCGCTCCTCGTGAGGGGCACGCTCACGTGCACTTGGTATTTTTGCTCTGTATTTTTTTGCGAGCTCCTCACGTTGCACAATCCTGGCCGGCGCTGGGGCTCCTCACGAGGCGCACGCTCATGTGCGCTCGGTCTTTTTTCTTGGTATTTTTATTACAGAAACGCTATACGGCGGAATAAAAGCTTAAACAGCTCTACTGTTAAAACCTATTTTGCTAACTTATTTATAGAGGTAATCAAGTCGCCCACTTCGAGCTGGATGACAAAAGCAACAAAAACATCATCGCGGAGGCTGTTTTTTGCGAATTGCATGTGCAGAAAAGATTCAGGAGCCAGTAATACAACATAGGGGCCGTACTTTAGTGGTGGATAAATATGGTAACATTTTGACCAGGTATTCGTGTCGAAGCCTCTTTGCAATCTGTCAACGCGGCTGAAAAATTGGCTTATCCGTCAGGAATCCTGCGAGTATGTGCTGCCAGAGCACATTCTTTGCTCCCCAACGCTGCCTCGGCCACAGCTGTGCAGCGTGGTTGTTAATGGCAGTACGCCTCAGAATTATATGTGCATAACAGAGAAACGGTTCACGACACGCATAGAGGCAGGGGCTCGCAGCAGATAAAATTCTCTGCAGCAAGCACAGCCGCCACGTTTGCTACGCACAAATTACACGCCGGGCATATGCGATGTCGTCGGCATTGTCGCAGCAGATGATGACCAAATCGCAACAGCCATACGACCCTACGTCGAGAATCACATCAGTGAACATAAATGTAATGCTTTTAGATTCCCACTTCTTAGCAGAGTCAACTGTCTTGTGGTATTTTTTTCTATTATGAAGGCAGCGCTTCTCACCGTGGTCCATACATTTACAGTGAATGGGTCCAGCCAGATTCCTTTTACAAGACACGCCTGGTTCTCGCTTGAGAAAGTGAAAAAAAGTTATTTCTATTGGGCTTCCATAAAAGTTTACTCCAGTCAAGTCAAGATCGAAAACGTGTCCATCACATAACTTATGAATATCGATCTCTAACATGGCAGTATGTTTAATGACGTGGCGTTTGATTGCCGCATACAGAAGCTTGTTCTTCCAGACTGAAAAAAAAAGCGCCGAACATGAATTTCTTCAACACCCTGCCGTCCTTTCTTTGCGTTCTCACAGCTCCACCGGGATGTGAGGGCCGGCAGCAATGTGGACGATAGACTAAATGGGAAGGCAGCAAAATCTAGCCCAGGTGATGATGTAGTGGAAATCATTGGAGCAGCCGCTGGGTTTTATTGGAGCTACACCAGAGACCGACGTGGCACCAAAACCCCGGTTCGCATGGCCAGAACGGCAGGAACAGGACACGAAACACCCCCGTAAAGAAGCTCGTTTGCCTGCTTCATCTCCTGAGTCGCGGAGTTTTCCCCTTTAGGATCAGCTTCGTCTTGGGATGCACGTTGTTTTTCAGTACTCGCTTTTGCAAAATAAGTGTCATTTCTCTCTCGTACCTCATAACATCAACATGAGTTCGTATAAATAAAAACCATCATAGGAAGGACCTGTGGGACTCATTTTTTTTCTGAATATTGGTGCCAGAGCTCGAGCGGAGCTTCCATGTATACGACCGCCTTGGTACTTCTAGGGAGCCAGAATGAAGCAGCAAATGGAAGGAGCCACTTCGGGGAACACTGCGGTAGTCTAACAAGGCGATGCAACAAGCCCGTTCTCAGTAGCTGCGTTTCTGAAAACAGTACGTGATGATTCTATGCGGAGAAAGTATAAACGCGGAGACCACGCCTACTTCTCCCTGGTGAGCCCGATTGCAAGCCCCCCTTAGATTTTCGACGCCGGGTCAGGCCATGAAGATCCTGCCCGAAAAGCACTGTATAGTGCGACGAGGTATAACGTCAAGGTTAACAGCTCCCTCCCAATTAGAAGACCACGAATAAGTTAGGGACTGAGACTCAGCGTCCTAATATGTTACAGAACATCGTGACGCAAAAAGATTACGAGAGCAGTAGAACACACTGCAGGCATGGACAAGTCAAATGCTGAGATAAACGATCGCTTGCTTGCTTGCTTGCTTGCTTGCTTGATTGATTGATTGATTGATTGATTGTGGCGTTGAACGCGCCGAAGCTATGTGGCGAAGCTAGTGCTCCGGATTAATTTTGACCGCCTGCGGATATTTAACGTGCGCCAAAATCTTCACACAGCGACATAAAGCATGCACACAATCTTGGCGCCTCTGTTCGTGTGGTAGACGCGAAATCTGAAAGTTCATTTTTTCAACCACAGATCCACCGACTAAGCCTAATTGCGTCTATCAAAAATTGAGTGCGTCCCGGTCTTAGCACCATCAAAATGTTACAAAATATTTCGGAAATAACAAAACATCAAACGTATATCACAGCTGCTGAGGCAGACGGTTTAAAAATAAGACGAAAGCTAATTTTCAAGATATCAGGACAACAGAAGCAGGCAGCATTGTGTATTCTCCCGAAGCGACACAACACGATAAAGGGACCACCCTTAGTATAATATTTGGGCAAACGAAGAACGGTTCCTCCCAAAGTTAGGACAGTACAGAAAAAGGACACTATCAACAACCGTACCGTCGAAAAGCCAACAACAAATATACCACAGGTAATGTCCTGTAGTCGTTGAACAGCCCGTAAAACGACTAACAAAAGAGAATCGAAAGGTAGAGGGCCCAAGATGCTTCGCAATGATTAGCTGTCAAAGACAAAGTATCTTTGCTGCACCCTGTCATATTTTGTTCTTCCATGCTCCATCACTGTGTGCACAAGAAGAGCCTGTGCAAGAAAAAAGGAGATAAAAACGCACATACAAAATGTTTGAAGACAAATGGTCTGAAAATGGGCATGGGTTGATATGATTGATTGTAAGGTTTAACGCGCTGACGCAACGCAGGCGACGAGACGCGCCTTAGTAGAGGGCTCCGGATTAATTTTAACCACCTGGGGATCTTGAACGAGCGCCGAAATCTCAAACACACGGACGTTTTCGCTTTTCGCCTCCACCAGAAAAGCGGCCGCCGTGGCCGGAAATTAAACCCGCGTCCTCGTGTGCATTAACACAACGACTTGGCCAGTAATAAATCGCGGCGGGTAAAAATGGGCTTTGGCGACATTTTATCACAGCTGCACACATATAGCCGATTCTGGCTGAAAGTTGGAAAGTTCTGAAGAAACTTTTTTAGCACCTCAACTTCTGACAAAATAGCGAGTGCGCCGCGAGCAAGAAAGCAAAATTCTAAATTAGCTTCCAGTGCTACTAAACGCATTGTTTACTTCTGGGACAAGCACAAGCCGAACCAACGCCGCCTGTATTAACATTGCCTGACGCGTCGCGCGCTTTTCAATGGGAAGGGTAGGGCACGGCCGGGCTGGAGGAGCGGCGGGCGCGCACTTTCATACGGCCTGCGCTTCGGGTATAGTTCCCACCTTTCACCGGCGCTAGTTCGTGGCGCTGCGAACCAACCCTTGCCGGTTGACCTACAGCACGGGCGGGGTAGAGCGGCGGCGCGCGCATTTGCCACTGCCCTAGCCCTGCCGTGGCTACACGTGATACCTGTCCGTGTAAATTTACAAGTGTGTCATTAAAATAGGCGACTACTTCCCCCCTTCTGAATTTTCTGTCTAATAGGGTCAAACAGCCTAACATTATCACTCGGAAGCGCCTAATAAAAAAATTGAAAGAAATATTTTAACTCGGGGCACATGAAAAAAAATATGCGAGGCCTTCATATCTTATCAGCAACTGTATTATATGAAAATGGTAAGGCAGGCAATAAACGCGGCATTTTCCGTGACTGAAATATCAGTTCTTATTTTTCCTTTCGGATGATGCCTTGGTTTTCACGCGCACAGGCATAGGCACAGGGCACGATCAGTGACGCGAATGATTTCCCGCCGAGGGAGATACGGTTATCGCTTAGCTAATCGTGTTTCTGCTGCTCACGCTCCGGTCGGGCTGAGCGGACCGCTGGCAGCTAGCGCACTGTCAAACACATACAGCTAAAACTCTTAATCATGCAACTGAAGTGCACAACGAGTCTTCTCTTTGGTGAGATATAGCAGCGAAGGCATTCATTGGTACCGGTGATATTCCGCGGCAGATCCAAAACACGTGCGGTAAGCGTTGTCGGCTCGCTCGGCCAGAGGCGATGCGTCGACTAAGAAAAAAGAGGGTTGGGAGGGTAGAGGTTGGTTCTAAGCGCCCCCACTCTGTCAAGAATCTGTTGTACCGTTTCCTTGTTGGGTGCGCAGGCCGTATGAAAGTGCGCGCTCGCTGCTCCTCCAGTCCGGCCGTGGGTAGGGACGCTTAGTTCAGGCACTGATCCGCTATGTGGCGCGTGCCGGCGGACATTTCGCCTTACGTCACTGCTCGCGAGTCGCGAACGCTGCACCCACTTCTACGACGTGTGTCTGTCAGCTTGCCTGTTGGGCTTCAAGGGCCGTTTCGCTTACATCTTAGCCGTGACGGGGCGCTAGTTCTGTGGCGCACTGGGGATCTCGTTCAACGTGTCGCTCGCTTCATACTTGCTGCATTTTTCCAAAGATAAAGACGGAGGCGGACTGAAATAGTCTAAGAACATACTGATTATCGGGTAGACATATAGCTAACAGAAAAACGATATTTTCGGATGGGGCAGCCATTATTTTACTGATATTTTTCTTTCTCGAGTATTTAGAGAAGAAAAAATTGCATGCACGTTTTTTGTTCAGGCACTTACTTCTACGATTACTTTCCAATAATATCACGTGCTTGTAAACTTCAGAAAATTATAGGAAACAAAAGGATAAGCAGCTGCGATCCCGCCACGCTGTCCGGACGCTTCTACAGTATAGTCCTCAATTTCAGAAGTGCGTACCGTTGCGGAGTGCGAACAGGGGGGTCAAAACAATACCTAAATGCGGAGGGGATAGAGGGGGGATGCCCCACTCAGAAAATTTCAGGGCCTGTGATCCGAGTAAATAAGAGCGCAAAGCCGGCATCAGCCTGCGGCAGCGCAAGGGATTTTGCTTCGTGACAAAGGAAGTTTTATCAGTGACAGACCAAGACCGACAGGCATGGTGAAAAACAAGAAGGCGTAGGAGCGCCGCCTCGGGAACGCTAAACAAACTTTCCACTATTTTGCATAGTTTCCGAGAAGCGGCGCTGGCTGGCGGACACGAAAGCACGCTGGAAGGCTACGGAGCGGGGAAGGGTAGGAGAGAGCAACAGGAGAGTGGCTGTTTGGCCATTTTTTGCTGACGCGTTAGGCACTGTTTATACAGGCGGCGTTGGCCGAACACGACCTACGTGCATGCGACTGCCGCCAAGATAATCATGGCAGATGAAAAGAATAGGGAATGCGTACAACCAACGCGGGAATTAGAAGCTGTATAGCCTCTCCAGTACGCAGAATTGCAAGTCGCATTAGCTCTGTGTATGCATAGAAGGCAGTCAAGACGTTACTTCTGTCTATCAAGGCGAGTTTGAATATTTGAAAACTCTCTTCGCTAAGATTGATTTCAAGGAGTTCGCGAGAAAACTGCTAATTAATTTTCACGCGGGGGATGACGTTATAAATGAATACATATTACCCTTTTGTCCATCATACCATCTGCGTAGGTTCATGAGATTAAAATCCATGATTAGAAAAGGTCTCCGCGGCATGTATTTTTTAATACCCACTTGCAGTTCAATTTTTGGGTCTCTGTTACCTGTGGTCAATTCCCAAAACGTGGTGACTCAACCCATGTAGGGGAGAAGACTGCAACGTTACCATATTTCGTTTGCTGACCGGTGGCACCTAACCGTTTAGCCACCTATAGGCATCGAAACAGCCTTGCTTTACCGTCCGTGTTCATACAACAGTTTCTCCTGTAGAGCCCACAAAATCACTTACATGCGTGCATTGAGATTCCACGGCGTCATCGTCTGCACGTCGCGCCGATGGCAGTTACCCCGCACACGTTTGCTCACACTGCTGAAAAGTACCCATCGAGGTCGTATTTATTGCAACGCAGAGCCTTGCACTGTCTCCTGGTGTGCGCTACCTTTGTACATCATGAAAAAAAAGGCGGTCACCTAGGGATTAGGATCGGAGAATGTTGACTTCAGGCATCCCGGAGATAAGGTAACCAGTTAAGAGCAAATCCACTCTTTAGCGTTGTTAAGAGCTCTCTGCTGGTCATGTGTCAGCGCTCTGTTTCATCACAACGCCGCCGTTTTCTCGTAGAGTGAACATGCAGCGGTGTTCCAACGACTCTACAATTCGCCGTAGGCAAGGCACACCGAAAGTCCGACACAGTAGAGCCGAACGGGCAGATAAGCGTGTAAGATCACCGAATTCAGAGCAGTGCTACCAGAAGCCATACCACAACCTTGCACAACCTTGTAGGTTCTGAATACATTAAATGACGTAACACTAGTACTTAGCTTTCAGACCTATGAGGTCTGTTATCAAGAGAGCATTCCTAAACTGGCCGTTCCAGAAGTCGCAAACAGAGGTTTTGATGCACACTAAATCTCCTTATGCGCTATGAATGCGCACACGTTCTATGGCTTCCTCTGGGAATGATTAGGGCATAATTTGCTTTGTGCCTGGCTTGTTCTACGAACCTAGCGTAATATTGATTTGTAGCCTGTCATTACGTGTCTTCGAATGACCTTCAGATTGTTTACCATACCAATAAAGGAGATCGCTCAAAGACGACAACACTGCCTTCAGCGTGCACATGACTATGCTTGCGTGCCTAGAGTGCAAAAGCGTGGTGGCTTTCCATTGCGATACTTTACAGCTGCATTGCAAGTGTGACAACCTGCTTTCATAAAAAACCCTAAATATAGATTCGCAGCTGCTGACTTCGGATATCCGAAAGGATTTCAGAGATTGGCCAACGACTGTTGTAACTGCTCTCATCATATAGAATGGAAAATAAACTGTAGAAGAGCAACATTTGGGCAAGTTGGTATTGGACAGCGTCGTCGTGTTATATTCTTTCCCTCACGTTTCTGTATTTACGCTGGCGGTTGAAGATGGGGAATAAACCAAGGAATGCACAGTGTCAGGTAACTGTCACCCGCTATTTTATGCCCGCGTCACATGAAAACGAGGCTTCACTGAATGCTTACGTCGTTTGTATGTAGAAGTCTTTTATGTATTCGCTAGTGATACTTTACTACTCGTCTCGTTTGGCTCATGCTGGACCAAAGTACTACAATTAAACCTGGCTGTAACGAATCTCTATGTAACGAGTTCCTGGATTTAACGAAGTTTTTCAAGCCCCCAGTAGCAGCCCCATTGACACCCATGTGTTTGCGATCTCTATGTAACGAAGGCATTCGGACGGTGAACCTTGATGCAACGAATTCGCTATAGTGATGATCCAGTGTTTTTTGCACTTCTGAAAAATCTCCTGGAGGAATGCACTGAACTTCGCACGCACCGCCAACTACCGTGCGTTTCCAGTGTGAGTGCGGTGTCGGTGAGGTGCTAGGCCACCTGTCGGTAGGTGGTCCCGCGTCTCCACTGCTACCTGTAGTGTCGGCTCGTTCGTGATGAGCTCTCCTGCCAGAAAACTAAAGCGTTTTGTGTTTTCAAGACAAGCTCTCGCAATTTTAAAAGCTGCCTCCGCCGGAAAGAAAGAACAACATCAACGCCTGGTACAGCATCCCAGCTAGCACCCTCTCAACATGTTTGAGGGCGGCAAAGAGCATCAAGTTCGCGAAAAGGCGCCCTTTCAGCACAAGTGTAGCCCTTGAAACAGAAAAGTGTCGAAAGGCAAAAGTGATACTTATGTTACATTTGTGAATAGAGATTTTTTTTCTTGCTTCTTGCTTCTTTGGAGTGGCGTGTAGTGACTAAGTTCGTAGAAAAGCAGCGGGTGCAAATCACGCATTATTTCACTGCGAAATAAACCCTGTAAAGGTGAGTTCACCGCCGCTGACGCATAGCATTTGGTTTTGTTTCTCCTTCATTCGCGCGAGAAACCTGCATGTAACAAAAAAATTGAGATTTTTTCAACTTCGTTATATCCAGGTTTGACTGTAAATCAATGTGCATAAGTAACTTCTCGGTGTAATAATTTTAATGAACATCGGACAGGTCACGTTCCTGCACAAGAAGATTGGCCAGTGACGATGACATCTGTTTTGAGACACCGATGGCCGATCAGTTGTTGCCTTTTTGCGGCAATTATGATATGCTCACCCGCACTCTCCACAAGCCCATTCAATGTGATTGGCGAGTGAAATTACACCCGACACCAGTGCCTCAACAGCCGATTAGCCAGTCGGCGTCGCGGTAATATTTTCGCACTGAATTCGCGTAAGCGCACCTAGGACCACCCGTAACTTTTTTTCTAAAAAGTACGTGATTGCGTAAAAAAGGAAATAATGCTGAGTGATGATCTTGTCCACAACAGTTTTGCGATGTTCTATGATTAAGCGTAGTTTTTCCTCTGGCAGGTGCGAGCACCCGATGACATCTGAGAAAGTCCTGAATTACTCAACAGTCCGTGCACAGCACTGTCACTAAAGGCATACGTCCTGGGTGCATGGTAGGATATTCTAAAATCTTGGCGCTAATCAAGTATTGTAGCTCTACAACTCGTAATATACACTGCTTCATTTAAACAGAAAGCAAGAGCATACCGCGTTTTGTAGTGAAATGACCTGTTTGGAAAGAAAAATAGGAGGGTTCATATATTTGTTCAGCATTACGTGTATTTTCGGAAGAAAAAAAACGTATGTTATTGGGTTGCACAAAAACAGCACTGCTATACGGAGTACACAAGAACAAATACGCTTGCGTATTTGCCAGCATGCTTAAGCAGGGGCACGACTCGGGGAAAGTTACGACTTAACGTTAAACAATGGGAACATAAAACAAAGTAAAACATGTCTACTGTATTGCACCTGACACACACATACATGGGCAGAATCACATCAGCTGCCTGTTACCCGGCTAGAAGAGAGCTAATCTTGACGATAGCATACTATGATCTGGACAGATTATTCACGCAAAATAGAGCTCAATATGTCCACCAGTGACCGAATTTGTCATAAATTCGAGCTTTCATTTATTTGGCGATACGTGTCGCACGAAAAGTGCGCCTGGTTACGAAAGTGAACTGTTACGCGGTAACGAAGATTCTGTTTTCTAAGATATTTAACCAGGCTTTTCATTGATTCTTAGTTTTGTTACTAGTTTTTTTTATTTCATTTATTGATACTGCAATCCCCGTTGAAGGGATTTTAGCAGGATGGGTACAGACATAATTTTTTGCAATGTTGGCACTCTAGAATAGATACAACACAACAAACAATAACAAATAGAACAGCAAAATATGAATAATCAGATCACATTTGCTGCAAAAAACAATAGGGACGGCTTCGAGACTAGGTTATTTCTTAGTTCATTCCACTGAGTAAGTGAGTTTGGCTACCTGCAACCAACCACCAGTGCGTTTCACCTTACTGCTGGGTGGTAAGCCGTGACCGACCAACAAAATTGTATATCGATTCCTAGGCTTTACACAGATGTTTTCATAGACAGCAAGATCTCATCTTTTTGAATGTGGCTGCGCCTCATCCTGTGCGGACAGGCCAAGGGTACAAGTTCCAGGTTTCAGGATCAGAATATTTCCTTGGTACCTTCTCGGTGGGCTAGCGAGGACAAGACGCGTACCCTGGCATATACAATCGGTAACATTTAGAGACGGTTCCAGAAAAAAATTACTTACAAATTGTCACGTTGTGTCAATATAAATGTGGGGAAATTAAGTTGATTTATTTTTAAATTTAGTGGAGTGAATGCCTGAATTTAAGGAAAATTATCCCGCATGTATGTTGCCAAAGACCTATCATTGTACGTGCGAAGCATTTCAGCGAGTTCTACAAGGCGCAATTAGAAAGCCCGATAGGCGGCTTATTACCAATAGAAGCAGTTTTTACCGTTAGTAATGGAAGCGTACCGCAAAGTGACGTCAGGAAACACAGAATGGCCACCTACCACACATGATAGGTGCATGGCGATGCCACAGAACACAAGCTCCAGAACACCACAACAACATGGAAGTGGCTCGATAGCGAGAAAGGATGCACGGTGAGTCCCAGAAGGGGCCACACGGAGGGATGCTTGCTCAACCCTCTCTGCGCCTACGGCAAACTCCGGTGAGGGAAATCAGGCGTGAAGGCTGTGAACTCGACATGACCCTTGCTGTCAAGACGGCATGGCCGGCGGTACCTCACGATCACCTAAAGTACTGAAGGACTCGCCGGCGACTTCCTGAACGACTGGCGGCGATGGTTTCCGCTGCGAGCTGTGCCAGATGCCGTAGCCAAAGTATATCAGCATCCCTGCGAACAGCACAATAGTAATCGAACCTATAAAAGCCTAAAACTCGACTAAGCAATCTACAGAAGGATTTTAGGGTCACATTTTAGCACAGGCTTATGGATGCCCAAGAAGTTCCCGAAATTTATTGATTGTTCCGTGCACCGAGTATTGTATACCCAAGATTTTACTTGCAAACAGTTTTAAAACTCTTCCACCCCTTTTGAAAGACATAGGTAGTCTCAGAAGACATTCGCAAGTCAAATAAACTCATATAACGGCGAAAGCTTCTTCCTTTTTGATTAGCAATAAACCGTACACAGGCCTGCATATCTTAATTTGATTTTAGGGTTTAATGCGCCGACACAACGCAGGCAATCAGGCGCGGCGCATTGGAGAGCTCCGGATGAATTTTGACCACCTCGGGATCTTTAACGTGCACCGACATCTCGAGCACACGGGCGTTTTCTCCTAGTCCTATTTATGGTTACGTCTCATTCCGAATCTATGAGTCATTGGAATTAAACTTGTGGGTGCACAGGCACTCATGTTCAGTTGAGGCTAAATAGAACAAAAGCTACCAATTAACTGATCTGATTAGCGGTCTCCAAAATGCTCTAAAAGGAAGCGTACTAAAGAAATGAGTTGCACTTTGCCCTTACCGGCGGCCATCCAGATTCCAAAGCGTGCCCACGTGGCAGCAGGAAGGCGCATCATAAGGTACAGGTTGATGAAGATGTTTAACAGAGGGATGAAGGGCACCAGGGGGACCTGCAAGAGGCATAGGAGAAACAAGGTGTGACTTCCGATGCTACCACACGAGTGCAATCCTGAAAATTACAATTGCACTCAGTAAGAAGGAGGGCTATCAACACCTTCTGGTCGCGCAGACTCACAAGATTGCCGACCGAACTCACCGGAACCAGATAAACTTGATTCCAGCAATAAATGCACAGCGATGCACAGCCTGAATACCACTGCAGCTGACGTATTTCGTTTTTTGAGGCAAGCGGGCAACAAGTGCACTCCTCATCAAATACTGCTCAGATTGAAGTTGTGTAGAATTAAAATGGAAACACCAACGGAAGCATCCGCTAACAGTAATAGGGGGGGGGGGGGTTAACAGGATAGCTTAAGAAATACATTGTTTAGGAGCAAGATTTGGGCTCATATATGCGAGGTTAAAGCAAGACTTGCACAAATAAGCTTTATTCAGCACTTTCAGAAACGCCCAAACTTACTTCGCCAATTTCACAAAGCGCAACTTCTGCAATACGAAAAGCCAACTGCATTCCAACGATCCTACGGCCTAAAACCTGTTTGGTTGCCACGGCGCAGTTTCAGCTTGACTGCTGGCTCTTAATATACATATAATTATCTTGAGCACAGATCAGGTCATGCGGCAAACCGATGACAAAAGCAAGCGCGATGTTTCTCAGGTGAGCTGTATTTCTTAAAGCAGAAGCGTTATTTAACTATTGAAAGAATACTTGCCATCCTTTTTGCAGGCCAAATTGCCGACAGATAGTACATAACGGTGCTGGTGGTAGACACATAAAATGGCTGACCGATGGCACGGAGACAGAGAGAGAGAGAGAAGCTCTTTATTAGAAAAACAGAGTGTTTAGCCGGCGTACAAAATCGCCTTCATGCTACTCTGTTAGGGGAGGGGGAAAAGGAAGAAAGGCCCAAGAGAGAGGAGGGCAGAAAAGAGATGCAAGCTGAGAGAGGGACCAACGAAATTAAGTAAAAGGGCAAGAGCGAAAGTCTCAGAGTGAAGAGATTTAAAGTTTTTGAATTAAGCCAGTGTCGCTGAGGTACGAAAACAGAAATTTTAGGGCTAGGCGTTGCTGAGAAGAAGACGGCCAGGGCCCTAAAATGGTTTTTAAGGTCACTGGTCCTTGCGTATAACCTATGCGTGCAATGTTCTGTAGCAAAGTTGATCTAGAGTCCTTGTAGGCAGGACAGTGTTGTAAAAGATGCTCAATAGTGTCTTCCGATGCACAGTTGTTGCACCTGGGGGCGGTAGATAGTCCAATGCGGAAACGGTAGCTGTTGGTGTAAGCTGCATTAAGTCGGAGCCGATGAAATAATGTTTCTAGATGACGGGGGAGCTGGTGAGGAAGTCTTGACGACAGCTGAGGGTCAAGGGAGTAGAGAAACTTGTGGTGGTGGGTAGGATCTGACCACATTCTGTTTCTCTCTGAAAGGGCGTAACGTGTGGCCATGGTTGAAGCGTCGTGTTTGGTAAAAAATGTTCTTCGTATATTTCGGCGGGTGTGGCCTGCAGAGGCAGCGTCATCAGCTTTTTGGTTTCCCGTTATCCCACAGTGACCAGGCACCCACTGAAAAACAATATTGTGCCCAGCGCCTACTGCAAGGTGATGTAGGTAGAGAATATCTTGAACGGCAAGTTCATATGTGAAGTGCTCGCCGCTCTTAAGGAGGCACTGAAGGGCAGGTTTAGAGTCAGTGAATATGGTCCATTCGTTGGGCTCTTGACGTAGGATGTAGCGGATTGCCTCTTTGAGGGAGTGTAGTTCAGCTGATGTCGAGGACGTTGGTCTGTCTAAACGGTAGGAAAAGAGTTTACCAGTCGACGGGACGAATAGTCCAGAGGAAGAACTTTGCGGCAGCGAAGACCCATCAGTGAAAAGATGAACCCTGGTGGAATGCAACCTGTGCATGTAGTCCAACGCCAGTTGGAGCAGTTCAGCCTGAGGCGTTATCTTCTTAGATGTCATCCCTGGGATGCCTAAACCTATACGAGTAGACGCTAATGTCCAGGGCGGAAACTGAGATGGCATTGCTCGCGGTGGTTGCGTCGTTTTGGGAAGGCTCAAAGCTCTAATAGCATCTCCGAACCCAGAACTCTGGGCCGCAGTGATCCTGCTCAGACAGTGGGGTGTAGGTTGAAGTAGATGCCGGTAATGGACACGGAGCGACTCCTGTAACATGAGTGCGTCCAGAGGCAAGCAACGAGCTTCAGCGATGGTCCCGGCACCCGAAGAACCTCTCGGTAGTCCAAGACAAATGCGCAGGCTGTTCCGTCGAGCCGCTTCTAGCTTCATTTTGTTAGTAGGCGCTGCATGGTGTAGTAAGGGAAGGCTATAGCGTATGAGGCCATCGACGTAAGCTTTGTGAAGCTGTAGCATCGACCCGCAGTTGCTGCCCCAGCGGGAACCGGCAAGGTATCTCAGAACCTGAGACGTCGCAGAGATGCGGGCACACAGTCTTTTTATCTCAGGCGACCAGGAGAGATTACGGTCGATGATTACGCCAAGATACTTGTGGGTCCGGGCGTACGGGAGGGCTCGTCCACTCAGCAGAATTGGGTACTGATCCATGCGCTTCCTTGTAAACGCCATTGCAACGCTTTTCTCATGCGATAGGTGAAGTCCACGAGTAGCAAGGTAGGTTGAAATGGAGAAGAGGGCCTTCTGGAGACGTTGCTGAGTGGTGCGTCGGGAGCGTGCTGCGTGCCAGATACAAATGTCGTCTGCGTAGATCGTGATGTTAACTCCCCGCGGTAGGCACCGTTTCAGCTCTATGAGAGTCAGATTAAATAGCAGTGGACTTAAAACGGCTCCTTGTGGAACACCTTTTTCGACGGGGAAACGTGATGTGTCACCATCCGAAGTGCGCATGAAAAGCTGACGTCCAGCAAGGTAATCCTCGATCCAGGCGTAGAGTCTTCCTCCAAAGCCATGTACTGCAAGAGCAGTTAGAATGGCTGTGTGTGTGACAGAGTCGTAGGCAGCTTTTATGTCTAAGAAAATTGCGATTGGTATGCGGCTAGAATCCAATTGCTCCTCGACTGACGAGATAAGGGCAATTATATTGTCAATAGACGATCTGTGCCTACGGAATCCATTCATCTCTTGCGGGTAAAGGCGTCGGCTTTCGAGAAACCAGGACATTCTTTTATGTACCATTTTCTTCATCAGTTTCCCAATACAGTTCAACAGAGCTATAGGCCGAAAAGAGGAATAACACGTGGGCGGCCGGCTAGGCTTTAGAACAGGAGTAATTTGGGCGAGCTTCCAATCAGAGGGCAGCGTACCGCTCATCCAAGAGGAATTGTAGAACCCTAGGAGACGGAGCAGGGCATTGTGAGGCAAGTGCGTGAAGGTTGCATAACTAACGCCATCCGGACCTGGACACGACTTGGTTTTTACATCGGAGATTGCTGCTGTCAGTTCTTGTAATGTAAAAGGCAGGTCCAATGCTGGAACGGCTGATTCTGGAGGCCTAACAGGTGGAAGTGTATTCAGCGTTGAGGAGGAGAGGATCTTGCAATATTCCTCTGCGACCAATTTCATAGAGGAGTGCTCGTGCAGTGAGAGGGCAACAAAAGGGCGCAGCTGCTTAGGTTGCGTGCGTAACCCTTTGACAACACGCCAGATGCGCGTCAACGGTGTGTGAGTATTTAACGTTGCACAAAAGTTCCTCCACCGTTGTCACTGAAGCTTGTATAGGTGACGCATTACATGTCTCTGAGCCCTTCTAGAAGCTCGTAAATCTTCTAGAGATTTTGTACGGAGGGCTTTTCGCTCCGCACGGCGACGAATGGCACATAATCTTTGGTACTCAGCGTCATTATTGGGTTGATTCCAGCGTTTTGTTCTTAAGCATGTGAAATTCCGAAAACAGTGAAGTATCGCTGGGATAATTTCGTCATCTCGAGTCGCTGCCGTAATGCAGGTTCGTATGGCTTCCACGAAAGCTCTCCAGTCTGTGCACGCGACCTGTTCTTTGTAAGCCTGAGAGTGCGAGTCACGAGTTGATATCAAAATCGGGTAGTGGTCACTTCCTCTTGTCTCTAAGTCTGTGCACCACGTGAATTTTGCGGAAAAGCCAGCAGTGACGAATGATAGATCGATACAGCTGGTTGTTTTGGGGGATTTGAGGAAGGTAATGCTGCCATCGTTTAGGGGTTCAATGCCATGTCTAATTAGGAGGTCCGCGAGTTTTGCACCACGTAGGCTTGTCTGGGAACTGCCCCAAATTTCATTATGAGCGTTAAAGTCCCCACAGATAATGTGCGGCTTATCAGTCGACGTGATGAGGTTGTCCAGCGTGGTCTCATCAAACTTGGCGTTGGGTTGTAAGTACGCTGCGATAAATGTGAAAGTCTGAGAACCAATAATTGTAGTTGCGCAGACGTACTCATTTGTTTCGTGCGGTGAGACTGGAATTTCAACTGCCGGAACGTCAGTACGGAACCCGATAAGAAGCCGGCTTGTACCGCTTACTCGTTGAGAGTGGATGAAATAGTAACCACTCAAGCGGAAATTCTGATCTACTCGTGACTCTGAAATGACAACGAATGGGAATCGGTAAGTGTGAAGAAGCTGACGTAGATCACCGAGCTTCGACCTCAGACCACGAGCGTTCCACTGGAAAATGGTGCATCGTTTTAGGTGACTGTTCAATGACACTGTTGGCGATGGTGCTGCCGTCATTGTTTCCCGATGGTGAATGGCATACCAGGTAGGGAGCAAGATGCTGCTAGCAGAGGTTCCAAAGCCATGATAGCAGCAACTTCAGGCAAACCACTTGCGGATGGTATGGCGGACATAAGAGCTTTGAGTGCCGCAAATAACAGGGGAATTATCACTTTACTCAAGTCGACTTGCGTTGTAGGAGCGTGGGTCTCCGCTGGTGGTTCGGTTGCATGCTGAGTCACAAAGGGTAGCACAGGAGTAACGAAAGCTCGTGTCGGTTGTTGTTTCTCTTCAGGCTGGGGCTTTTTGGGGCTTTCTCGAACAGTACGTGCATAGGACTTTTTCGTTGTTGCGTTTGTGTGTGTTGAAAGCGAACCCTGAGTGGAGCTGGGTGTTGCACAAACCACTTCTGGATTTGGGGGCGGCTCGCGTTGTTTGGGAGCCCTTCCTTGAAGTTGCTCAACTGCGCGTGCAAGAGTGGCGGCTTTTTTCTTCGGGCAGGCACCGAAGGTTGCAGGATGTGGTCCATCACAGTTCGCACATCGAGGGTGCGCGAGCGAAGTGCAGTCTTTATACGAGTGCGGGCCTGCGCATATTTTGCATCGGACGGGCCCATTGCAGTGCTTCGCAATATGACCGTGCCTTTGACATTTGAAGCACTAGGTTGCTGTTCCCAAGTATTCCTCAACGGGATAACTGCAGAAGCCAAGGAAAATGCGCTTTGGTAATGCAGAGCCGTTTGGGAACTCCAGAAGCACTGTTTTTCGGCGACGCTCTGCCACTACACCATTTTCGCCCCGATCATAAGAGACTTGCCTTTTGGCAGATGTAACATCTTGATCTCTCAGGTAGGAAAGGAGTTCTTCGTCCGTGTACTCAAGAGGGACATCATCAATCTGACCACTGGGCCACGACTGCGGTAGAGATTACTGCGGTAGAGATAGAGATGGCACGGAAGATAGCGGACTGCTCAAAGGATAAAACGCAGGTCAATGAATGCCAAGAATAACGCCACATTCTCCGCGGAAGGTCCTATAAAGTCCTATATATATAGAAAAGTGCGTATATTTTGCGCGCGTTCAATTTCCAGTGGGGTACTCAGAAATGTGAAACGAGGACGGAATTTTTAGACCACTACTGCTCACTTATTTCAGCAAAGTAGAGGTGATCATACTGAATGTATCTAGGCCTCGAATTAGAATCATGTGCTGGAGACGTACTGAGCAAATCAGGATAAATCTAAGGATGGATGTTCATCAAGTAGCAATTATGTAAGTAGCAAAACACATCTGCGTGAACAGCACTCAAGCGCCCGCTACAATTCTTTGGCCGCTTTCTCGGCCTGGTAACGCAGCGAACCAAGAAAACACCGAAGACACGGAGGAGCAACGTCTTGTGAAACGGAGGAGCAAAGTGTTGTGAAAGTGTGAGGGGGAGGGCAGTATGCCGAGGCGGCGCCACAGAAGCCCAGCACGTGCTCCGTGATGCACGTACATAGGTCCTTCGGCGTCCTCCTCGTTGCCCTGTTCTCTTCAAATAACGCAACTCTCCCTCTACTCCTCGTTGTGTAGCTCATCTGAACCGCGTGATATATGCGCGGGATTTCCAAACACGATTTACAACAACATGCCTAACGGCAGCGACGCGCTGTGAGAAAACGGCAGAGTAGCGCACGCCGCCTTGCGTTTCGCTGATCACGTGATCACTTTCTCAGATGCAGCAGCTATGCGCCGAAACCTAGACGACTGCAGCTCACGCTGCGCACAAATGTTGCATTCGAAAGTATAGTAATCATCAGCTATTTTCAATAATAACGTGCAAGTCTACGAAAAGTGTTTTACCAAGCCTCTCGTACCACCATACACCCACCACCGATGGCACCACATCAGTAGTGTGCATTAAATGAAGCCACTGCCTTCCTCGTGACACTTGCTCAATGAATGTCACTAGCGCGGTGTACAAGGCGTCGGACTCTAGGCCATCTGCCTCAACAGCCGCTGAAACACAGTGGCGCACATAATAGCGGCATATTCGTTTCAAAACTCAACACAGATGCTTTTGAATGCACTGCATCATGGGGAGTGCTTAAGTGACCAATACATTTCAGCGGATACTTTCATCCTCGATAAGGTTTGCGCATCGATATTCTCACCTGTTGATTAAATGGGCACCATCATGCGCAACAAATATCCCCGATCGTTGGCAAACTCCCACATTACGTACCGCAAAGGTAAGGTTATCGGTGCCGGAGCTGGGCTGCCTGAAGATTGTGATGATGCAGAAGAGTGAGGCCACGGCGAGCAGCAAAAAAGGCCCAACGGCGGATCCTTCCAGTGCAAGCACCTTGTCTTCAGCAATCACCAACAGTGCTGTCAGCCCCAGAAACAGGGCGCCTGTGGGTAAAATAAGACACCAGAAATGAAACCCCGCTTTATTCAAGACCTGTATTTCCTCATGCACGCGGATGACATCACTCTATGGACAGTCCATCCAGACCTGCCAAGACAAGCCGAGTGCCTCCAGCAAGCGTTAACAGACTGCCAGAAATGGTGCGAGTATGTAGGCCGCACCCCCTCTTAATAGAAGACTGCTGCACTTACAGTCGCCAACTCTTGGGGCCGTCGCTTCCTTGCAGTATCGCCGATCGTCCTACAACTGAAGGGTACCGCCATTCCCATTGTCGGACACCTTCGGGTTCTGGGCTTAGAGATATCGGCCTCAGGGTCGGCAGCTCAGTGGATACGATCTGCTCGACAGAAAGCCGGACAACTGCTCCACCTTGTTCGCCGCATCTCCCAGAAGTCTGGCGGGGCCTGCTAGACGATGGCCAGTCTCCTAGTGCGTTCTGTACTACAGCTAAGGCTCGTGTACCAGGCACAGTTCCAGCACATGACGCAAGGGAACTAAGACCAGCTGGAGGCTATTGACAGGGCCGTCTTGCGCACTATTACTGGACCCCCCGCCTAACACCAATTCACAGCTCCAAGCAGAAGCCCAGCTAAACACGCTTGATGAACTCATTCATCAGCGTCGTTCCGCACGCCTGCTAAAACGTGGACTGGTTCCAGAGGCAGCAGCTCTCGCCGCGTACATGGACCAGCCGCCGAATACGATGCCAGCCTTTTCCGCCAAAGGCTGGCCTGGCTGTTCCATCAGGTGACGGAAAACAAGCCTCTGACAAGGCTACACGCCCGTAGCTCGGGACTTCACCAGCCTCCAGATGCCGTCCTTCACGTCCCTGACTGGGCGCCTGAGACGCAACCGCTGGATGTCCAGGCTTTTGCGGACGCCGGGGCATACGACTGCTTCGTCACCGCGACCTTGACGTGTCCCTCCTACGCTGCCCTAAATCAAAACTGCGCGTATGAGTCACTCCCTGTACTCCCAAGCCTGCTAGCAGAACTTACTGCCATTAGGGATGGCCTGCAGGCGCCTGCATCGACTTTGACTACTGGGGACAAGCTCGAACTTTACACGGACTCAACGGCAGCGATTCGGGATTTGCGTCACGTTGCGCATTGTATAAGCCTGGCCGCACGCATTCACGAGATTATGGACACTTATCAATGCCCTGTCCGCGTTTCATGGATTCGCCGGGACACGCTTACTGCCCACACTCTGGCAGATCGCGCCTGCCACCGAAGAGTCCTCCCACGGCCACTACCACTACTTCGCGTATCTACCCTAGAAGAACTGCTGGTGGAAAAAGACAACCTCCGCTGCGCCTCGCGTGCTTTACTTCCACCGCGTGGAACTGACCTCCCCAGTAGGCTCGCTCGCTGGGAGGAGGTCTTGCTGCGGAGGCTTTGAGTTGGGATGGCGTTATCCCCAGCAGTTACTCACGCTTGGCCTGCGCGATACCACGCCCCGTTTGCGGACACCTGCCCCTTCTGTGTGACTCCTGCGCCAGAAGCTGACGTTGAACACCTGTTGTGGACTTGTTCAGGTCTTAGAAACGCCAGAATCCAACACCTCCGAGGCACAGGGCTCCATCCTGGGAGACCCCCCGATCTTAAGCGTTGGATATGGGGACCCCAGTACCGGCCTCTCCTTGGGTTTCTGTGTGCAACTGGTGCAATTTTGTACTTATAAACCTCCCTGTTATGCCGTAGGGCAATCTATCGCATTAAAAAAACTTGCTCACCGCGCACACGGTTTTTCGAAGCCTGTATTTTTAGAAGCGTCATTTGTAACAGCAGAGTTACAGCAGTCACATCGGACATTTCATGAAGGATAAAGTTAGAGTGACGTTTCACATCGTAAGCGCGGATTAGACGTAAGCGCTCCGTGTACGTACAAATGATTTGGTCACACTGTCTCTCTCAGCCAAGCATTGAACGAGAGAGAACTTGGGTTTCAAGAAAATATCAGGCGTCATTACAATAGATTTTTTCTCCTGAAGAGCGCATAGCACCACAGTGTGGGGTGTGTGCTTCTTTCTGAGCGTCTACACATTGGTAGGCATCAGAGGATCAAACGAGATTCCGAGTACACGCAAAGTTCTTCTCGTCAGCCATGCTAGTGCTTGTGCTTTTGGTAACTGAGTTACATATTCTTTTACAGCAAACGTACTGTGTGCCCCACTGGCAGAAGAACCTCGGTGTTTCAGCCTGAGATGACGTCAAATTCCAAACGCCTTTAACTAAAAAAAGATGGAAGCTCATACTAACGCGCAAGACTTGAAGATAGCGAAGCTGTACGCAACCCTCACGACCATCACGGCAGTTTAAATCCACAATTGCAGCCGATTTGCTTCATCGCTGCTGCCACCATGACCTTTACTCCATCATTGTTGCTGAACTGCGAGCTTCAGTTTTTGGAAGTGATTATCATTAAACATCACCCTTGAGGGGCGCACGCTATGACGTGTCCTCCTCGTACCGAGCAAGAGCTGCCACTATAACGGCGAAGGCTAGAGTGTATTTTGTTTTTGTTTTTTCTGTCGTTGGGGGGGGGGGCGGGGGGGGATCTTGGCCAATCTTCCTAAGTGGGTATGTTTGGCTTGGAAAACGGGCGCCGGGTATGCCGGGTGGTCGCCGCGGGGTGCGCGCGAACGCGTGCTCGGATTTTTTTGGTGTTTTCAACTGCGGAAACGCCAAAAAACGATTTGCTAAACATATTCGCTGCTAAAAAATCATGACAAGAGCGGAAGTACACCCAGTGACATGCGGTGGAACCCAAGTGGTCTGAACACCATTCTACACTTAGTGTTTTTTTTTTATGGCCACGTTTGGACATTAAAAATACAGATAGAAAAGGCAGATCACTAGCTATTTGCTTGCTCGCGCAGTGCAATTAAAACCCGCCATATTCTTTACTTTTGCTGTTTCTGAATATGAGTTCGGTGCACAGGACTGGGCCTTCCGTACTTCGAACGTTTTGCCCACATTCTCACAGGCGTACTTTCTTGAAAGCGTTGCAAGGACGTTGCTATTGGGGACAGCCACGCGTGACCTCCATATGCTGAGCAAGGCCAGCAATATCAATAAATGATGATACACAACATCAATATCTTGCAGAAATGAACCCAGAATACTATACAAATTTATCAGGAAATCCTTTTTATCGTACGCCTTTTTGCCTCCCGGGTTGACTGTTAGTCAATTGTAGTGTCTTCAAAAGCCTTTCTTTATTATTTGTCGACATCAGATTTCAAAACCACTTCTGTGGTTTTTACAAAAACAATTACGAGCAGTTGAAATTGTCAGCTCGTTACTACAAATTAACTTTTTCAATAAAAACTGTGAGAGCCTGCGAATCGTGCTTTGATATGAACATTATTTTTTAAGCATCTTTTCTAGCATTGTCAAGTAAAGCACGAACAGCGTTAACCGAAAGGGCTTCTGCTTCAAATTTTACGTATATAAATGCTGCTGCGTGTCTTTATGCCCTTCCAATGTCAAGCGCCCCAAGTGGTCTGGATATTTTACCGTAGGTACCTGTATTAGCTAGGACTACACGCGCTCTATTTTCAAGACATTTAACAGTAATTCTATATTTTTTGCAAAAGTTTCTCTGTTTATCACCAGTGTAAGTAACCGAAAACGGCTAACAAATCATCGTACGACCACCCAACACCCCGTTAAAACGCAGTGGCACCAGACCACGCTAACAGGCCGTGGTAGAGGAAGACCAAGGGCAAACAACTAACCTAGGGCGAAGGTAAAAGCCTTGACGATGTGTGCTGTGGCCTCAGTGGGGATGGAGAGACCATCCAGGTTAAAAAGCATCGTGGCCGCACTCCGTGCACGCGGCGGGTGCTCTTTTGTTCCTGTCTTGTCAAGGTCACCAAGGGGCAGCGACCCCTCGGCAACGTCGTATCTGCGCAGCGAATGGATCCCCACGCAGTTAATACACACTCACTGCAGCATTGTAACTAAAGTGGGGAACGAAAGGCGCACCTCCAGTGCACAGCAATGTTATCTTAAACACTATAACTTGTTGTTATCACCTGGAAACTGTACAGAGTAAACAAGGTGTGTTCGGAACAAGCAAAAGTGCTACACGATCATCGAGACAGAGAAGTATTTAATCATTGGAGAGGTTAGATCCAAACAAAACAAAAGCTGGCTCATCCAAACTTTCGAAATTGAGGAAGATACAGTGGCTTTTTTTTTAAGAATAAACGCGGTAATAAAAATTGGAACGGATCACTACTGGAACTTGTCTGCGCTCAGATGTACAGCATGCAGATATTTACATAAACAATATAGTGTCCGCATATCTTCGTCACTGTAAAGAAACGCCAGAGGGCAATGAGTCCTTGGTCTCGCTTGTTAGGTTGTCCCACAGGCTCTATAGTTTCTGCAGAGATAGGGGTGTCCCAGATAACAGGTTACAAATTGCCGGAAAACCAGCTGTTCGTTGATATGTGCTGAGGCATGGGGTTTTCAACGGTTTTTTTTTCTGTTTGTTTTCTGTTTCCTTTATGTGTGTCGCGTGTTCACTGCATACCCAAAACATGTTCATTCTTTCAGATTTTTTTCTCGCCAAATATCACTGAAAACTTTATATATCTTCGTCGATTGGGTTTGTATGTAGTGAACCACGAATTTCTTGGCGCTTGTTTTATACAATGTGCCCGCGAATTTTTTTCCTTCAGTTTGTGCGTATTGCAGTTCTTATTCGTTCATATATCTATTACGCCTTGTGTCAGCTGCTTGCTCTTTTAAAGCGTTTCATGTAACCCTCCTTACCCAATGCTCTCTCGCTTGTGAGGTATTTTAAATGAATGAAAAAGTGTGACGGAACGCCTCGCGCCTCCGTCCATGTGTGCGCCGTGATAGCAGCACAATGCTGCCGCCGTACTTCACCCGTGTCATAACTATTCCGCTGTCCACAACCACAAGGTTACAACCACACGGCTATCACAACGGAAAAGTATTCCGTGTAAGATCTGCACAGCTGTCGGCGCACCATAATAAATCAAAGGCACCTTCTCTGCACACCTGAGCAGGAGCACTGACACGGCAACCAGGCTGTAGGCTAGCAGCGTTCCGATGGACATCATGTTGGCGAGCTCCTCCACGTTGAACATCATGGCCATTACACCTGCAACACACAGTGACGGCAGTCAGTCATACATGTACATGTACGATAGCGGAGGCTGAAAGCAATCGAAAACTATAAGGCTATCTTAGTTCCTGCAACAATTCCAGGTGCTTTGCTTCCAGCCTTGAGCCATAGTTTGTGAAGGACAAGGTCCGTTTATTTCCAAGAATATGAAAGCCACGATCACTTGCATCCATCAACGAGCAACGAGTTTTAAAACGTCGCTTGATAATTTAATTGTGTTCACAGTGTAACAGGTTGATTTTTGTTAGTTGTTTTTTATTTCATTCTGACACTGTAAACAGTTACATTTTGATGTTAGTTGCCTTCTTATTTTTAAAATGTTGCAGTGCCTTGCTCGTTGTTTTTTTCTTGTACACTGTTCGTCAGTGCCCGCTCCTCTCTGCAATCTTGTAAAGCCCTCAAAGTTCAATAAATGAAATGAACCAAGTGTGCGGTGTGCGTTTGTGACCTTTGTTTGCCATTTACCCACAGAGGTTTGGTTGCAGCAGCAACTGCTACCACATCCAATGCCGAAGGAGCTATACATAATAAACCAGTTGATGTCGATACCGAGACCAGTGGAAGCGGCCGTAGTGCAAAAACCTGCACGGCGCGTAGTGAAGCCCCGTGCCTTCTTGAAAAACCGTAAGGTTACGTCTAACATATTTCTGGCGCATGCCCGCGTTTCCCCCTTCCGCTGTGCCTCCAGTGATTTTTCTGGCTATTAAACAATGGTGACGATTTAGAGCGCACTTTTTGGGGTTCTTCAATCTTATTTCTGAGCCGCATCACATTACTAAAGACACATGACACGTGGCAGTCGAAGGGTACTTCTCCGCACCGACAAAGTTTTTTCGGTCTTTAACCGACGATGCTTTCGCATAATACCACTTATAGCGCTTTCCTTTGGGCGAACAGGAGCACTGCTAACTGCACCCAAAGTGCTCTAGCGAGTTCTGACGTCTTCCAGTGGTCGGGCAGGAGCAGGGGCGTTGTGTTTCATTGGTCGATGAGAAGCGCTTTTTTGGCGCCGAGAGCAGCCGAGAGCAGTTCTCGGTGCTCCGTCGCCAGCGGCGGAGTAACAGGGAACGCCGAGGAAGTCACATGACCTCTTTTGCGTCACTTCTGGTTTTATCCCCGGGTGGCGGAGGAAAAATGGCGGAATCCAGCAGCCGCGGTAGTCGCTAAGTGCGTACGGCAGCAGCTAAGCGCTGCCGTCTGGTCAAGGAATTGCTGCTACTTTTAGATGATGAAAGCACCACAGATTCAAGCGCAAGTTCATCATCGGACAGCAGCAGCAGCAACGACGACGAGGATTTTACATTGCATGAGTTAATGTTCGAGCACCTGTTCACCCCGCCGGAACAGCGATCGCAGGTAGAGTCGTATCTGGAAAAGACGGCGGACGCTGTTATCGTTCCCAGCTAATTTTGGGAGACACGATGGTGACCCCTTTATCATGAACATAAACATCCGCCCGGCTTCTTCATTCGTCGCCATGCGGAAGGCAGACACAAAACCACCTTCACGTATCTGGAAAAACTGGCGAGGAATAACTGCGTGTAGGCATCACGAGCGCGCGAAATGCTCCGGCAAGCGAGCGAGGGAAACGTTTGGTCACATGACTCTTGACATCTCGCCCTCCCCCTCTTTTCACTGCTCCCGGAGCAGCGTGAAGAGAGAGAGAGAAAAGACTTTATTCATAATTCCTGCGTGCGGGAGCACCCCAAAAACCGCGCAGGGCAGGGGGTCCCTGTCTTGCTAGACCTCAAGAGATGCCGGCCGGGCTCGAACTACTAGGAGTTTCCTCCGTTCGCTCTTGCCTAGCCAAGGCCCTCTCGAGCCGCTGGATGGCTGCACGTTGCAGTTCGTGGTTACCCTAACGGAGCAAGCCCATGAAGTCCACCGGAGCAGCTCGCTCCACTTGCTCCTGTTCGCCCAATGGAATTCGCCATTAGGCGAAAAGACTATGCCCGCAACCTAACAAACCAAATAAATACTGACTTAGCTCGCTCATGTACTTCAGCATCTCCCCCTTCCTTAGTTCACTTACCGGAAAAGATGCCTGTTAGGGCTGTTGCGATTAGAGGCGTCTTTAGGCGTGGATGTACTGTGGCCAGAACACGAAAGATGAGACCGTCAGAGCCCATGGCGTAGAGGACCCGTGGAAGGGCGAACATGCCACCCAGGAGGCTGCAACACGCAACCAAATCATGAGCGACCGCATTTCGCAACCCATCTGCACACGCATAAACAGGATGCAACACTTCAAGTTTTACGTCCATCCTTTCGGAACTCAGTCACTCAACTGAAATCGGTGTGTCACTCTAAACCAATACTCCCAATATATAACATTTGCACACATGTTAACGGCATGAACGAACACACTGCAACCCTTTTATAGTTTTCAGGGCACTCCGTGTCTACACGTTTTAATGACTTGTGTGTCGGTAAAAGCTTTTTGTGAACTCACCCAATATAAAGATAAGAGGCATTTTCAGCCACGTACTAAAGCAGGTGGCTCGAGTAAATTTGCATTCTGACTTGCATGCGCTGAAATGTGCTGCTCTAATTTCCAAATTAGTGCTAAACTTTTTTCGCGATGGGCCCACCGACTTAAGACAATGTTTTCTTCTGCTGACCGTAAAACCAAGAAGAGCAGATGTATGCGCTGGGTAACGTAACAGTTTTCGCACTCTAGCCGCAACTTACGTTCATTTGCTCGCTTACTTTATACCGGGTAAAAAAACGTGTTAAATGTTTTATTTTAATGTATCGGTGTGCAATTGTCGGCTAGCGCACACATGACCAGAATAACAAGGAGCACTTGTGTGTCTAGGCAAATACTCCCATCCGCTGCCATTACTCCTCACCCACTCCTCGAAATAAGGAAGGAACCCCGAAGGAACCTTACTCTTCCTTCTGAACCCTCACCTTGTGGAGAGCCCTGCATGCCCCTACGGAAATTGTCCACTTGGCAACTGGCCACCCAATCTGCAAATGAAGCCAGAATGTAGTATATCATCTCAACACAACCATGCAGAAATTATCCGGGAAGCATTTCAAATGACTAAATAATCAGAAGCCTCGTCAAATGGTAGTCCAACAGCAGACACCATTACTGTGGAATGCAATGCAATCCTTATCAGGCACTGGAAAGCCACTTTTAACTCCTCAACAGGTGTCTTCGTTGGTCTGCCAGTAACCAGGCCCTAAAATCTACAAATGAATATGATGCTTTTTATATTTATAAACGAAGCCATTCCTTTAACTGTTAAGGGGATATAAATATCACCTGAACTATAAAATATGGCTTATGGTAATACTTCTAAACAGTTTTTGTGAGCGAAAGCAATGACTATGCAAACACTGTTTTGTAATTTTTCTTCCTTTGGTTGACATTTACCGGCCGGCCGTATAGCAATACCTATTGGATGATTTGATTCCTCGTTTGGATTGCACGGGAAAAAGCCCTGCCTGCGCGCAATCGATCGTGAGAGGGGCCCCGCATTCTGAATCCCTCCCCCCCTCGCGCCTCTAGTTGAAGCGATCCTTGGAAGCAATTGTCACAAGTAAAAACATTGTGGTATCCTCCCCTCACCCAGATTAGGAGAAACACATGGAGTGGATGACAGACTGGTAATACGGCCACGAGGGACCTAGCCCCGGCGGAAGAGCCGTTAAAACATCGCCTTGTCACATGGTGCACCTGCGCCGAAGCGCGCGCACAGCTATGCAGCCGCCGCTAAATGATCAAGCACAGGTCAAACAGTCGTTTTACCCTAGCCGTGCCACGTGTTGTCGCAGCAGAGAGTCTCGGAGCTAGTGCCGCTAGATAAGGTTACAGAGTATTGATACTCTTTTCTCTTATTGTTCCGTGCCGCCGCCATGGTGATTGGTCATTTCGTATCACGTTACATTTGTTTACACTGCAACGGTTCATGAGCGGTGCCATTTTGTTCCTTGTGCATTTTCAGTCGGTAAACTATGGTAGACATTTCCTCCCGGCTCTGCGGCTGCGCGCGACTGACGTTGTTCCGAACACGAGTTAAAGATAACGTGTGTAGCAGCATTTCAGCAGCAGACGTGCTTGCGAAAATGCCGTTTTGCTGTATCTTCGGCAGTGTTCTTAACAAACGCCACGGTAGAAGTTAGCGGCGAGGCCATAAAAGCGGCAATCTTGCAACACTGATAAGCAACAAAACGGCCGCCGTTGCTGACTTGCGTTCCTGAGTGCCGCTACTGTTATACCTTATCTAGTGACACAACTCGGAGCAAGTTAAGTGATAAGGAAGGTGTAGCTTGGGTGCCGATGGCTGAAGGTAATTTCAGCACCATGAATCACTCTAAAAATGCCATGTGGTAGAGCTTTCACTCTAAAATTGTATATACCTTTTGTGAATTTGGTAGTTAAATACCATTTGTGATTTTCATTGTCATTCTCTGTTGAAGTTATTTCACATTTACATTATGCGCGATGCTACAGTAAGTTTGCATCGGGGATGTTGTGTCTTCACAGCGAGATTTGTACTTTTATTTTGTTTTTATTAAGCGCGGTATGGCGCAGGCATACATATATCTTTGTGACGATACCGAGTGTGCAAAATGAAGCCTTAAGATTTTTTTAATTAGGCACTGGGAGGCAGGCGAAGACCACATGTGCAAATAATTTATGTGGCCAGAGTGACACAATGTGAGATGATCATTATCACTGTTAGGAGCCAGCAGTAAGTGGGTATGTTTGTATTGAAACTTTAGAGGCAGTCGTGTTTCTACACAGTATCTGTTGTAAGAATTCTTATAGCGTGCGTGTGCTCCGAGACATCCTACTCCAAATTTATATGGTCCTTCGCATGATTACGAGTCCAGGGCAGTTAGGATCGGCTCAAAGCTCCTCCCTGATGTGACGCGGCTGTTGCGGATGTTGCGCTGTCATATCTTGATTTTGCCTGCCCAAAGGGGAAGGGGGAAAGTGTCGTCTTTGTCAATGCCACCGCTCCGTTGTCAGAACTAACGCGCACGCGACAGCCGCTTCGCACCAGGGCGGAGCTTTGCGGCGACCCTAACTCTCGTGCCCGCGTAATCATGCGAACGACAAATGTAATTTGCAGTGGATATCTCGGACCACGGACACGATTGAAAAATTCTTCAAACCGATGCTGTGTACAAACGTAACTTCCTCTAACTTTTCAATACAAGCATGTCCACTTACTGCAGTCAAAAAACAGTTATTTATTCAACTTAGTGTTTTGGGTGGCTGACAGTGAAAATCGTTATCTCACTTTGTAACCCCCTAACCACATATCTTATTTGCACAGGTCATCTTCGCGTGGCTCCCTGTGCCTAATTTTAGGAAAACCACATAGCTTATTTTTGAACAGCCGGTATATGCCTCACGTTGCATTCATTGCTTTGTTAAGTTTTTGATCCAATCCTTTTCCTTTTTAAATCAATCGCCTAAATCATTCGATATGGCAGACATCGCGAATTTCCGTACTTCATTTTGGTTTTTGGTTTATTTTGTTTTTAGCCTTCTGCAACCAAAAATTCTCGCTAGGTCTGGCTATTGATCGTCCTTTGTCGCGTTTCTTTGGCGCCAAGTTCTCTTTCTGTACTTGCTTGCTTACCGTAATATATATATATATATATATATATATATATATATATATATATATATATATATATATATAAAATTGCAGTCCTTATTGCAAGTGCTGTTTGGCGTTTTAACAGTGTTTTATAGTGCCGAATGAGGTATGATTACATTTTTTTTTTTGCAGGAATAAATAATTGAAAATTCAAGTCGAGAAAAAATGCGCCGTTTTTTCCGGAAGCGGGAATCGCACCCACAACCTCCGCATAACGCGTGCGGTGCTCTACCATTGAGCTAGTTCCGCGGCGACTCCCTTCTCGACTATACGGCGGGGTTTTGTATTTACGACTGCTCAGAGCCCGGTCAACTAGCGCCGCCCCTCGACCACCGCGGGAAGACGTAGAACGTCTTTTCCCAGCGGCCGCACGTAAGACGTGGTCGGAAGTCGGGGATAGCCAAAAGCATTTCAGACTGCTGAAGCCAGAACCCTCGTAATGCATTTTGTAGAACAGAGACGTACGGGACGAGGGATTCCGTAAGGACACATATCAAAGTTGCAGTCCTTATTGCCAGTGCTGTTTGGCGTTTTAACAGTGTTTTATAGTGCCGAATGAGGTATGATTACATTTTTTTTTGCAGGAATAAATAATTGAAAATTCAAGTCGATAAAAAATGCGCCGTTTTTTCCGGAAGCGGGAATCGAACCCACAACCTCCGCATAACGCGTGCGGTGCTCTACCATTGAGCTAGTTCCGCGGCGACTCCCTTCTCGACTATACGGCGGGGTTTTGTATTTACGACTGCTCAGAGCCCGGTCAACTAGCGCCGCCCCTCGACCACCGCGGGAAGATGTAGAACGTCTTTTCCCAGCGGCCGCACGTAAGACGCGGTCGGAAGTCGGGGATAGCCAAAAGCATTTCAGACTGCTGAAGCCAGAACCCTCGTAATGCATTTTGTAGAACAGAGACGTACGGGACGAGGGATTCCGTAAGGACACATATCAAAGTTGCAGTCCTTATTGCCAGTGCTGTTTTGCGTTTTAACAGTGTTTTATAGTGCCGAATGAGGTATGATTGCATTTTTTTTTTGCAGGAATAAATAATTGAAAATTCAAGTCGAGAAAAAATGCGCCGTTTTTTCCGGAAGCGGGAATCGAACCCACAACCTCCGCATAACGCGTGCGGTGCTCTACCATTGAGCTAGTTCCGCGGCGACTCCCTTCTCGACTATACGGCGGGGTTTTGTATTAACGACTGCTCAGAGCCCGGTCAACTAGCGCCGCCCCTCGACCACCGCGGGAAGACGTAGAACGTCTTTTCCCAGCGGCCGCACGTAAGACGTGGTCGGAAGTCGGGGATAGCCAAAGGCATTTCAGACTGCTGAAGCCAGAACCCTCGTAATGCATTTTGTAGAACAGAGACGTACGGGACGAGGGATTCCGTAAGGACACATATCAAAGTTGCAGTCCTTATTGCCAGTGCTGTTTGGCGTTTTAACAGTGTTTTATAGTGCCGAATGAGGTATGATTGCATTTTTTTTGCAGGAATAAATAATTGAAAATTCAAGTCGAGAGAAAATGCGCCGTTTTTTCCGGAAGCGGGAATCGAACCCACAACCTCCGCATAACGCGTGCGGTGCTCTACCATTGAGCTAGTTCCGCGGCGACTCCCTTCTCGACTATACGGCGGGGTTTTGTATTTACGACTGCTCAGAGCCCGGTCAACTAGCGCCGCCCCGCGACCACCGCGGGAAGACGTAGAACGTCTTTTCCCAGCGGCCGCACGTAAGACGTGGTCGGAAGTCGGGGATAGCCAAAGGCATTTCAGACTGCTGAAGCCAGAACCCTCGTAATGCATTTTGTAGAACAGAGACGTACGGGACGAGGGATTCCGTAAGGACACATACCAAAGTTGCAGTCCTTATTGCCAGTGCTGTTTGGCGTTTTAACCGTGTTTTATAGTGCCGAATGAGGTATGATTGCATTTTTTTTTGCAGGAATAAATAATTGAAAATTCAAGTCCAGAAAAAATGCGCCGTTTTTTCCGGAAGCGGGAATCGAACCCACAACCTCCGCATAACGCGTGCGGTGCTCTACCATTGAGCTAGTTCCGCGGCGACTCCCTTCTCGACTATACGGCGGGGTTTTGTATTTACGACTGCTCAGAGCCCGGTCAACTAGCGCCGCCCCTCGACCACCGCGGGAAGACGTAGAACGTCTTTTCCCAGCGGCCGCACGTAAGACGTGGTCGGAAGTCGGGGATAGCCAAAGGCATTTCAGACTGCTGAAGCCAGAACCCTCGTAATGCATTTTGTAGGACAGAGACGTACGGGACGAGGGATTCCGTATGGACACATATCAAAGTTGCAGTCCTTATTGCCAGTGCTGTTTGGCGTTTTAACAGTGTTTTATAGTGCCGAATGAGGTATGATTGCATTTTTTTTTGCAGGAATAAACAATTGAAAATTCAAGTCGAGAAAAAATGCGCCGTTTTTTTCCGGAAGCGGGAATCGAACCCACAACCTCCGCATACCGCATCCCCGACCGCACCCCCGCAAAGTTTAATTTTGTCCGCATTGAGGGCACCGCGCTGACGGAGTTACGCCCCATGCTCTCAAGCGGTCTCTAGTGGGCAGAACGCCCCAACCACGCTCCCACCCGAAATCTTTGACGTCCGCTGGGAGGACCGAAGAAGTCTAATGCCTCCAGCGCGCCTTTTTAGAGCGCGTTTTTTGCTCAGCAGTGCGTTCCGCCACAGCAAGTTGCTCGCAAAGTTCGCTTGGGGCAATGTCCGAAATTTCCAAGTCGGGGATCTGTGCTAACAGTTCTGGAAAGGTTTTCGTGACATAGGTGTAGAACGGCGGCGGTTCCTCTGCCAAAGGGCCGATATAAGGGTCACTGTAAAACACACCTCGCGATGTGCCCAGGAAGTAGTTTAAAAAGCTGCTTCCTATGTTGTCCGGGTTTCGCGTCAAATCTACAAACCTACGCAACGCCAGGACGCTGCACATTGTCGACATGCATGGAAGGCTGTATCCCCCCATACTGGTTGGGAGCCGCATGAAATCCCGAGCTACCCTCTCCGTCTTTCCTCCCCAAAAGAAAGAGAAGAACTTGCTCTCCAGCTTCCGCACTACATTTCGGGGTGGACGAGCTATGCGCGCAACGTAATAAAGAGCGGAAGAAACGCATGCTTTAATTACGAAGCTACCCTCCGTAAAGGACAGTTTAAATTGCGCAGCCACCGACAGGCGCTTTTTGGCCTTCTTCACAATTCCCGTCCATGTCTCACGCGCCACCTCACCTGAGGCGTGGTACCTTACACCAAGGACTTTGACGGCGGCGATCCACTCCACTTCTCCCCAAAGGTCTGACGTGAATGCTCCAAATCGCAGTGCCTTACTCTTACCCCTGTTTAACTGCGCGCCAGACAGCTTGCTGTAGATGGAATAGAGGGGTGAGAACGCGGTAAAGCTGCTGTCGTCCCGCAAAAACAGGGACACGTCATCTGCGTACGCTGAAACTTTTTTTTCTGGGCCTGACCGGGAAGGGGAAAGCCACGTATGCCAGGACAGTTCGCCACGCCTCTAAGTAGAGGGTCGATTGCCAGGACAAAAAATAGGGGGGAGAGTGGGCACCCCTGCCTGATCCCTCGCTCAACTGAGAAAGGGGCGCTAAGTTGTCCGTTTACGAGGAGTCGGGGAGTGAGGCCACGGTACCAGAGGTTTAACCTCGTAATTAGTTCCATTGGAAAGCCGAATCTGCGAAGGACGGCCATCAAATAACGATGTTCCACTCGATCAACGGCTTTGGCTTGATCCAGCGATACAAAGCAGCCTGGAATGCCTGTTCGAGTGGCGAATGCGAACAAGTCCCTGGTGAGAGGCAGGGCCGAAAAAATAGAGCGCCCCGGCACGCTACATGTCTGGGCAAGGCTCATTACGTGCGGCAACACTTAGGAGAGGCGCCTTTAAATTATGGTGGCTACGATCTTATAGTCAGCATTCAGCAAAGTAATAGGCCTATATGCTCGCGGGTCTGACGGTTCCCCTCCAGATTTTGTTATAAGGACTATGTTGCCCTCTTTAAAAGAAAGTGGCCGCACACCATGGGTGAAAAAGGCGTTCACCATCTCTAACAACGGGTCCTTCAGGCACGAAAAGACGGCTTTGTAAAAGCTCAATGGGGTGCCGTCTGGCACCGGGGCTGAGGACGGGTTCATGCTTCCGACTGCATCCCACAGCTCCTCGTAAGAGACAGGAACGGTCAAAGTGTCAGCTAAGGAACTGGAAACTTGTGGAAGCTCACCGCAAAAGTTGCGAACATTCTCCTCAAATTCCGGGGAAGATTCGCGCTCTCCTGACGCCTTAAAAAATTCCCTGAAGTGGTGAGTGAACACTTCACTTATGTCGGCTGGACGCGAACTGGCCGCGCCGTTCGGCAACACAACATGGGGCACGTGCGCTCGACCGACGACATCTACCGAACCTGCCCTAATATACCTTAGTGCCGACGGGTCTGACAAAGGCCTGCCTTGCACGAATGCGCGACCCGCTGCGGTAGACGACTCACACAAAAGCCTCTCGTAGCGCGCCCTCAATAGACCCTCATAGTCGCGCATGGCAAATGTCATTTGCCCGTTCTTTATGATGCGCAACCTCCTCAAAGCCTCATCCAGTTCTCGTGAGATGCGCGCTTTACGTTTGCGTCCCGCCTCCGTAAGTATCTTGCGCCAACTCGACTTCAAGTCTTCCCACTCGTTCCTCTGCGGCCCGGTTTTCAGCTGGTCCTTAAGAGAAGCAACGCTATCAGGATCCGCTAGCAGGCAGATATCCATACGCCACATGCCATGGCTGGAGATGGTTCCGCGTTGCACCAGCTTTACGGAGACGGGAGAATGGTCGGAAATACGAGGTGTGCCAAACGGAAACACCAGCACCTCGCAGCTTTCGAGGCATCGACTGATTTCTGGGGGCAGATAGAATTTGTCCAGCCGGCTGGCGGACGCTCCTCTCGCCCAAGTTGCAGCGAAGGTGCCGCCGTGGGTCTGCACCCAAGCGTCACTCAGTCTACATTTATCTACCAAGTCACCAATAGCGCACGCACCGCGCCACGGTCTTCCCTGACCCGGCCCCCGAAGGTCTCGAACAGGGTCTAAAACGCAGTTAAAATCACCCACTAAAAATGTGGGTAACTGTCGAGTAAGGAAACATCCAGCGATGCAAAGAAATCTGTAGAAAGGTGACGCTGTGCCAGCGCGTGCACGTTTACAGCACGTACTCGGCGAGAAAGAAGGTAAAAATCGACCGCGATCGTTCGGCCGTCAAACCCAAAGGTGACATGTGCTTTTTGGCGCAAACTGGGTCACGAAAATATTACGCCAACTCCTGAGGTAGGCGAGTTCGACAATGTAAAAAAAGCGTCAGCACAGAAGCGCTCTTTAAACAGGGAAACATCTCGAGGCGTGCGAAAATTGCACTCCTGCAAGGAAAGAACATCAACGTTTCGCGCTCGAGCAAAGTGCATAACCTCCCACTGCTTATCCTGGTTTCGAAAGCCTTCGGCGTTCAAGGAAAGAAAGTGCACTAGCATAAAAGGTTAAGGCGCTACTTAGCGTTCATGTTCCTTTCTTTCTCCACTGAGCTCAGTGATCGACTCGCACGCCGAACATACCACGAGCTCCTTGGGCTTGGCGTAGCGAACGCACCTCGTGAGCCGCAAAATAGAACAAAACTTATGGCACGTGACATGAGCGGCACGCGAGCACGGAGCAACTATATAGGTGGTTCGATAGGGGCCGTGTGCAACGTGGAACGATGTCACGCGACCCCGGAACGGAGCAACAACCAGAAGGGACCCAATGATAGCCGCTGGGGCAAACGAAAAACAAAATAAGGAACGATGCTATGAAAGAGGCATCAACGAAATTTCGCGAAGCCTGTATACGCAATTTGTGTTCCCCTGCTCGCCAGCGAGAATCATCGCCCTTGGGCACCAATAGCAAGGGCGCCGGTTGAAAAAGAAGGTTAATAAAGGCTGCGAAACCCATTGATGCCCCTTCAATTGCAAGTCTGGACTGGCGTTAGAAATAGGCAGACACAGCTTCTTACTTATGTCTGCCGTGTGATCCGAGTCGGTTGCCGATGAAAGTTCGCGTTTGCTGTCCACACGAGTCCGCAACCTGGCTAATCCGGTTAATCAGGCGCGGGTCCTTGTACTGTGTTGAGAGAGCTTGCTTGGTCAAGACAAGTGGGTCGGTAGGCAGCGAGGCGTCGTCCTGGTGTCGTGCGAGGCCAGCCGGGAGACTTGCCGCCGTCGCATCACGGTGGTAGGGCTTGGATGCTTCTCCGCGGGCGGGCTTGGCGTCGTCCTCGTTGAAGGGAACGCGGAGTCCTCGGTTGCGGGCACCTCGGGCCTTGGCCGCTGGAACGTGTGTTTGATCCACAGGCTTGGACAACGATGGCTGCTTACGCTGATCCGCTGAGCTTTCTTCTTCTGTGTCGACTTCCGAAGAGCTGGCCGGGGAGAAGGAATCATCGGTGGATGAGCTGTCCGCTTTCATTGCAGTGGGTTGACTAGCAAGCTCGTTGGTTGCTGACGTGTCCCTGTCAAGTGCGGGCAATGATTCAACGTCATCCATCGGCGTTTCTTCAACGCTTGTCGTGGTTTTAGAGGCGTCGTCATTGCTCGAAGGCACAGAACTGCAAGGAATGTCCTCGGGTGGGGTCTGTCGCGGGGATGAAGTCGCCTGCGAAGCCTCGTTGGCGCCGCGAGGAAGCTCGGGAAACTCACTCGCTGCGTCTGCGTAAGACCGCGGCCGCAGGCAGTCCGCCGTGGCGTGGTCTCCCCGGCAGCGGCGACACACGGCTGAGCATGAGTCGAACTCGTGTCCGAAGGCCTCGCACCGAGGACACCACGGCGTCTTGCAGTCGGAGCGGTTGTGGCCCTCGCGTTCACACCGAGAGCACACTCTCTTTACGCCCCGGTTCTCGCACTGTACCTTGTATCCTCGCACAGACAGGAAGTTTGGAATGGGTGACGTCATCTCAATACGAACGAGACGAACGGCGTTCTCAATGCGCGGCCGACCATTGAAGTTGGGGTAGTGCACGCTGAGCACCCTGCCGTAGGGCGACAGGGCTGCTCCCAGATCTTGGTCGTTCATGTACCATTGGAAACGATAGATGGTGACGTACACGATCTCAGGACCTATGCATGTAACGGGGCCCGAAGTGCCATTCACGACGATGGCACCACCCTCGTTGAGGGTCTTAGCTGCAGCAGCGGACGAAACCGCGGCACAAAAATTCATGCCTCCTTGGTGCTCGAGGCCCTTGAGGCCGTGGGGACCGACGACGTCTTCGATGGCATCAATGATGTCGTCAACGGAAGCATCCTTGGGGGCATCAAGCTTGAAGCATTGCGCCTTGGGGACTAGTGGCCGGTATTTCACGGCAGCGGGTTGCATAGAGGCCATCTTGGACGGCGAGACGAAGGAGACGGGCAGCAAGGTGGCGGAGAGCGTCCAGAAGCACAGGGGGGGGGGGGGGGGGGGGGCTACCCAACGCAAAACGTAGGGTCGCCCCGCAGGAAACGAAAGAGAGCGCCAAGAACACGAAGCACGATGAAACGACGATTGAAGAGCCACGTGCTGCGCAGTAGTAAGGACGCACGAGAGTGCGCCCGACTACTCCTACGCCCAATGAACAATGAACTACGCCAAAGCTTCGAAAGAGGGGGGGGGGGGGTAAAGAGAATTTATTATAACCCACATATGAGGGCGCAGCGACTAGTGATAACAGCGCTGCCCTAAGAACAGAAAATTATCCAATCAGTCTGCATGTAACATGGTCATTATACACACTGCACAAAATTTTTGGCGTGGTTAACAAGCCACTACAAATCAAGTCACACAAACTTCACCAGTGTTCAGAAAAACAGCTCATAAACTAACTCAGCTCAGTACGGCACTAGAGAAACGCTCAGGATGTTACTCCTGACCACTATAAAGCACGTAGACCAACGCAAGAGGACGGCTTCTTCCCCTAGAGCTGCCAACTCATGCTCCAAATGACTCATCAGAATCGACCGGACACGCCACAGCAGTGGGAACATTGCCCGTTGCGGCCGGGCTCGAAGACATGCAGCACCACGATTTCTCCACAGAGCAAAAGCACCAGCGCACATCAGAAAGTTGACCAACACATCATTTGAACGAGTGTTCATTCGAAGTGTGAGTCCGAACATCCTGCTTAATATAGTGCAGAACGTTGCCGCTACACGACAGTGAAACAAGGCATGTTCTGATGTTTCAGTGTGGCCGCAGTGCGGACACCGTGCGGAACGCACAACGCCGAATCTCGCTAGACGATCACACGTCGGGAGAACTTCCCAGCCACGCAACCATCCGAAATCCCGAACATCAGCCGGAAGTGCCGCCGAAGTCAGCTGATGCCACCGGACACCGCGTGACCTTCCTATCTGTTGGTTGTCTAATTGGGTTATTGCCAATTTTTCGCACACTTCACTTGCCGTACTTTCCCTAAAACTTATGCTTGGCAAGGAAGACTGGAGATTTCGCAATGTTTTTATAACGTACGCGTAAAATGGCGGCGGCTGCTCAGCTGAAGGTCCGGCGATGTGCGCGTCATAAAATAATGACCGGGAAGTTCCCAGAAAGTACTGGAGCAGCGCCTTTCCTGGGTACTCGTCTCAGTCCACAAGGTCGATCACTGCCCTATACCGCCAGCACGCTGCTCATGGTTTGCAAACAAGGCAGACTAAAACCACCCATTGACTTGGGCAGCCTCAGCAGCGCTCGTGACACTGTTTCTGTTTTGCCCGCCCAGAAGAACGATCCAAACTTCGTTGCGAACTGTCGGGTGAAATGGCGCGGCGGTTTTGCTACGCGTGCTACATAAAAAAGCGCCGCCGAGACGGACGACTAGCTACCCACTGGACCCTTTATTCAGCCCTCAGGCTAAAAGTCTAATAAAAAGTTTTAAAAGAGGTGGAACCGTTCAAAACTTCTTGACCCGCTGGCACTGGTCATATATGTTCCCATTATTTATCGCAAAGAAAACTGCAGGTACATTTCAGGAAGTATATATGTACTTAACCGGCAGTCCCTGCGTTTTTTTAGTTCGGAATGCTCGTTGGGTTGGTTTTTACTGTAGTAAGTAATGAAAAAATGCCGTGGAAGAAAAAACAGGTCTGTTCAAAATGGTGCAGGAAAGCTCCAGCACGTGCGAGATGGCAGCAAACACGAAAAGAACATAACACCCACTCGTGTTATTTTCAGGCAGAACTAGAAACAAAAGATAAAGAAAGGTATGGCAGCAGTCCCAGCATGCGCGTGCGCTGCGAAAGCGGGAAAATCGAATTGCATTTAGCAAATCTGCGTTCAATTCATCAAGAGAGGAATGAGACAGGGAGGGTAAGACCGTGATGGGTGGTACCGAAGAGCGACGAACGGGTTACGTGCCAGAAGCGGCAGACGACAATCGTCTTTCGGTGAGATTCGCAGCGAAGCAAGCAAGCGCACCAAAACAGACGCTTCAAAAAGATCACCGCTTCCCCTAGTCGGAATCGAACTTCGGTCCCTCGCGTTATGAAGCCGATGTTAATCCCATTGCGCCACAGAAGCACACGTTCCTCATAAACAAAGAGTGTGCTGTAATCTTTGCGCTTCGCCGTTACCACGGAGGCTGACGTTGCTCGGCCTGAAATAAGTACACAATAATATAAAATACGGGAAAAGTCATGAATTAATGCACGAGTCACACCAAACTATTGACAAGTCCACCCAGTGTATCTTTATAGCACAGAACAGGGAGGATTTTAGAGAAGCAAAGGTCTAGCTTTGCCTGTAGTGCCAGAAAAAGCATAGTGGCGGCGTCGTGAACTACCGAGTATGCCCGCTTGATGGCGCTGTAAACACGGCTTTGTAAACATGGCGGATGCTTTCTGCACAGGCCGCTTGAGCTCCTTAATAACATGGCTGCCCTCGCACGGCGGCCGCCGGCTCGCTGCTCCCTGCCGGACTCGACTCTCCGCCTCCCGCGCGCGAAAGGAGCGTCGAGTCCGGCCGTGGCTGCTCCTGCTGGTTCATGGCTGGCACGCTGGCCGCGTGTTTACTTGCGCCGCGCTAGTGAAGTGATGTTACGCCAGGTGACCAGATGGCCTCGACTGGCACAGACCACAGCGAGCAGCAAGTGAGAACAAATCGTTTATTGACATCCGCAAGTTTACAGAGGCCAGGACATCATTTCATTTCGATCGCTGCAATTGTACGTCGCTTTCGTGACAACATTTTTTTTTTTTTTGCCATAACAACTCGTTCACTTGCGCTAAGATTTCGAACGAAGGGCACAAATGAGGTATTGACGGCGACAACGGTTTCGTTTGCACCGTCTTTCTAGCGGAGTGCATAACACTCACCTTCTGTTAGAAGAATCAAATATTCTGGCCTCGACAGCTGTCTTCCGATGCGGAATTTCCCACATTTGTCACTCCACAAGCACTCAATTCCCGTGTTTTGCCAGTCCTCTCAACAACTGATGGACGCAAAAGCACATAACAGCAATAACAGTCACGAAAACAGTGTTCCGCGCACATAGAAACGGTGGGCCGTTGCAGCGGTTTCAATTTGAATTGGCGGCTTTGTGGTTGCGAATTCAGAAACGAGGTGGTGCACCAGTCGGCTGTTCGTAAAAAGTTGCGTACATTTTTGCTCAACAGATGTTTGATGCGGAACTTGTTAATAATATTTTTAAACAACACATTGTAAGCGAACTGTGTTGGCTCTTTGAGTCACGGAATGAATGTTTTGTATTCTATACCAAAAGTAACCTTTCGCTTGCGCCGTCTGGTGGACTTGATGGTCGAAAACAGCGCTGTAGGTTGGTCACGTGGGGTGTCGATTTTTACGCCGCCTATAGGGAAACCAGGGAACGTCCAAGCTTGAGAGGCCTGTTTATAGGTATTTGCAGTGGCTGTGGCGCCCTCTCTTGACTACTTTCGGTTTCAGTGCCAGGCTGACACTGCAACTAGTCGAGAGAGGGCGCCACAACACCTTTGGCGAATTCCTGCTCCGTACTTGACAGCTCTCCCGTTTAATGGAACTGCTTTAAATTTTCGCAGAAAAGGGCACTTATGGCCCACGGTTATATAATTCTTTGGGGCAGCAATGTTTACTTACGTGCCTTCAATACGAATGCAGTATTGTCTTTCGTGCTGATACGTAAGCAGCAAAATAGAGATACGAGCTACTTCGTGAAAATCCATGAGCGAAACTTCAGCACAAACTGACACAGGGACGACAAAGGCAAACGACACCAGCGCCTCGTTTCCCTTTAAAGCCGTTTCCCTTTCTCGTCCCTGTGTCAGTTTGCGCTTACGTTTCGCTCATGGACACTTAAGCACACTTGAAATTGCGGACATGGTTTGTTATTTTATTTGATGAATTATTATAAAATGCAGTCCTCCCCACTCCACGCAACTATCTTACAGGAATAAGCTTTCTCTGTTGCTGGGGTGAACCTTTTCTCTAGTGCCGTCAGGTGTTCTTGCGGATGCGCTGTGCTCCGTGAGGCTTTTTGGGCCCCATTCAACGTGGGTGGTTAGCAACTCCGGATAGTTTGTGTCCTGAGGCATACAAGGCTCCAGCCTGACGGAGTGCTCTTGAAGGGCTCTCAAAACAGCGCTTTGGTCAGTGTTTTGGTGAGCTCGGAGAACCTGCGACGGATGCAAAGAAGAAATAAAGCAAAACAATGAAATGTTTCATACTGACTCGATACGAACCAGTTTGTTTCAGAGTACCCAAATTCACGCCACTTTTTAAAGGCATTAAAAAAACTTCGAAAGAAGGAGCTATCAGAATGCTGTTACCTTACCTAGTCTCTCTCCTGTGAATCGAAGACTGATTTGGGGGTCGAAATTTAACATCTGGAAGGCTTGTATGTGCTGTGATAACAATCTATGAACGCGCTCACTTCAAAACAAAAGGAGAAGCATCTTTTCGAACCCTCAGAAATGCTTACTACGTTAACGCCCCTTAAGTGCTAGAGGGTGCGTGTACACATACTCTGAGGGTTTGTTTCCCAATGGACGCCGAGGAGACGCAGAAACCGCACTCTAGATAGTTTGTAATTCCCCCATCCAGCACTTTTTAACAGCGATGTTGTTTAAGATGGTGGTTGGGCAGGCGAACGTGCGCAAGAAAACCTCACTGAACGGTGACGTCATCGGCCGCGCCGGCACCGCAACTTTACAGTAGCTTTGGCTCGGCGCGCTCGGGCGGGACTCGTATCGCAGCCTCGTGGTGCTGCGATACAACTAGTACAAGCACGGTTTTGGAAACGCGTCGGGTGACTCGGTCTATCGCTTGTTGCGAAGAGTGGAGCAATTTTGGTGATGCAAAGAAGCGTAACCCAAAATGAAAGAAGCCAAAGGCCGAGAAACGATAACGCGAGTAAACTTCTCAACAAGCGTTACACACGCCAGATGAGGCAAGACGAAACGATTTCACAAATTTCAGCAAACGTTGTCCTGCTGCGCCCTTCGTCACTCTTGGAGCTTCACTGCAAAGCCGGTGGGAATGTGTGTCTTGTACGTACTTTAATGACTGAGTGTTCATTGTTCTTTGGGGCGCTAGCGATGACACCACGCAGAATACTTGACCGAGCCTCGAAGCCTAACCGCACACAAAACTTGGCCGAGTCTACAAGTACAACCACGCATCAACTTATCCGAAATAAGAATAAGCTAGGCGCGGCCGCCAGCAACGCTGTGTGCCCAGTCTGCGCGCCACTAGAGCAAAGGTGCCCCAGCTGTTTTTTTTTTCTCTTCAAATTAACTATAGTCTGAAGTTCGGTTTGGGAAACTGCGAGTTTGCCGAAAAGATGTTTTCATAACGTAAGATTTGGAAAGTGAGGACGCAAAGAGATGAATCCGATTCAAACTCCCAGAATTTTAACCGGAGCTTCTGTGTAGCATTGTGAATTGGGTCGTAATAATGACTTTAAAGACCGTAATCTTGCTTGGGCTACATAAACGAGAGCATGTTGGTCTGTCTGTAAGTTCTGTACACCTGTCCATCTGCCTCTCTGTACCTCGATTCAGATGTCCGACCAAAAGTTAAAGGATTTTTGAACAAGACGTTTATGTAGCCGAAACATTTCCGAACTACTAAATGCCGTGGCAGTGTTCATACTTGACAACATTGATGAATAAAAAGAAACAAATACGCTTATTTGGGCAAAACCTAAAAAGAAGGATATTTCCAATACTGATTTAACAAAAATGCACGGCTGCATAATTTTCGCGATAGCAAATTAAAAAACACCACTTGAAAAAATGTTTTTTTTTCTCCCAAAATTAAGAAGGGCACACAGGGGGCCTCCTGGGTGCAGCATTCCAATAAATCCAAAAATAAAAAAAGCTTCCAGTATATGACGTGCGAACAGTGCAACGCGGCAAAGGCAAATTACCATGAGCCAATTTCTACTGTGTTTATCACGGCAGGAGAGATACGGGAGAGAAAGATTGCGAGAGGTGCTCAGGAAAGAGAAGAGAAGCAATAACGTGGCGTGGGCGGCAGAACAGTATCATCTTGCGACGATATTTTCAACATAGTTACAGGATACGCGGCGATTTTTTTTTTTGTGCACGCTAACCGGAAGGATGCACATAGCCATGTCACAACGATAAGGTAAACAAAGTAATCCATGTTCACCGGACTGAAGCAAGAATCCCAGACGGAGTTTCGTAAACGCAGGCCACGCACGAGTTTCCTGGAGCAGTAATCTTTGTGAAAAACTCACTAATACCAACAGTTCACAAAATTCATAACAATGGGCCACAAAGATTTTTTAATACAGCAGGAGAGGCAAACAAGAGGAAGACCTTAAATATGATGATAACATTCCCATTGAAATGCTCTTGCAACATCGATATTTCGTTTGAGGTAAAATAAATTCCAGCCTTTGTACACCCGTCAGGACATCCTGTGGACACCGCTTAACCATACGACGACGATATGACCGATCATTGTTTTGAGCACCAAAGGATACACTAGGGGTTCAAAAAATGGCAGCTTATCTGCTCCTTTCGTTGCAAACATCGACAAAAGACGATAGTCGACTGGCGCCTTGCCAAGTAAATGCCTCCCTTCTCTCTCCAGCTCACCTCTCATGCTCTTCCTGTCCCGTCTCGTTCCTCCCAAGATAACACGCTAGAGGTTTGCTCAAGTCAATCTAAATTTACCGCCTTCCCCTGATCCAAGTCGGGTGCCTTGATGGCAGCGCCCCCATACGGCCGAGACACGCGTAAATCGAGGCACCCTACTACAACGTTTATAGAACCACGTTGCCCTACTGCACGACCGTTAGAAGCGGAAGGTTGAACTAACCTACCGCAACCTTTCGTTGCTCTTGCCGTTTTATTTCTGAAATGCCTCCACGAGCTATAGTAGCGCAGGCAAAAGCAGGCAACAGTTTTCTGCAGTTGATGTAGCATTTATTTGCTATCGCAAAAACCGAGCATTTATAAATTTTTAAATAAAGGAACACTGCAAATATCACTTATATATTCATTTTCTGCCTTATATTTGCGTAATGTTTTATTCTTCAACGATGTTGACAAGTATGAACATTGACACCGGAATTAGACGTTTAGATTTGCCTGTCAGTATATAAGCCTATTTTGCAGCTCCTGTTTCACTTTAGCCGGGTGGCGGTATCGAGTCACAGGCAGACAGGCAGACAGACAGAGAGACCAAAATTTCTGCGTTTAAGTAGCCCAAGAAAGACTATAGTGTCCAATAGAGATTTTTAAACTCCGACATATAGAACAGTTGTTCATTGTTTATGTTGTGTACATAAAGATGAGAGAATGTTTTCTTGTAAATGGCAATTGTTCTGCTGTCTGCAAATCACAACGATCACCGTAGCTTCTGCGCCGCTCCAGAGTATTATTGCACCGCTCTTGATAACAAAAAAACTATTTACATTAGTAGCATCACTATCACACAACAGCGCGAGAATTCTTTATTTTTTCCACCAGTTCGATGGTACGTGTTCCGAGGCACTAGTAAAAGTGCGTGCGAAGGAGGACGAAAAAAGCCTCCAAAAAATCTGCAGAAATTCAGAAAATTCTGTACTGATGCGTAGTATCCCGATTCTCCCTGCCTAGAGTGTGAGTTCTTTACATCCGAATATGGCTATGAATAGTGAAAGACGCTGAAATATTTTGTTCCCTCTAAGTTTTGTTTTGTTTCTTTTCGCCAATGATATAAATTTTTACAAGTATAGGGATGAAGTACCTATAATTCGCTAATTATGCTTTTTTGCGAAGATGCAAGGCGTACTGCAGAGTTGGTCAGTTTACGCTATTTTGTATTCGTTATTGCAATGTTCTTTTGCAGTCTTTCCTCGTTTATTATTTGGTATTCTGAGGAGATGTATAAGGTGGGTATCTGTGATTAGTGAGACCATTTCTGCAAAATTTTTATGGTTGCGTTTTTTTATATTTTGTTTTTTCGGAATTCTGTCAAACCAATTATCTCCATTTACGGTATTACAAAGCTTCAAGGTGTTGCTTCAGCCAAATCTGCCTTTTTTAGGAAATGCAAGGCGTTAGACGGTTCCCCATTTGCACTATTTTTTATTCCTACATTGAATATTCTTTTGCAGACTGTTTTTGTGTAGTCTTCGGTGTTGCGAGAATGTATAAGAGGCATTGTATTGATTTTGTCAGGACATTTTTGTTAAAAAATTTGTTTTCTATTTGTTTTTACTTTCTGTTCTTTTTTTTTTTTCAAAAATCTTTCCGACGAATTATCTCCATTGAAGCGATTAACACGATTAAAGGTGTCACATCCGCCAAATTTCAATTTTTGCGGAAGCGCAGGGCGTTGCATGGTTCACCATTTTCGCTGTTTTTTGCTCGTACTTTGAACGTTATTTTGCCGACTTTTTTCGCTAATTCTTCCGTTAAAGGGTGATAAGTAGATGCATATTTTTTATTTTTTAGGTCGGTTTTGTAATTTTTTTGTTTTTCTGTCATTTTCCTATTTTTCAAAATTCTGTGCGACCAATTAACTCCATTCACGCTATTGTGCTAAAAGAAGTGTTACTTCAATGTGCATTTTTTGGAAATGCAGTAATCCATGGTTCGCCATTTTCGCAATTTTTTATTCCTATTTGGAGAGCCATTCACGCTATTGTGCTAAAACAAGTGTTACTTCCGTCATATGTGCATTTTTTGGAAATGCAGTATTACATGGTTCGCCATTTTTTTATTCGTATTTGGAGAGTTTTTTCTTGTTTGGCGGACTTCTATTTTTTATGCTTCAATTTTGGTGGAGATGCATGAGATGTATATGTTTATTTTGGGAGATCATTTTCATGATTATTGTATCATTTCTTATTTTTTGATTTTTTAATGTTTTGTCCTACAAGTTGTCTCCATTCCGGCTATTAAGCTATTAAAGTGTTACTTCCGCCAGTTATGTATGTTTGTGAAAATGCTGGCTGTTACAAGGTTTGATCCTTTTCGCTATTTTTATTCGAACTTAAAACGTTCTTCTGCGGACCCTTTTTTGTTCATTCTTCGGTTTTTAGATGCATGACATGCACAGTTTCGATTCTGAGGTAATTTTTGCAAAAGTTTTATTTTTCTATTTTTGTACTTTTTCGTCTTTAAAAATATTGTTCGACCAATTATCTCCGATGACGCTATAATAATGAATAAATGTCTTACTTCCAACCGGTATGCATTTTTGAGGGAATGCAGCGCGTTGTACAATTCGCTGAATTTCGCTATTTTTATTCGTATTTGGAACGTTCCTTTGCCGGCTTTTTTTTTGTTTTATCAGAGTCAAGCATGGAAGGACTGGTTTTATCTTCGTTTATTGATGGAGATGTAGAAGATGCATATTTTTGATTTTTTGAAATCTTTATTGTGAAATTTTTATGTTCTATTTTTCTGAACCCTTTGATGCCCAAAACGTTGTTCTTTTGCTTGAGCGCGTAAGACGTTTTTGTGATCTAAAAGGACTTCCAACATCATAAATATGAAGTCAGAAAATAAAAATTTGGTTCATTAGGACGGACACTGGGACACATTAGGCACTGGAAAACACTGGGCAATGGCTGCCCATATATCAGTTGAACAAGAGGGATACCTAGATCACTATGACTTATGGCTCAACTGAAGACCATAACGTAAAGTTTGTATTGCTATCATTTGTAATCACAACGAAATTGCGCCATTAGGGTTACCTCTCCCTAGCCCACTGAGCCACCCGGGCTCGATGCGAGTTGACACACATAAACAATATTTTTTTAGCACGCGGAAGTACCTGCTGCCCTCTCTTCCTTATTATTTGAAGGTCCCGGATCCTTTGCGTGTCGATAAATGATGTTAAATGTAAAAGAAACCACGAAGTGCGAGAGAAAAAAAAATATTGTTTGAGCTGTTGCTCCTGAGCAACACTGGGCATCAAAGGGTTAATTGTAGGTTTTTTGTAATTGTCGTCGCAAAGTTATCTTCATTATGACGATCAAATGTGTTACTTCCGCCAGTTATTCATTTTTTGTGGAAATGCATGGCGTTACACTGTTTGTTCATTTTCACTGTTATTTTTCGTATTTTCAACGTGCTGTTGCTGGAATTTTCGTTTAGTCTTCTGTTTTTTTGGACAAGATGAATCAGATGAATATTTTTGATTCCATCAAATCATTTCTGTAAAATGCTCATTTTTTAATTTTTCTTGTTTATTCGTTTCCCTAAATTCAGATTGACCAATAATCTATATTTACGCTGTTAAAAAGTATTCAAGATTAAAAAGATTGAAAAAAAAAGATGAATTAATGTTCGCCAGTTATGCATTTTTGTAGAAATGCAGGGGGTTACACGGTATGCAAATTTTTGGTATTTTTAATCGTATTTTGAACGCTAGTTTGCCGCCTTTTTTTTTTGTTTAACCTCGGTTTTTGAAGGAGCTGCAGTGTAAGATGCGTATTTTTGATTTTGTGTGGTTATTTTTGTAAAACGTTTATTTTTATTTTTTTGTATTTTCTGGTTTTTCAATGTTCGGTTCGACTAATTATTTCCATTCACGCTATTATAACGACTACCGTAAAATCCCAAGAGATAGCCCACCTAAGATTGAGAGCAAATCAAGTGAAAATATGACGTGGGCTAACTTTCGGTGTGCAGTAAAAAAAGTTGAGAAATGTATCGCAGCCAAAGAACGAACACGCGTTTATTATGAGCACTGTATTCATTCGTCGTCAAAACCGTCGAACGAACAGTCGCTCTCACTGCCAAACAATAGGTCGACCAGCTCCTCACGCACGGAGTTCGACGTGGTTGGCAGGGCAGCAGAAGGAGGGACCGCCGAAGCGAGCCGCTCATGAAGCTCTCCGTCTTCTGATCCATCGAGGGCTGGGTGGGTTATCTTTCAGTGTTTTTGAAAAAAACAGAAAATCCTGCCAAAAACAGGGGTGGGTTATCTTTCGGGGCTGGGGCATCTCTCGGGATTTTACGGTAATTGGGTTACTTCCGCCATTTCTGCATTTCTGTGCGAGTGCAGGTTTTTACACGGTCCCGGGTGGAGGGGTACTCGGCAAAGAATGCTAGCCATTAAAGGCAAAACACGTGCACAAAAGATAATTTCTGACAACTTAAGACGTATCTACTACTACTGCAAACGATGCCAGGAAATTAAGATTTTATTCCAATATCCCGCGTTTCATTGAAGTTTAGTTCACTCAAATTCATTCGTCTATCAAATTTTTGGTATGCCTACTACTTCCAAGTAATAATACATTGTTGTTATTCGTCACTTTCACTATTTCAAGCTTCCATTGATTGTAACTGCGATGGCTGCTCCTTGCGGTTCGAACTGACGGCTTTTCCTGCATTAAAAATTGTTCTCTGTGACCATTGCTGCCTTCCGCATGCATTCAAATTCGTACAGCACAGCATGTCCCACTATTTGATGGGCGAAACGACCTTAATTTTAATGAGCTTCTTGTCAATTGAAGGCGTCGACAGCCAGATGTTTTTTGCAATACCGATCGAATGTGACGGAAAGCCTCCTCGCCCGCTTGTTCAAAACTGATGAAGAGGTGGGCTGCATTCAATTCGTTCATAACTTCAAAGCGGGCGTTCGCACTGATGCTTAGTCCTCCATCTCCTCCTCGTCATCACTGGCAGGGACACGTTCCGCGCTTCTGATCCGAAAAATGGTGTCTCGTCATTTATCACACCACCGCACTCGCGTCTACATCGCAGTATTCGTCAAATAATACTTCGCGTCAAAACGGCCGTCGTTGGGTTTTAGATTGGTTCAACCCAGTTTCAGGTAATCTATCCCTTCTTATCTTAAGGGGGTGACACAGCTTCGTGTGTTGGCTGCAGATGCGTTTCTCTGGCCGCGTGCTAGATGTCAAGCCCACAGACGAGATGGTGCGTAGTCGGAATTATCTGACCCTGAACCCACCCGCGTTCGCATTTCCGTGATTTTTTATAAATAGGCCTCTATAAAGCTTATTCTTACTACATCCTACTGTTCCAATTTTCCATAAATCTTACATACAGAAGTTCCCATTGACGATATTTCACTGTATTGAGTGCGGTAACATTCTCCAACACAAGTTCAGCAAAACACACCGACACATATTGGCCTGAATCTCACCCCCCTGGCTAGCTAGAAAACCTCATCTTGACAACTGCGCACTACAAACTCGGCGTGATCCTTAAGCAACCTACCTCAAATTTGTCCACCAGTTAATCATTGGATCGCAAACACCTGCGCCCAATGCAGCTCGATAATGAAAATGCGCCTGCTTAAGCCGGGCGCACTTAAGCCTGAGCGCAACCCTAGCATTGCCGGTGCCAGTACATCAAACAAGCTTTTTTGTTGTTGTTGCATTGTTCCCTATATCTGAAATGGAACTCGCCACAAGTACAAAAGCGACCAGTGCCCTCCCACCTGAATATTACATGCTAAGTGGGGCCACTGTCAAGAAGTTCACATTGGTTTAGACAGCCGCCTCGGCAAGCAGTTATTTGTCTCGCAAACCACTTTTTATCAGTTTTGCTTTCGCCGCACCTCTTATTCAAAGAAAATGTTGTTCAAGTGTTTCAGTGCAGGGTACAGTAAATCCCCCTTATACCGAGCACGGTTATATCGAATTATTGGCTATATCGAACCCTTGTATAATTCAGGTAAAAATTACATGCATTTAAAACTTTTGTTATATCGAACGCGTTTATTTTGCTCACAACGGATATATCACATTCTCCGGAGCGGGATTTTTGGCTCTCCTTAGGCATGCGGGTGGCTTTCCCGCAATACATCGGCGCGCAATGGTGGCGCGGGTGTAGCTTGCGACTCCCGCGCGACCTCGGGCGCGTCCAAACCGGCCGTGGCAGAGTGGACCAGCTCCACGCATGCATGCCGTCGGAGCCGGAAGCGCCACATTTGGTGCTGCGGGCTCCGGTGTCACCGAACTTCAGGTCCCCACCACTCGCTGCCCGCACTTGCTCGGTTCGCTGGATTCGCCGTTATTCGCTTGTATCCATGCTTGTCTCCGCTCTTTTAAAGACGCCGAGGACTCCGTGGCCCTGCTAGGTGATACTGCAGTGCCATTGAGGGCAGCGGTCTTGTGCTCGTCGACTGTTTAGACACCGTGGAGCAAGCAGTCACCAGCAACGCGTTGCGCTCCAAAAAGCAGGCTACACTCACGCAGTTCTTTCACCCCAGTAAATGATTGTTTTCTTTCTGAGAAAGTGTCGTATCAATAGTGAACTGCAGGGTGGTAAGGGCTCAGCGCTAGCTCGTGACTCCGCCGGCAAGATTGCTCTCATGTAAGTTTTTTTTTTGCTTCACTTTCTGTATCAAATTTTTGCTATATCGAACTATTTTACAATCCTCGTGCTGTTCGATATAAGCGGGCTTTACTGTAAATATGGAATTTGGAAAATTATGTTGCAATCCCGCGGTGGTTGCGCAGTGGTGCAATCGAGACAGATTCAAATTATGCTGGGACCCACGAGAGGATATTGCAACCTGTCGAAATCGATTGTTTGGAAGATCTGATAGATTTCTTGAATGCACGACGGAAGTCATTAACTCTAAGGTCAAGACGCACTTGGTTTATACCCCCACAAATTCCGTACAGTAGTCCCACTGTCATTCGATATGCATAATATTGTGGCGAGGTGTAATTGAATTGGTTCTATTGAGCAACGGGATCAATGCCTGCCTCACTTTAAAAACATTATGCTCATATGTTCCCAAAGTAAAGTAGGGAAATCGGAGTAGGCGTTTAAATTCGAAGGAGTCAGTACGAAGCCCGTTTTGCCACGGCTTAGCAATATCATTATTCAACGCAGCTGGAACTGCTCCAGATGGTTCCATAAAGCACAGCGACATCGCGCAACACACAAATCACGAATACAACATACGACAACAGCACAAGACAACGTTACAGAACAAAAAACCGCACCCACCAAAAGCAGGGCAGTGATATGGCACGCGAAAAGTCAGACACGGAGGGGCGTACAAAGGGCCCAGGAGAAAAAAATGCGGGGCCCTGTACGCTCCCACCGTGGCCTCTAGGACTGATGAAAAGATTGGGAGCGAAAGACCCCTCCACTGCCAACTAGAGATGCAAGTTTTCATGAAAATTTGAGGTGCTTGAAAAAAACAGGTTTTTTTCTAGTTTTTTTCAGAAAATTACGAAAACTTGGAAAAAAAGACTTGTGCGCACACTGTTTTAAAAACCCGACACATTTATTTAGTAGCACTTTCCAGAATATAATTGTTTCATTACTGCACACAAAAATTCCAGCACAGCTTTCAGTTTCAAAATCAATGGAGTGGTTTCACGTCAATTCCTAAAGTTCCGATCAAAAAGTGCGAACAGTCGTCAATCCGTGTCTGATTCGGTTCCGCTTGCCACGTCGATTCTTTGCTGTGGAGCCGACGAAGCCTTCCGGACATTCAGGTTCGAGTGCACGTACACGAGCTTCTGCACGCGATCGCCTGAAAGCCGGTTGCGTAGCTTGGTGTGCACGTTTCCGAATTCCGACCAGTTCCTTTCGCAAGCCGCAGAAGAAGGGGGAAGGGGGAAAATGTTTCCAAACGTGCGACCGCGGACGTACCATAGCGGAAACTGGGTTATATTTTCTACGCTGAAGTACTCATGAATAGCTTGTTGGATTGACTGAAATAATGGCAGGGTAATTGAAAAAAGGTGCTCAAACGCCCATCCGTTCACTTCACTAGCGCAGCACTACTGTGCTGTATTGAATTTGGCGCAGGCGCGATATTGGGCGTTGCCGCCGCGCTAAGCACGCGCGCGCGCTATCTGATACGGCTGCCGTTGTATCGGCGCTAGCCGCTGACGCCGTGGTGCCCTAGCAGAGACTACGCAACTGAAGCCGCAGTGGTGTAATGTTCGGTTGTTCGGAAACAGCAAGGCTTGCACCCCCGTTTCCTGGCGATCACTCACGCGAAATAAATGGAGCGGTAAGAAAGAAGCACAAAAATAGTACAATTACTAAAAGTTAAACAAGAAACTTTCAAGCACGTCAAAAGGAGCTGCATAACAACACAATTCCGCGGAGGAGGGGGGGGGGGGGTACTGTGTTTTTTTCAATTTTACCTTAGTTGAAAAAAACGAAAAAAACATGTTTTTTTTCCTAATGCTTTTTTTGTTTTTTTTCAACTGCTCACATCTCTACTGCCAACACGACATGAGCTAAAACACCTCACCGTCTTTGGAAGAAATGGCGCACTCGCCAGCGACCTCCTGTGGGATTCGCGGCGGTGGTTTCCGTTGTGAGCTGTGACAGATGCCGTAGCCAAAGTATACCAGCATCCCTGCAGACAGAATATTAATTGTTGAACCTGGGAAATCTCGCAACTTCCCGAAGCGAGCTCGGCCATAAGTGGCCTAAGTGACTTAGCGATTACAGGGCCAGGCTGCAGCCGAGGGATCGAATTTTTACCACAATCTCGGGCTTCCTTTGTTACAGCGTGCACCGAACATAGTATATACGTGATTTTACTTGTAAAGAGCTTGTGTGTATTCCTCCCACATCATCACACAGTTTGCCTCAGAAGTAAATCGCATCTAAAATAGCTGCAATGGACATTTTTGACTGCCCCTATCGATTACAACAACCTCACCCCTCAAGAGAATCCAAGCACTAAAATTACGGCTGTATGCACAGGCACACGCAGTCACTTTGCTCTCTAAAAAAGTAAGTATTGCTATTAAACAACTTGAGATACACACTTCACTTAGACACGTATACCAAAGCAGACGACTGGCACTTTGCACTCACCAGCGGCCATCCAAATTCCAAACCGTGCCCACGTGGCAGCAGGAAGACGCATCATCAGGTACAGATTGACGAACATGTTGAATAGGGGGATGAAAGGCACCAGAGGAACCTGCAGAAGGGGCAATGAGGACCATAATGTGACATCCAAGGCTCAAGAACAAAGACGATCTTTAAAATACCACATACCAAAATATGAAGCGACCAGCAACACCCAATAACTTCAAACGTTCATAGGATATCCGGCGCAACTTATAGAAGTGAGTTCAACAAGATTCTACAAAAAGATGCACACCTGTATTGCCTTTACAAGTGCATTGAATAGGTAATGAAAGGTGATGGAAGCAGAAAACTAATGCTACCATTTATCTAGCATCGCTGGACGTGCGAATACGGAGCATCAGTAGAGATCTGCTCATTGGAAGCCACACTACATTAACCCATGACAGGTTTGCAACACGGCTGAAGCTAGATTCTTCCTAGGAGAAACCCTTGACTCCTTCTCTGCGCGTATAGACCAAGCCTTCCGTAATACTGCAGTTTGAGCACCGCTTGTAGCAACGCCCAGCATTTCTTCGCCTCTCGCATGAGCTCCTAATTGTTTAACGAGACGAGCCGAGCATATTACACTGACATGACTCAACGACGTTGATCCGAATGCACACTCTTCAAAGGTAACTTTTGCTTCATGCAGCTGAATGCGAGTCATGCTGTAGGATAGAAATATGTAGCAAGTATCTGGAGCACGAAACAGATCCCATGGCACACAATTTACAAAAACAAGTGGTTCGAAAACAAGTGCGGTCTTCTGAGGCGTCCTTTCTCTCGTTGTTTTTATGGTTGTTGAACATTTGTGCTAACACCCTCCAACTAACAAAACCTTCTTCCTTGCTCTACTCAAAGCCATAGAGAATGTAATAAATAGCAGCAAGCAAGCTACCTTGAATCTAAGCGTAGTCATCCTACCTACCGCAAACGAGAGGTGATCGGTTCCGGCTCTCGGCTGCCTAACGATGCAGAGGATGCAGAAAAGCACCACTACGACGAGGAGCAATAATGGCCCGATGGTGGATGCCGCCAGCGAGAGAAGCTTGTCTTCAGCAATCACCAACACTGCCGTCAGTAGCAGAAACAGGACACCTGTCGTAACAATGAGAAAACGCACAGGAACAACCTCCAAAATGGCATTGCAAGCGAAACGCGTGCTTTATTGCGATTCTCATGCTTAGAGAATAAGCTGCCAGTGACACAACTTCTTCCATCTCGACAGACGTCGCATCAAATCAGCGGGGATTCGCGGCTGTTGGCTGCCATGGCTAAGTCGAATTTTTGATGTTCTAGGAACCCTTGCCTCGTGCCGCCTATTCCTGCCTGGCCACCCGCTGTCACCACAGATGGGCACCGTCCTCGTCATCGTACAAGAAGGGCGTCATTCACCCCACCCTCTGACGTCACACCGAAATCAGCGCCACCGGACCCTTCAAAAAGAAACTCCCGGCACCTGTTCCTTGGGATTCGCGGCTGTTGGCTGCCATGGCTAAGTCGACTTTTTGAATTTCTAGGTAGGCCTGTCGCTTGCCCCTTTTCTTGACCTGTGTCACCAGCCTATGTGTGGCCGCTGATACCCACTTTGAGAAGTTTTTCTTTTCTGTGTCGAAAGAAGTGTCATGGGTGTAGACTTGTCGACGTACCGTGCGCGGATTGGCAGATTTGTCTCTTGCCGAGCGCGCACAAGCCCCACCAGTGCTCGCTTTTCTGCTGCGTCAATCCTTTTGCGCACTGTATGCCTGAGACCTTCGTTCTTGCTTCTAAGCACGGGCTTTGCGCTACTGCTCCTTTGCGCAGGCGATGTTGAAGCAAACCCCGGTCCTTATATTGATGACGTTTTAGCTCTAATAAGGGAATTTCACGGTGAAACAACGGCTACCCTGGCAGAAATAAAAAAATGACATTCACAGTATTACCTCACGAATTCTTGTAATTGAGGGTGACCTCAAAAAAATAACGCAGATTGAGACTAAGTTCGAGGGCGTAGGTGTCTCCGTCCGTGAAGCCAAATCGAGCATAACCAAAGGTAAACGAACTGACTGACGTAGTGGACGACATGAATAACAGAATGAGAAGAAACAACCTTATAGTCAAAAGGAGGGTTATGAGGAATCGGAAAACATAGTGAAAGAGTTCTTTTCCACATACCTTCAAGAACAAACTGGCGATATTGAACGCGCTCATCGGTTAGGTAAGCGGCGCCCCGACATTGATAGACCCATTATTGTTAGGTTTCTTAACTTCAAGTCCAAAGCCGACATTTTTCACAATACCCCCAAACTGAAGAACCTCGAGTACCCGAAAGTTGGGATAGATGAAGATTTCTCGCCTACAGTGCAAATAGCGCGCAAAACATTGAGGAACTTTGTTAAAGAAAACCGTAAAGGAAACGAACGCTTTTCGCTGCGCTTCAACTACCTTTACATTTGGGATCGCATGTTTCGATATGACTCAGGCGCCGACAGTATTGTCGAGGTAACCACTAACCGAGAATTCTCAACGGATGTAACAGACCCACAAGGCGCTATTGTACACGTCCCCACGTTACAACCTACTTCCGCAGATTGACAAGCGGTTTCACTTAATCGAAAATCAACCGCCAGATCCGATATATCAGTGCTGTTAGCCAATTTCCGAAGCATCTTCAGCAAGCTCGATAACCTAAAAGCACTTATCTACAGGTGTTCGGCTGACATAATCATTGGTTCGGAAACGTGGCTCTGCGACGAAATTTCAAACAGTGAACTTCACTTTCCTACACAGTTTGCCGTTTTTCGCAAGAACAGAGCAGTATCTAGAGGAGGAGGAGTTATTATAGTAGTTAAAAAAGAATTCCAATCGTTGGCTCTCGTTTACAAAACACCCCTCGAAATTATTTGGGCTACTGCACGGTCAGTCCATGTCACTTTCGTTATTGGCGCGTGCTACCGTCCACCCGACAGCGGTCCTGAGTATATAGACTTGTTAAATGATTCCCTCGAGTATATATCTGAACACTATCCAAATGCTGTACTGATTTTAGGTGGCGACTTTAACTATCCCGGCATCGAATGGTCGGCCTCATCCGCTCCCTTTAACAGTTCCCATCGCCACGATTGCTTGCGTTTTCTTCATTTGGCACATGTTCACCATTTGACCCAGTTAGTAGAAGAACCCACCCGGGGCGTTAATATTTTAGACCTGGTTTTCACTACCCATCCTGCGAATCCCCTCACCCGAGTTCTGGAAAAAATTAGCGATCACAGGGTCGTTCACTCTTCCCTTTCCATACCACGCGTAGACAGTGATAAGGTTGTGAAACACTTGTTGAACTATGCATGCACTGACACCGAGAGGATGAATAGAATGTTCGAATAATTTATACCCAGATTCGAATCTGATTTTGAAAATCGCACAACAAATGAAAACTGGTACCTATTTCGTGACACTCTGAAACGAATAGAAGAATGCCGCGTCCCAAAATTAACCGTCAGCTCTAAAATTAATGATCCATGGTTCACACGTGATGTAAAAAGATGTTTAAACAAAAAAAAAGTGCATTCAAAAAGGCTACACAAACAAACTGACCTGAGGACTGGCGTAGTTATAAAATATATCAAAGGAAACCGAAACTTCCATAAAAGAGGCCGAGGACAAATATTTCAACTGCACTCTACCCAACCTTCTTAAATCCGATCCCAAAAAATTCTGGCGTGTGGTCAATCCTAGAGAAAGTCCCACTGATTCAGCACTAGTGAACAATCAAGGCGACATCTTATCGATAGAGGAAAGCGCTGAACACTTCAATAATCATTTTGCATCAGTATTTGCGGACGACCTTCCACTAAATTTTCCGATGCCGGCCCAACCTAGCACTCTCCACCCTTTTCTTGCAACTACCGTAACCGAAAAAGGGGGTTGCGCGTGCTATAGGACGTCTTACTTGCAAAACAAGCCCGGGGCCTGAACGGATTAGCGCCAAACTTCTCAAATTAACCTGCCACAAATCAGCATACCTATTGACACTAATCTTTTCGCAATCGCTTGATACGGGCTGTGTACCGGAGGGTTGGAAATATGCTCATGTTAAACCTCTATTCATATCTGGCGAAAAGTCCTCTCCTAACAATTACCGGCCTATCTCGTTAACGTGTATTTCTTGCAAGCTACTAGAGCATATTCCTCACTCACACATTATAGCGCGTGCAAACAGAAACAATTTACATGGTTTTCGCCACAAGCACTCCTGCAATACCAAACTATTTGAACTGTTAACTGACCTCCATAAATCCATGCATAACTCTGTTCCTATTGATGCAATCTTTATAGATCTTTCTAAGGCATTCGATCGCGTACAACACAAACGTTTATTAGCCAAAGTCCGTAACCTTCAACTTGACGAAAAAACGACAGAATGGATTTCCGAGTTCCTATGCAACCGAAACCAACCAGTAAAATTCAACAATATAATTTCCAGAAAAAGCCCGAGTAAATCAGGTGTTCCTCAGGGATCCGTGCTTGGCCCTTTCATATTCTTGGTTTACATTAACGACATCGGATCTAACATTGCCTCTTCAATACTCAATACGTCTATTCGCGACGACTGTGTCGTATATAGGGAAATAACCGAACCAGCCAGGTTCATCTGTTTCATAAGGCAGCCAGGTTCATCTGTTTCATAAAGCAGCCAGGTTCATTTGTTCTTGTTACTGTAGTTATCAAAGCGTCTCATTACTGAAGCATAATTTGAACCTTCCTTCTCTTGCCGTGCGCAGAAAGTTGTCTCGCCCTTCCTTTTTTCACTCTTTGTATAATAGTGACATAACTTTTTCCCGAAGCTTCATTCACCCTGCTCCTTACGTACCTGCTCGAATCGACCATGCGCATAAGATTAAACCAATATCTTCGCGCAGTAATACCAGTTTTCACCTCTCTCTTTGTGTATAAACGAATCGAATGCCCTAATTCAGCCATAGTATCCCTCACTGATCCATCGCGTTTCAAATTTGTTTTATTGTCTTATTTAGAAGCCGGTGAAGATATGTAGCGATTCTTTTCGTGTAAGGTGTATTACGCGTGTTGACAATGTGTGATCCCTTCTTTTGGAGTTTATTACATGCTGTTTTGACTCACCACTTTGTTGCAGTTCGCTCACCAAATGTATAGTTGACACTGTTGTAACCGGTTTTTGTATCCCCCCTTCAGTAACGCCCTCTCGGGCTTTTAAGGTATATGAATAAATTAATAAATAAATCTACCTTGATTCTTCCCAGGATCATACCCACATGGCCATTACGTTTGGAAAGATTGGCTATGACACCAGCTTCTCCACATGCCTCTCGCCATACCAATTTAAGAAGCACCTACAAATGCCCCAGAAAGGACAAAGGCTGCGTGCTTATAGCACACCCTCCAATAATGTACTTTTACACAGCAGCGTCGACCTGTCGTCGAGTCAGCGCCTTATCACGGTACAAATCCGCAAAACAGTAAACAGTATCGGTACACGCAATAATCCCTGTCCAGCGTTAGCATCCTGGGCTGCGCTCCTCGCTTTAGAGTGGCACACTCGGTGCAATTTTAATTGTATGCGCCTGGCTTTGTTTGAGATAAACTCAAAAAGCGGTCTTAAAACTGTAATGTACAACTTAAAGTGACCTTGCAATGCTTTTTGAACGTTTGTAACTTTTAAATGCTTTTATAACGTTACAATAAGCCAATTCAGTACTCAAACAGGGTGTCAGAAAGCACTAATTAAGCAAACATTGTTTCTGTAGGCCCATAAATTAACTCAAAACTTGTTCAAAACCTTTTTGCAGTGCTGTATGCCCATCAAACAACTTAGAAACCTATTTTTCATTGGAAAACTTTTATTGTTCAGAAAAGTGGGGGGCTTTCTTAGTCCAGAAAGCCGTGAGCCAGTTCATTTTTTTTCTTCTTTGGCAATAGCCTATCTCAAAACTCATCCCCTTAACTAATCTACACGTTTAACATTAAACAGGAACCTGCCTGTGCCAAAACGAGACGCTTGGTTGCGATATTTACATCATTACACTGACAGCTCCCCCACTCGCTTGTTTCAACTGAGCAATCAATTAATCAATCAAACAGTTGTCTGCAGCACCATCACTTAAAGGGGCACAACGCAAGAAATTTGGGCATATTATCTAGGTCCCTGTATGCGAAACCCGAAGCCTTTCAAAGTTTTAAACATACGCGGAGTATCACATAACTACTATACAGTAGACAATCCTTTAAAAGCAGGAAGGTATGCTGCTTTTGCAAGATATTTCGTGGCTTGTGCAGTCAAACCCTCTAACCATAACAAATATTCACCATTCGGGCTCTTGCTCTACAATCACATTTGCGAAGAGGAATGTCACTGTCAAGTTTTGCCGCAGCTCCCTCTGTTTGTTGTCTCCCGAAATAACTGAACTGTACATGGCCTCTAAGGGCCCTTGGAAAAAAACGCATTAATCCGCAGGACACTAGGGCACCAGGCAACACTAAGAAACCGTGCTGGAGAAAGAGAATCGCCCAACGGCTCACCTAGGGCGAGGGTACAAGTCTTGACTATAAATGCAGTGGCATTCGTGGGGATGGAGAGGCCGTCCAGGTTAAAGAGCATCGTGGCTACGCCCCGCCGACCCTCTGGTTGCTCCTTCGCCTCCGAGCCGAGAACGCCGCTGGCAGCAGGCTGCTCCTGAGCAACATCGTATCTGTGCAGCGACCGGACAAAAAACAGTCGGTGTACCCTGAACGCAACTTTTAGACCGAAGCTGTCTTGGTCTCACTGATTGCATTGTCGTAGCAAATACGCACTGCAGGAAAGCCAACTGTACACAACGGGAGGGTACATGATGATGATGACTACGACACAAGAAAAAACGCGTACCGTGGTCGGAATAGAACGTGGGTCCCTTGCATTGTAAAGCCGACGTCCATCCTATATGCCATTCTGACAGGATCGACGATGGGTGAGGGGCGCTCATCTTTCTCGTGACAAATTTAGTTGCTGTCATCTTAGTTTGGACTTTGGCTGCAGCAAGTTTCCACTTTCATCGCTGACTTTTTTACTTTATTTGCAGTGTCTTTGACTTTGGCCCTTCGCCGTTTGATTTTCGTACGCAAGAAACCTTCGTGTTCCATCCATCGTCACCGTTACACAAAGTTGATGTGATTTTTTAATAAAAAGGCCTGAAATAAAGCGCCCTCTTCTCGGGCGGAGCATGTGCGTCCTTAAAGGTTAACTGGACTCAAGTTTTTTTTTTTTTGCCGTGATAAGTAGTCTATGCCCTTAAAATCACTATACTAAATCCTAAGCTTCGTAACCGCACAGCGCACTAGGTACCGTTGTTCAAAGTAGCTCCGTGAAGACGACGTTTGCACCTGGTGGATAGTCGCCGAAACAAGTTCCGAGCGGCCTGTGACGGAGGTTCGGGAACCCGTCCCGTAGGGCTCGCGCTTCTACGGCGACTTGCACGGCGGTCCGCCGGGCGCAGGAACGCGTTCGCCCGGGGTTTCTCTGCTACACCACCGCACCTCTACCGCCGTCGCCATCACATGCTTCAAACTAACCGCATAGGTAGCAATATCCGCCTTTTTTGGGGTTCATTAAAAGAGTTTAGAAGCCAAAAAACTGATCACATGCTTGCGAACGTTCTGAAACTAGCAGAACTCTTTTAGGGGCGAAGCTCCTAAAGCCATGGGTGTCCATCCCTTGTGTCTCGTGGTACGTGACCGCCGCATGCTTTCGGAGATGTCGCAAAGTGGGCCGCGTTGCACGCGCAAGAACCGGCTGCAACCGGCAGCGCAAACTCGACACCGGGAGCGCGAGCTTGTCTGTGTTCGCCAACGGAGGCGCGAGCGCACGTGCACTGCGAGGGGGAGATCACGCAAGAGATCACGCCATGAACGCAGGCAGTCGTTCTCGGAGATCGAACGAGACGCAAGGACCTTTGCTCGTTTCCTCTCGTCTTGTTCGGGCACAAGTTCGCCCTAAATAAAATTCCCCGCATTTCCCCGAGGGGAAGAATGTGGAAGTGCGAATGCACGAGTTGAATTTGCGCGGTTCGGTAATGTTCGCGAAAGAGAGATCACACACACACACACAACTACAAAGAAAGAAAGATGCATTTATTCACGGACACCTGTTTGTGTTGTCGTTGTACTTGATTGCTAGAGCGGATTTCAGCTTTGAAATTTCGTGTCAGTACTCCTTTAAGCGGGTGCATTAGCCCTTCTCACGCCCGATTCTTGGTTAATCCCCCACGTGGGTATGTGCCATGTCAGCGGCCAGGCAGCGCGCGCCCATCTCCCCCCATTGCCAAGGAAGACGAGGAGATTCCTGGCCAATCCCCCACGTGGGTATGTGCCATGTCAGCGGCCAGGCAGCGCGCGCCCATCTCCCCCCGTTGCCAAGGAAGACGAGGAGCGCACGCACCCGCAGCTGTTGCTATGCGGACGGCGGCGGACGCTTCAGGCTCGCTTAAGAAGTGCATTCGCACTTAAAAGTTCTTTCTTTACCGTTGTGTCCCATCCTACGTGACAAATTGTGGTGGAGGTGCGGGGTAGTCCTCGATGGCGCGGGGTCTTTCACCAGGTCTGGGCCTCGGAGCATTGACTCCGAAAATAAAAGTTGATTTGTACAATGTACGCACACAGTCTTACGTCTTTCTTAATGATGTAATGGGCGAACTTTCACGGGAGAGTTACGGTTACCGATGATCTCCCCCTCTCGAGCTTCGCCCCACTTATCATCATTCATTCCGTGGATATGGCGTGATTTTTACTTGGAAATGATATTTCTACTAAAAAAATAGTGCGACACGCACACTTGCCTTACATTTGTCATTTCTGTTGCATCTATCACCGAAAAAAAGGATATTTTATAAATTCTTGACGGCTTGTATTTCCGCGTCCGATATTTGCCATATTTGGGCTGGTCCAACGCCACCTCGATCCCTTAGACCATTCTAAAAGTTTAACGACCTAACTGGAGTTGTACACGCGGGTATAAACATTTGTGCGAATTTTGCCTCACTCGCAAGTGAACCAAAATCAGCCTTGCTCGGGGTAACAAATACATCCGCACAAATATCGGCCGTCACCTTCGCGAAGTGCGAAAGCTAACGAAACTGCTCCTCTCCTAAACAATAAACTACATCTTTGTTCAATTCCCAAGTGAGGCATTTACTTTGGTTGATCGTTAGATTTTGTTTTTGACAGCACGTGTCTCTGGTGAAAGTAGTAAACAGCGGTAGATAGGTATCTTTTTCGTGTTTTAGTGCATCATTTACCTGTAGAAGCTTGCTGATAGTTTCAGACCACTTTTATAATTCGATTCTCGATGCGCAGCAAGGCGAAAAATACTGGGCCGATATTGACGAAGCTGTTTTTAGGTAATGTTTAGTATTAAGAGTGATGATCTCTGCCCGCGTGCGGTTTGTTCCCTTCAAAGAGAGCGATGTTACAGCCGAGGCGCCGGCTAACCAAAGCTGCTTTTCGGTATCGTACGGGCAAAGTAGCTTTGTAAATCACGGCTCGCTTTTTTACTCGCAATGCCAAGTATTGCTACAATGGCAGTTATTCTGATGAGAAAATAACTGTCCTACAGTCTATTTCAATTCGATTGATTGGAACGTGAGTTCATTATCCTGGGCAAACGTTAGTGGGAGTTCCCCTGTGGAAATAACAGTGCGAAATACGACGTTACCACGCTCATTTGACGCCGGCTCTGAGCGGTCGCCGGTTCTACCGCCGCCGCTTGCCATCCATCACGTACGTCACGTCCGGCCGCCGGTAATGGCCGCTTTTCCTATTCAGTTTCGTTTCCGAAAAGGCCAATGTCGTGAGCCGCGTGCGTAGCCCGCGTTCATGTCTGAAACGTAGTATTTTGCATTTCGCACTATTTTTGTGTGTACTATTAGGTGACATTATTTTCATGTTCTCGAAAATCTGAGTGCAGTTGGCCTTCAATAGTCACAGCTCTTAGCCCGTGGAAACAACACAAAGTCAATGAGGTGCGTGCGGAAGAATTAAAGGGCTTTGCGGCAGCACAGCTTTCTAGCTTTACCACTTCAATTTTGCTTCCGCTTGCCTCGTTTATGTATATAACCGTGCGCGAGTGTGTGTGTAGTCATTGCAATTCAATTTGTACTTAATTGATATCGTACTGTATTCCAAAAAACGCTGCAAAATTATGGTAAATGGCTGCAGCAAACTAAGTGGCAGCGAAAGTTGTCACCCGCCTCTGACCACTTATCCGACTATCTCCCGTAAATCTCGAAGTAATTTCTCAATATGCCCATTGCATGGGCTGCAACTCTGGAAGCGTAACCCTATACTGGAAGAAAAGCATCAGTTGGAAGGGGGTTCAGACCGTGTCTTAAGAGGTGCGTGCGCCATGATGACGATGTCATCCTGCCGCCGCACTTCAACCCCGCTCATGTTCCTTTCAATGTCCACCATCCCGTGGTTACAACCACATGACAGATAGCAGACGGTCCAAGTGTTTTATCGAAAAAAGGACAGAAGTATCTGTAAACTGTTCATAGTTGCCGTAAAAGAAAGAATGCAAGGGCCGTTCACTCGCATACCTGAGCATAAGCACAGAGACGGCCACCAAGCTATATGCCAGCAGCGTTCCGATGGACATCATGTTGGCGAGCTCTTCTACGTTGAACATCATGGCCATTATACCTGCAGCACAAATCAATAAAACATATTGCGAAGTTGAAGAAACGGAAATGCCCCCACAAATTACAAGACCATCTCCTTCATTCAACTAGTTAGTAATCCCAGCTGCCAGAACCTCTGGGTCTTAAGAAAAACTTGCGGGGGCACTTGAGTCTCCTTATGCATCAAAAATGCGAAATCTGAGGTATTCTGCACGGTGTTGACATGATTCGGTTAAAAATAGCGCTCCGCGAATTCGGCTTCAACAGCAGAGGCTACCAAAGCAGTGGCTATCTAAAGAGTCGTAGACGTAGAAACCGAAACAAAGGAGCAGCAGCGGCCGAAGTGCGAAGCTTGGCACCTCAGATTGTAATCCATCTCGTAAGCAAAGCGTAATGTTACGCACATTGTCAGGTCGGCGCATACCCACCTTTTCCCTCCAACTGCATTGCAAGAGCTTGCCTTTGCTCCTTCGCAACAATGACGCCGTTGCACGACCTCATGAATATTTTCCTTTTATTTCTGAGGGGCAGCGCGTTCCTAAAGCCCCATAACGCACTGCAGCTACAGGGTAGATGCCTTTCCGCGCGCTCGTTTTCTTTTCGCCTTGTTCCTAATTTTTCGTGCCAGCGCAAGCTTGAAGCCAAATGACGTGTCGCAGCCAGTGAGGATTTTTATGCAGGAGACATTGTTTTTTCACTCCATTAGCAACCTACCCGCTGGGATAAGAAATGACGGAGAAGCCCACACTAACCCGTACAACTTGAAGATAACGAAGCTGTACGCAGCTTAAAAGATACTATTTCCTTCTTCTTCGCGCCGCACCAACCTTCATTCTATCATTGTAGCTTTACGTGTGAGCTTCTTTCATTTTTTGCATGTGATAGCCATTGGAAATCACCATGAAGTGGCGTACGCTATGAGGTGTCTTTCTGGTTCTGAGCTAGTGTTGCTACGATTACGGCGAACGCTAAAGTTTTTTCTCCCTAAGTGGGTGTTATTAGCTTGACAACTGTGTGCAGGGGACGCTGGGTGGTCGTCGCGAGGCACGCACGCACGGGCGATAAGCATTTTCTTGGTTTTGTTAACTGCTGGCGGGTCGCCGCAAGGCCCGCGCTCACGTGCGTGCGCTCGGCAATTTTTGGTATCTTTAACTGCGGACACAAAAAATTACGATTTGCTAAACAGCTTCGTTAAAACTTCAGCCAAAAGACCTTTGCGGAAACTTTAAAGAAGTGCGGGTGTGCTGGCAAATTCGAAGCGAAACAAAACGAAAGCGATTTCAGCTCGGTCGTGGTCTTCAGTTTTACTCCCTCTTCAGTTAACTGACCTGAAAAAGCGCCAGCCAGGGTGGTCGCGATGAGAGGCGTTTTGAGGCGAGGATGGACGTTGGCAAGTATGCGAAAGATGAGTCCATCCGAGCCCATGGCGTAGAGGACGCGTGGGAGAGCGAACATGCCGCCCATAAGGCTGCATATGGGCATTAAAACCGTGAGGGAGAACACTTGTAACCCCATTTCCCCCATAACGCACAGACAGAACGGTTCAATTCTGATTCATACGCTTTCTGAACTCAGACAGCTGGAATCTCGGTGACTACAAAGCAATGCTCTCGTCCGCCAACACTTCTGAAGGTGTTCACTTTACCAACGAACACAAAGTGCCTAACAGCTTCATTGCTTTTCACGGCAATGTAAGGTTATTTTCGGCTACGAGTTGCACTCCCTTGCAAGCTGTGAACTTTTGCTAGTGTTGCACGTGTTGAAAAGTTTGGAAAATTCAAGGTAACTTTCTTCAACTCAGCAGACAACGAGAGTAACGAGAAAGGCTTTGAGACTTCTCCAATGGGGGAGAAATTCTATATCAAAATTTAATTATCTTCCAAACTAGTAACCGTTATTCTCCCCACCCCAACTTGCCCCACTTAACCTTTCCTAGTACACTTTTGCCACCCAGGAACGCCAACACCTCTATAAAGACCCGACTAAGCACTGACAAGAACCTCGGGCATTGACAACCACTGAAAACGGAGTTTTAGATTTAACCCTAAAGAAAGAAATCATCGGGTGAAAGTACTTGAATCTGTGGTCATCAATATTCAATAAAATCCTCCCAAGAAGATGATTGTCTTGTGCAGGGCTGTGTTTCAATTAAGTGTCACTATTTTACCAAAACCTGTTATTGGTACAGGTCACTTCTCTTCCTTTTTCGCCAAATTGCCGGCAAGGTACCAGATACACAGTAGACTTCGGTTAAGGTGAACTCGAAGGTACTGTGGAAAAGAGTTCTTTTCAGAAATTTGTTGAGGCGGAGGTTTGGTACTGTTGGCGTTGCAAGAGAGCGGAAGTGTTGTTCGTCTTACCCACAAAGTTCGTCCTACCAGGAGCCTATTGTTGCTATCTGTTGCCGCGCGCTATGATTTCATTTACGCGACAGAAGCAACATGGCCACTTGCAAGAAATGATCCTCACCAATTGTTTTCGACCATTTCTCGGCCCCTTGAATTTCACAGGTTACCCTCCCCAAAGATCCCTGAACGCTATTGGCCTGTGGCCTCTACATCGCAGTCCTGCATCCAAATTCCTTCACCATTGGCGGCGCGCGAAATATTTACACCTCTGGATGGCTAAAGCATTTCTGGGCCCGATTCAGGTGCTTCTGCTTTCCACCCTCCAGTAATAACAGATGAAAATGAAGGGGGTCAAAATTGAAATGGTTGACGAAGCATTGCGATGCAATTTTACAGACGCCAGAAGGTCCTTAATGGTCAAGCTGGTCAAGCCGACGACTCTACCGAAACGTTTTACAGCGGTGATGGTTTTCGCCCTCACTCTCATGAGTGGTCGACTACCTAAATTCAATAAACTTTCCAAAAACGGCTTTGCTTAGCCACTGTTACGTAGGCGTATGAAAAGTGTTCCTCGAACTATTTAATTTGTCAAATGAGGTTTAGAAGTTCAGGTGTACGACCTCTCGAAAATAATACCACTTTAGATTATGTGGTCATAATTGTAGTTACAGCCGAAGCTGGAGCGGCGTTGCTTAGCTCTTGCTTCCCCTTGCAAGTATTAGCAATACCCCTGCATGCGCCATTAAGGCGAGACTTCATCTCAACTGTTGTTTTTCTTCCTCTTGGTATGCGGTTTTAATGACGGTAGTCATTTTTGGGCTCAATGACAGAACTTTTGACCTGTCCCTCTAGTGAAATGTGTTTCTGGAGAGCTTGTTCACTACTAGGTTAGTGGTTCACAGGGAATTTGCATAAAATAATTTATGAGAAACAAAGGCTGTATGGGATCATAAGTGGACCAACTGAGAAACAGACATTGACAGGAATCAAAGAGGTATAGGCAGTAGGGGACGGCGAAAAGAGTGTAACGGTAATGGCACATGGAGGATACGAAAGCGGATGATGATGTGGTAGAGGCATAGTGTGATTAGAGCTGGGGAATATGATCCAAAGAGGGAAAGGGCGGGGGAAAAGATTTCAAGTTCATGAGGGATGAAAGGAGGGAAGTGGAAGAAGCGTGCATGGTAGTAGAAGAAGAAAGTGCGGCGCGAGACTGTGACACTAAGAAGTGAGGATGAGAGACCAGGATGAAAATGTGTACCGGGAAAGGGTTGGGATTGAAGAGGGTTGGGAGGGTTTAGAAGAAATGGGAGGGAGATGAGGATAAAAAACGAGTGTACTGAAGCAGGGAGCATTGACAGTGGACAGAAGTGGCGGGAAAATTGCGATTGGAGGGGGAATAAAAAATGCCAAGTCAGGAGTACGAAGATAAAAAGGATAATCGTGGTGAGAAAAAATTTGGAAGAGGGGAGTAGAAAATGGGTGTGAAAGTATTGGAGAGGGCGGGAGGGAAAGTGAGAGGAATAAAAAAATATTGGAGAATATAGAGCAAATTGGAGAGAACGGTGAAAGTGTAGCAGGATGAGTCGAGGAGAGGTATGGTTAGGTACAGAGAGAGAGTCAGCTCTTTAATGACCCAGCGAGGTCAGCTACATATGGTTTGTGCACAACGTCCTCGAAGAGAGGGCCTCCGCATGGCGTCAGCCAACGGTCTTGCAAAGGTCGCAGCGTCGGTCAACATACCAGGGTTAAACAGGTTCTGCGCAAAGCCAACATCAGCTGGCTGTTCGCTGTGGGCGTTATTAACATGAGCTACCCCAGAAGGGCCCAGAAAGGAGCAAGGCAGTGCGTCGGTCCCTTAAAGCTGTGTAACTCTCTTAAGAAAAACGCGGAGTGCGGTGTGCAACATCGCTACATGCGCAACAAACGATACGTAAAGAACGAATGAACTACCGGATTTGCAAAAGTAAGGTAGTTTCATCACTCGCAGCTCCCAAGATCGACAAGGTATCGTCTTGTATAAAAACCCGTCGAGTCAACGTATGCCCTTTTAGAAGCTCGTCACAACTTTGGCAAATTGTGATGACATTGGCGACGCTTTCGGGAAGATGACGTCGGCGAGACTTTTGGAAATATGGTGAGATTCCAATTACTAGTCAAAACTCGCCTTCTGCGATTCCTCTGAGATTAGGTTTATTGTTTCTTTCTTTAGTCATTTCAGCCTTCTCACTCCGCATAGGCCAACACATCTGATAGAACTGGAAGTTTTCATGTACAAGTTCGATGCGTTCACGCAAACCCTGCTCCCCATAAAGTTTGCGCACTGCCGAGGAATTGCGATCCATTCCGCACCTCAAGCAAGACATGGCCCAAATAATCGACATCGGAGCTGTGTCCCACCGTTGCTCCTGAAGGGCAGCACGACTCTGGTTCATTTCTTCAGTTCCGGTGCGTTGTCCAAAAAATGAGAGGTGGAATCACAATCCCTACCCTGAACCCCATCATAACATGTTCATGCGCGTCACTAATATTCGCGCGAACACACCCGCCCGCCCTTATATTCTTCTAAATGACTCGTTAAAACACCCTATAATCATAAACATAGGTGAGAGTACACAATCATGGATACACTCATTTATACTCATTTGCACTCAAACTGACGAGGGAGTACGATGATGAGTGAGTACAAATCCAGGAAAGTGCGTATGAGTAAAATTATGAGATAGCAAAGGCTTAGACTTAAAATGTGGGTACTTTGACGAGTGAGTACGGACCTGAGTGTACTCGCGAGTAATACTCTCGATTACTTGTACTCGCAATTACATGCACTCGCGAGTAGTACTCGCGAGTACTGCGCTTATGAGTACAGTACTCGCTAGATCAAACTTGTGAGTTTGATACGTACTTCAATCGCGACGTCAGTGTATTAAAATGAGGTGATAAGCGTGACAACTGCTGTTCTTTCCATTCCCTCTTCCGCCGTATTGCTGCTCTATGCAATCGCCCGCCACGGGTTTGCAATAGTGAAGCAAGGCAAGGTATGGTGGCTTCACTGCGCTTGCTAAGCTCAAATTATAGGTCACTAGACATAGTTCATCGCGTGAATGCTACTGTTTGATTGCGAGAACAAATTCGTAAACACTTTTGAATGCGAGGTAATGGGACTACACGTTGAGTGCGAGTACAATTGAGTACAGATTTAGTATGAGTATACGTGAGTACGGATGAGTTGAGTACAATTGAGTACATGACGAGTACGAGTACAAGAGATTATAGATTGAGTATGAGTACAAGTGGGTACAGATGAGTTGAGTATGATTGAGTACAGATTGAGTACCAGTACTCGTGACGACTAATGAGTTTGAGTACAGCTGAGCACGGTTGCAAAAGAGTATGGGATGAGTGCGTACAAGTGATTTTGAGTACACACGAGCTTTTTGAATCTGAGTTTGAGTGAGTAAAGCTTGAAAGACAAAAAATGTGATTGATTTTGACTGAGTTTTCTCTGTTTTTCCGACCCATGAAGATGAAGCCTTAAACTCACTCCTGTTTCAGAAGCCTCACCTTGTAGACAGCCCAGCCAAGGCTCCAATGGACACTACCCACTTGCCTACCGGCCAGCCAACCTGCAAGAGAAGGCTCAACGTTTAATACCAATTCACCTAATACAACCATCGACACTATGCAGGAAGCGTAGTACAACCCACAGAACTTTCCATTTAAAACACAATCAATAATTTTTGGGAAACATAAGGGTCCTTGATTGAATTATAACTTGATCCATTATTGCCTATTTGTTTAAACAAATAAATGATAATTAATATTTGACTGATTCCCCGCACGGGGAACCTTGAGCAATCTTGGTGACGGTATTGGCGACACAGCGAACCCCGAGCCCCCAAACATAAGCTGTGACCAACCGTGATGATGTGTTTAGAGGTGAAAGGTAAGGAACCACAAACGGTGGCCGTCGGAGCCCAGGTCAAGCTTCGGCGGATGGGCTCCTTGTCTGTTTACCAGGCAGAGAGCTCCGGGACCTCTTCAGCTATCAGGGTAAGGCTGACGAAGAAAGTACCCCCGTTCCCTGCTTTTTCCTGTGCCCCCCCCCCCCACCTCCGTACCGTGATCGGTCCCTGAAAAGGGGCCGCACCGAAGTCTCCTTTCCTCTCTTGCCTGAGTTGACATTTCCAAAACCTGACAATTTCTCCCGCTTTTTAATAAGGGAATCTCTCGACCAGTCAAAGCCTGTTACTGCACAGTATGCTTTTTCTCATCCCAAAGTTCCTTGAGGGCATTGTCGGAAAATCCTACAAAGACCAGAAATTCAAAACAGGGGAAATCCTTACCGAACTTAAGAACAGGCAGCAATCTATCAACCTCCTCAAAAAAACCCGCATGGTAGATACAGACATAAAGATCACGCCCCACCGCACGATGAACAGCTCCCAGGGCGTCATCTCCGATGCTGACCTGATGAACAAAACAGAGAAGGATCTGCTCGAGGGCCTCTGAGACCAGGGCGTGACGCCAGTGCGAAGGATAATCATGCGTCTAAATGACAGTGAAATCCGTACAAAACACTTGATCTTGACATTTGACTCCTCAGTGCTCCCCGAGTCAGTCAATGCAGGCTTCATACGATGTCCAGTCCGACCTTACATACCAAACCCGCGCCGCTGCTTCAAATTCCAGTGGTTCGGGTACAGTACAAACTCTTGCCGCGGAAAAACGACCTGTGCCACATCCGCTGCACAGGACCACCCGACAGATAATTGCAACTACACCACCTTCACTTGTGTTAACTGCGACTTACTCCCGCACATGGGAGAAATTCCAACAAGAAAATCTCCCACCTCCCCTCGCGGGAACCCCTGTGTAGATGCGACGCATAGGGGGTACACGTTGCAGCGTTGGACAGCGGAGGAATGGCGCTGGAACGATGGAGCGGAGCGGCGCAGGCACCGCGTTTTATAGCGCGCATAACGGTGAGGGGACGCGCCGGCGCCAGTGCGTCTGCCGCGGCTATGACGCAACGCAATCCACTTTAATCCAATCCAAATCCAATCCAAGCCAAGCCAAGCCAATCCAAGCCAATTAATTTGAATCCAATCCAATGCCCCTCGCGAGAGAGTGTTCGCTATCGGAGAGGAGAGGGGGTGAGCGGCGGAGAGCGCAGCTCACGCGGCGAGGAGAATGGGGGAGGGGCGGACGCCGACAACAACGCCGACGCCGGATGCAGGGACAAGGCGAGTAAATGAGATGCAGTCGCATCTAAAAACAAAATAATCAATGTGAAAGTAACAGACAACATCACCTTCCCGGAGATGCGAAAGAGGTCCGCCTGTTTCCCTCTCGGGAGGTACACCGACGCAGCTCGCCGGGGGGCTGAGCGGCGTCTGGTTTCGGCAGGGTCCCAGTACCGCGAGTTAAACTTGGTCCCGCCGCCGCCCCCCTCTGGGTTGCCTCAGACAGCCCAACCCGTCACCACACCACTTGCTGAGGCAGCAGCGGTTGTGGTGCCAACCGCTTCCGTCGGGACCGGTGCCGCTCCCGCCCCTCCCTCCCCGTCCTCCAGTGCGTTGGAGGGTGCCGAGGGGATGGATACCCGGGACCCCGCATCGGCTCCCACCGCCACCGCACCGCCTGTCTCCCCTCTGGCGCGCCCGACGCCCGCGGTGGTGGCGGCTCAAACGAAGTGCCCCCGAAGATGGGCCAAGTCCAGGTAGCCCGGTCCGTCGGGCACCCCACTGACATCTGACGAGGAGATGGATGTCGGACAGTTCCTGCCTGCAACGCAGCGCAAAGAGCGGACCCCGACGTCCAAGGCAACAGCCAAGCCAAGCCAACAGTCCAAGTCAAGCCCAAAGAGCCCCTTCCGAGCGTACAAGCCCCGAAAGACGACACACGAACACACACACACACACACACACACACACACACACACACACACACATACACATATATATATATTCCAGTCATCCTAAAATGTAAGTAATGGGAACACAAAACATCATCCTGTGGAACTGAAGAGGCCTGCTTAAACATCTTGACGATATGTATGAGATGCTGCATGCCAATCAGCCAAGTATCATGTGTCTCCAAGAAACGCACCTCAATTCCAAACAAACAAATTTCTTAAATAGGTACATAGTATTCAGAAAGGACAAGGTTGGCTGCACACACTATTCGGGCGGTGTGGCCCTTGTCGCCCGGACATCACTAGCATGCCATCCTCTCTCTTTAAACACTTTCCTTGAGCCTGTAGTAATCCGTACGATAATATTTAATAGGTTGATAATGGTAGGCTTCAGTTACATCTCTCCTGATTTTGCACTTCTGAGCCCAATTTCGAGGCACTGGTTGACCAGCTACCCGAGCCATACATCCTCACAGGTGACCTTAATGTGCACAACTCTCTATGGGGCTCCTTCCAAACGGACGCCCGAGGTCGCCTAATGAAGAAGTTTCTAACATCCTCTGGAGCATGCCTTTTCAACGAAAAACAGCCTACATACCATAACTTAGGACACAATACATACTCGCATCTTGACTTGGCTGTTGGTTCTGCAGTTTTTTTTCGTGTCTTGGGTCGGGTGTGGGCACGGACACATATGGCAGTGACCATTTCCCCACTTCACTAACTTATATAGGTACAGGCCCAAGCAGTCCATCTTCCCACAAGAGGATTAATGAACCAAAAGCAAACTGGAGCACCTTCACAGAAACATCTAAGCTACACCACACATCCATAAAACCCCTACACGTGGAGGAAGCTGCCCAACTCATCTCGGTGCACAGCCTCGATGCTTGCGATAACTCCATTCCCCAGGCCGGCAGTGCGTCCCGCAACCAAAGGAGGCCGTGGTGGAATGAAGACTGCAGGCGGGCGCGAGAGGCCCAGAACAAGGCGTGGGGTGTCCTTCGCCGGTACCCCACGTCGAATAACCTCATAGCGTTTAAACGGGCAAAGGCCTTTGGAAAGCATGCGCGTCGTGTGGGGAAAAGGGGGAGTTGGTGCGCCTTCCTTACATCCATTAACTCATACACAGACACTCACAAGGTATGGACAAGAATACGTAAACTTAAAAGACAACACACACATAGCCTGCCCCTGGTCAGTACAAAAGGGGAGACACCCGAAGACCAGGCTAACACACTTGCACAACACTTCCGACACGTTTCCAGCTCTGCACACTACACAAACACTTTCCTGAAACACGAAAATGCTTGTGAAAAGAAGTCCCTACATGACAATAACCGGTCAAAATCTAGTTACAACTCTGAATTTACACTCCTTGAGTTGAGGGCTCCCCTGAGCACATGTAAACCTTCAGCTCCAGGCGCAGACAAGATTACATACACCATGATACAACACCTACACCGAGATACTCTTCAAACACTCCTACACCTATACAACATTTGGCTTTCGCGGCTTGGAGGGAGGCTATTGTAGTGGCGTTCCTGAAGGAGGAGAAGGACCATTTTTTTCCTGCCAGTTATTGACCCATAGGCCTCACAAGCTGCCTGTGCAAGCTTCTCCAGAAGATGATCAAAGGAGACTCGTGTACTTTTTAGAGTGCAATGGTCTCCTGGAGAGCTGCCAGGCCGGCTTCAGGGTGGGGCGATCCACAAACAACCAACTCTTCACCCTTGAGTCGTAGTCAAGGCTGCGTTTGTCCACAGTTTTGTGCTAGGTCTTTTTTGATCTTGAGAAAGCCTACGACACCGCTTGGTGATACGGGATACTTAGCGACCTAAAAGCATTCGGTGTTTAGGGCAATATGTTTAACACACTTTATAGCTACCTGGCGGAACGAACCTTTCGTGTAAGAGTTGGCACTGCCCTTTCAAATGTTTTCGTGCAGGAAAATAGCGTGCAAGGCGGCGTTTTGGTCTGCACATTCTTCATAGTTAAGATGAACTTAGTTCGAAAGGTGTTGCCACAAACCACTTCCTGCACAATGTATGTAGATGATGTGCAAATATCTTTTATATCGTGCAATATATCAATCTGCGAACGCCAAGCCAGATTGGTGTCAACAAACTAGCTGGCTGGGCTGATCAGAATGATTTTAAGCTGAAACCAGTTTAGTGCAGTAATGTTCCCCAAAAGGCGTGATATCAGGCGAGATTCAGATATCAAACTGAATGGTGTCTCGATTCCGGTCAAAAAAGAACACAAGTTCCTAGGCATAGTTCTTGATGAAAAACTTTTCTTTATCCCTCATATGACATAACTAAAACAAAATTGTCTTAAAACAATAAATATTCTCAAGGTCCTTGTGCTGTGTGTTTACGCCGAGACGCAAGGGAAACCCGAGCCGACGGCGCGCAGCCGGCGGCTCGGCCCGAGGCAGGAAATACGAGGGCGCGACCCGGGGAGGGGAAGCGAAAAATAAAGGCACTCTCAGACTGAACGCCAGACGTGTCGGCTGTATGTTTCTCACGCTCCGCGAACACTACATGGTGGCAGCGGTGGGATCATAAAGAAGAGCCTACAGAAAACGGGGGACAGTTATGTTGCTCTTCAGGCGTACAGAGCCACGCCACTTGCAAATGGCTTTAGCCCTGCGGAGTTGTTAATGGGACGGCGTCTGAGAACGTCTGTTCCGGCAGTGTCTAGTTCGCTAGATCCCGCTGTTGTCGACAATACAGCGCTCCGGGCGTGGGAACTGCGCCGAGCAGCCCAGCAGAAGAGAAACCACGACAGAAGGCACGGGGCTCGGATGCTCCGTGATTTAGAGCCGGGAGAAACTGTGTGGATAAAGAACCAGAACAAGACTGGAACGGTGCTTTCATCGGCGGGGTCTCCGAGGTCTTACATCGTGGAGACAGAGACAGACCAACTGAGAAGGAACCGAATCCACTTAGCCCCAGTCCCTGAAGTTGAGGTTCCAGACTCATCGAATGAATCAACGCCTGGGAGAAACCCGCCAGCTTCGCAAGATGCAAGGAGACGTGAGGTGGGAGAAGCGCCGGTTTACGACGACCAAAAGCCGCCAGAAACAAATGAACCCCAGGAGAGCTCATCCACCCCACAAGGCTACAAGACACGGAGTGGACGTGTAGTCAAGCCTGTCCAACGCTTGTGAAAGGGAAGGCTGAGAGGGGAAGATGTGCTGTGTGTTTACGCCGAGACGCAAGGGAAACCCGAGCCGACGGCGCGCAGCCGGCGGCTCGGCCCGACGCAGGAAATACGAGGGCGCGACCCGGGGAGGGGAAGCGAAAAATAAAGGCACTCTCAGACTGAACGCCAGACGTGTCGGCTGTATGTTTCTCACGCTCCGCGAACACTACAGTCCTGTCGCATCACTCGTAAGGTGCTGACAAATAACTTCTGCTGCGGGTGTTTACCCGCCTGGTAGGCTCTCGGTTTGACTACGGGAGTGATGTATATGGTTCAGGAAGGGCAACAGCTTTAAAAATTCTCGCCCCAGTGCAGAACTTGGGCTTTCGGCTTGCGTCTGGTGCTTTCCGTGCTAGTCCCGTGCAACGTCTGTACGTCGAGTGCTAAAAATGGTGCTTAGGGTACCGGCGCAAGTATGTCGATTTATTGTATGCTTTTAAAACTGCATCAATGTCTCACCATCCCATTAAATGTATAGTGAACGATACATCTACATCCCAACTGTTTTTATACCGTCCATATATTTCTGCGCCTTTCTCACTCAGGGTGACGGAGGAGGCTTCTGAACTTTCTGTATTGTTTTTAGACACCTTCAAAACATCTGTCATTGATTCTTAGTCCCATGGCATCTTCGCCCTGTATTACGTGATTTGTCTTTTACTAAATTTAAGAAAAACACGGTACCCACACCTGCCATTTTGCAGCATTTCATGTATATCCAGGAGAAATATGAAGCGGCAAAATTTTTTAGTGATGCGGCGAAAACGTCCACTGCGGTGTGTTGTGCTGCAGACGGTACTAACTTTAGTGCTTGTAAAAGCATCAATGTGAACGCCAGCATCTTTACAGCGGAAGCATATGGTATATTTCTTGTTTTAAACACATTATCGAATATAATATCGCTAAGTCCATCATTTTCACAGATTCACTTAGCGTCGTGCCTACATTATCATCCCAAAGGTCTTGAAAAATTATAACTTCAATCTGGTTTTTAAATCTTTGATGTCAGCGTATGCGTCAGATCTTAATGTTACCGTCTGCTGGGTTCGAAGCCACGCTAGATGGCTGGCATTGAGTTGGCTGATGGAAGGGCCGCTGCTGCTGCACTCAGAAACACTTTAGACATAGCAACAGTACCCTAAACTGACCTCAAGCCACTAATCACACAACACCTACGTAAAACATGGCAAACACACTGGAGTGAACGATCAGACAACTACATGCAATAAAGCCACACTTGGGAACATACACAACTGACTCAGACAACAGACACACCGAAGTGACCTTAGCAACGTTACGGATAGGCCACACACACGCAACACACTCCCACTTGCTCACTGTATAGCCAAGACCCATGTGCAGCGGGTGTGGATAGGCCCTATCCGTAATCCACATGCTCATCCAATGCAAGGCACTTGACACAACATGACGCAGACACTTTCCACAACTATACAAACAACACATCCCGTTTCACCCATCATACTTTTTAGGAGACGAGCCCATGTTTTCCATCAAGCTTTTTTTTAAGTTTGTTACTGATGTCAAGTTTGTACATCTTATCTCTTACCATGCACCATGACAACCTGGCTCTTTACACCAGTCATCTTCATTACCTTGTGTTTTACTTCGTTTATTTTTACTGAAATAATTTACTTTTACATTCATGTCACTTAAATGAACTAACCATTCTTTGGCGCTGTTTGCCCTCAGTCGGCCTTGCGCCATAAAAATCCAAACGTCATCATCAATATTTGACTGATTGATTGATTGATTGATTGATTGATTGATTGATTGATTGATTGATTGATTGATTGATTGATTGATTGATTGATTGATTGATTGATTGATTGATTAATTGGGGGTTTAAGGCGCCGAGGCTTTATCCGGGCTATGAGGCGCGCCGGAGTGGAGGGCTCCGGATTAATTTTGACTACCTGAAGATCTCTAACATGAGTTGAAATCTCGACACACGGGGGGCATTTTCGCCTTTCACCTCCATCTGAATAGCGGCCGCCTCTCCCAGGATCGAACCTTAACCCTAGGGCTCAGCAGCAGGACGCCTTAGCCAATGAACCACCGTGGCGAGTCATAATAGAGTCCTACAGAACACAGGATTATTTTATCATCACAGGCAATCATAACTCGCCACCAGTCAAACAGTTTGAGGCTGTCGAGATGCATTTATAATGATATGTTTAATATATTACGTCTTTGAGGCTGCAACATCGTGCTTTCTCTCATATACCTAAGCAGTAGATGCTCACTAAGGTGCTGCTTTGAAATACCAACCGAAAAAAAAATTTCCATACACAAGAATCTCGATGATACTCATCTCCCATGGTAGCGGTTCAGTATTCGTATCAATACCAAAGTAAACCACCATCTTATGAAGCGTTGGGCAAGTTGGTTTTAATTCATGAAAGAAAATTGAAAAAATATAAAAGGACAGTCAATAGTAAATGCTGGATGGTGCGAATCAAATACAAATATTCTTTAAAATATATATCCTTATACTCTCTACTGGCCCCTGCCCGCACATCGGCTCATGAGGCGTCACCTCTCGTGCCGTCGTGAGACGGAGCATCACGAACTTTACATAGAAAAACAGAAGAAAAGGACTCCTGGAGAGTCATTGCTTCTAACAACAGCCGGCGGTGCCGGTACAAGTATAAAATATTTAAGAAGTTACATCACTTTGGGATAATAGCGCGCATCTTCCTAGCGTCCATAGGTTCATTGAAACTCCGCCTACATCGTCCTTGACGCCTTGCATCCCGTACAGCTTGCAACCAAAATGAGTCCTTCAATATGGAGAGCAGTCTTGTGAGAGGTGCGGTGAGTGCTTAAGTGCTCTCTACAATCAACTCAGAAAAATATAGCAACTATGGGGCCTACCATGTCGAAGACGAAAGGCAGCGGTGCCGACACGTTCTGGGCGTAGTAAGGCCAGAGCAGCGTCTGAATAATGGACACCCCAAAGTAGGCCACGCACACAACGGCCAATGAGATCACTAGGCCGATCGGGATGGCGCGTCGGGGTTTCTTCACTTCCTCGCCTAAGGACGGGAATAAAAAAAATAGAGTTGAGATTCGCACGAACTCATAATTTTTTTCTACCTAAGGTATAGACTAAATACGGCAACAAACAGCCATTTTAGCAGAGATATAACTATGGAATTCCTTACCAAGACCACAAAAATGCTTCATTCTCAGCGCTCATTTTACAGTATAAGATCATTCGTGCTAAAACAATTTTTTGAACTAATAGATTTTACTGATGCTCCTGTGTAGAGTACTTAACCTTGTTTATCTAGACCTATTATTTTGTCTTACTAATGTGCTTACATATCATATTGATTCTTGAACAGCCATGAGGATTGCGCGGAACGACGACACGAAGAGGAGACAACAGGACGAGCGCTTGCTTTTGTCTCCTGTTGTCCTGTTGTCTCCTCTTCGTGTCGTCGTTCCGCGCAATCCTCATGGCTGTTCCAGTATCAGACCAACTAGCCCGTCAACAAATCTTGCTGAATATTGATTCTGTTAGACTGACACCCCCCCCCCCCTTGACTGCCTATACTGTTTTCATTTATATCTTCCCACTTATAACCAGGAGGTCCCCTCACCTATTTTACTTCGAGATCCCCTCCTCTACTAATAACTACGTAAAATAGGTATCCATAAAAAATTACACCATCTTCCCCTAGGGGAACCCTCAGTAGTATGCGAAGCAGCCATGGGGTCGACTGAAGTTCCTATTAGTTTTCAGTTCGTCGTTTCCGTTGGCGTTCAGCTTCGCGTGCCTTCGTTGTATCAGTAGCTTCCTGGCGTAGATTGAATGAGTGAAGGACATAAGGCGTGTTCGTAGCATATGCTCCCGTCTCGGTTTGTAGCGCAGTGGGAAGAGCGCCACGTACCTCCCGTTGCGGCCAAGACAGTCGTGGGATCGAAACCGGGCGGCGCTTAACTATTTCTTTTTATAGTGGACTGCGGTGACTTCAGGCCAAACGCTGACGGGGCTGAAGAGACGCGCATGCGCAGTAGAGTGCGGACGGCGGACAACGACGACAACGAGGGAGGGGGGGACACAGTCCCGAGCATGAAATGCTTCGCATCTAGAACGTATAATATTAACCTGAACCCTGATAATCAATGCACGAGAATGAACGACGAATTCTCTTTTGATGGGTTTGTATTTTGTAATCATACATGTGGGATTTCAGTCGAAATGTTATCCGGTTACGAACCCGAATACATAGGGTATGGTTGTTTTGTGAGACCTTACAACCACGACAACCATGGCAAACGTTCTAAACCAAAAGGCAAGCAATCACACTCAGACAAATTCAAGGAGGTACTTTTCCCCACCCCATCCGTATGCATTTACTCTTTCCTACACAGTACTCTGATAAGTGTAAATTCTGCCACGAACCAGGAACTCTGGCACACATATTATTCGACTGCACAAAAAACTCGAACCTTCCGCCTCTGAACCCGTCCCCTTCCCCTGAGCAGTGGGAGATACTGCTGTCCAGCTGTCTACCTGAGGACCAGCTCCTGCTTGTGACCAGGGCTACGGCAGCCTGGACAGCACATGGGCTCCTGGACTGAGGAACCACTCTCGCATTATTGCGTAATAAAGTTGTCTCTCTCTCTCTCTCTCTCTAAATAACACAGGCGTAATGAAAACAGTGGCTTGAGTTTCTGTGTTTAACAAAATTTCGGCTTTCGTAAAGTGTGCCGAAATCTCCTACGCCAAAGGGGACTGCTTGCCCCGTCTCCGTCGGGACAGCACCTTCTTTTGCCCGAAGTCCGTAACATTGGGTACAGCAAGCCCAAATCTACCACGGCGGGTTAAAAGCAATGCAGTAAAATCAGACGAAAACGTGCCGCAAACTAGATGAGGACGAAGAAGACAAGCTACGACAGATATGTGCCGCAAACTAGATGAGGACAAAGAAGAGAAGCTACGACAGATATAGGCGGCTGGCTGTGGTGGTGGTGGTGGTGGTGGTACCAGGAAGATGGCTCATACCCCTTCAAGGGGATTGGCCTGGAAATTAGTGCTTCGCCGAAATGAACCATGTAGTTTTGGGGGAAAAAGAAAGATACTTCAATATTCGAATGTATTAGCAGTCGATGACTAGAGAAATAAAAGGATTGTAGACCCAAGATAAAAAAAAGAAAAAAAAGACATGAGAATTAAGAAGCAAGTATAACGAAGAGGGAATGTGGTACAGGCGAAGCAGTGAGCAATGCCCGCGTAGGCTTGACAGGAGAATCCAACAGGGTCAAATGATAGTTAACACGGCAGACTGCCTGATTCCAGAATCAATGAGCGTAACACACGGCAAAGATCCCCGTGGCGCCTATCTGTCGTATCTTCTCTTTATCCTCGCCCAGTTTTCACCACGTTTTCTTCTCTGTTCATGCACCAACTAGCTAGCAGCGACACGTTTTGTCAATAAAAGTAAATGAAAGACTTATTGGAGGACCTTTAAATGCGTGAGCGCCTCGTCTCTTGTCCTCGTAGCCATGAGCGTCGGCCCGGGGCACACGCCTTGATCCGGCTTCAGAAATCCGAGGCGCAGCGCTTCCCGCACGTCCTTCGGAAGCCGTTCCAACAGCGCTGAGCCTTCTAACCGTTCAAGTTGTCACGTTTGCTTGCTTTGAAAGCAGCATTGGCCACCTGCAGCTCATTTTGTTGTTCTCCACTGTAGGCACCTCGTCGCCACCATTCCTCCCTCTTTTGCCGCCCTTCTATGGTGGCTGGCCACTACGGCCCGGACTCGCTGCAACTTTCATTTCAGAACGCGCACAAGCGGCTGTAAAAGTCACGGCCAAAAACACTGCTTCATTCGCGGGCATCGTGAGCACGCTGGTAACGACAGCCATAACTCGGCGCTTGATATCATTGCAATGAGCGCAAAGAGTTTACTTGAACAGCCCCGACCGACACCAGATGCACGCACTGATGAGCCGATCCTTTAGAAATATAACTTAACAGCGTGTGAGTTCGAGCTAGTTGGTACTCCACTGTACAAATTTAAAGCGCAAAAATTCGCCCCCTGTTCGAATTTTTTAGCTTTATAATTTCGTACGATCGTTTAGAGGCTCGCAACTTTCCGTAATCTGGCTGAGCATCTCAGGCATTAGCGTCATGATAACGTGCGCGTTTTATACCAGAGGAGATAAAATGACTGAACAGACTTTCAGCCGACGGAAGCAGTGAAATTAACTTAGAGCGCTTTCTACGCAACATCGGCCCCCGTTCCCGTCCATGACACTTTCGTTCACATAGTGACAGCCATTCAAGAAGTCTGTTTCATTGCATCCCGATCTTTGCGATTTATCTATCCGTTGCTTCTTTTCATCGTTTTTAATGCGAAATGGTTAAGCGCACCATTCTGCAAAAAAGAGCCGTTGTTGTTGTAGTTTTTCGGTCGAGAATAGCCCTCCGCAGTAAATAACAAATAAATAAATAACACATTTGTGAGCCCATGATATTTCAACCCGAACTGCACAGTATGAGCTCAGTGCTCTACCAAGTGTGCTATCTACGCGCGTTGCCAGCGTAGAATAAAAGTTGTTCACTTATTCGTCGCACATGCCCACTTGGGGAATTGCCCAGGAATCGAGATATTTGAGTGGCCATGTGTCAGCTTTCCAAAGTTAACGAAAATATAACTTCGAAACGTAAAGACCGTAGAAAAGGTGCGCATAAGATGTAGGAGTATGTAGCAATGCATTACCACGCTGTCGCCTTTAAAGCACGTAAGCAGAATTACATGCCCCGAGGGAAGTTCCGTAAAGTTTGTCACCTGAGAAGATGACGATGCTCCGGAAATGTTTCTCAAATCACGAAAATATTCCTCTATGTCACTGCATTGCGTTTTTGTACGAAAAAACTTTAAGACTCTCTGAATAAGAATATTTAAACATTATTTTTGTTTTCAAAAAACGATACTTCAGTCACTTCTTTCGGAAGATGCAAGCTTCGTGTAGTTGTACCTAATGTCAGTGACCAATTTATTTGCAGGTCTGTAAGTGTCCGGAGTTTTGTTCTCACGCTCAGTAATTTGTTCTTTCGTCCAAATCGCGCAAGATGCATAGAAATAACCCACACAAGCAAACTGACAAAATATGCTTCAACACGCACGTACCCATCGTAGCGATGCAGTCGAAGCCCACAAAAGCGTAGAAGCAGGAGGCAGCACCATTCAGCACGCCGCCGAAGCCATAGGGAAAAAAGCCCCCCTCGCCATATTGCTCTCCAGGAATCTGCAAGTATCGTCATTCCAGACGCCATCGGTATAGGCATATAAAAAGATCGAGAGCACAAACTGTTTGTACACTACGCTTTACGTTGAGTTTGGTTCGAGGAAAACATACCAACCTCCCGAACTTCAGGAAGCCTGTGAAACGCTGCCTCAAATTAGCTTTTGAAATGAGCAAACACGAGGTAGCTTTATTCTGACTAGAGTGAACTAAACTAAGGAGAGTGAACAAGCGGGTGGAGGCGCCTTTCGCCGCGCCGCGAGCCGTGGACCACCCCTAGAGGCGCTGGTGCAGAATCTTTCAGCCGCTCCAGACAACCGCAGGAAACGCGGAGGGCGATGTCCACACGCGTGACTGGTGTCATCTGTGCGAAAGTTTATTTCTGAAGTGTTTTTCCCAACCATCGACGAAGTGTCTTTCTTCGAAGGCCAGCATGTGAGAAAGATGCTAAAACAGTCTGACTCCCACTACTTTTCTACACGTTGTCACAGCGGCTATCTTTGTTTGCATAGGCCAATTTGCGCTGCACAAAGCTGCTATTACACACATTTATACAGTAACGCAAACAACGTTACTTTATTACAGTACCTGTAACTGTAACAAGTTACTTTTGGAAACTTTGGAGCTGTAACTATGACAGAGTTATTTTTTGGCTTAGTTAACTGTAACTGTAACACTGTTACTTTTTACTGGTAACGTGCCCATGACTGCCCCGTTCCCTCTACTCTGGTCTCCAGCAAATGGCAATGATGTGGTGTGTGTGTGTGTGTGTGTGTGTGCGTGTGTGTGTGTGTGTGTGTGTGTGTGTGTGTGTGTGTGTGTGTGCGTGTGTGTGTGTGTGTGTGCGTGCGTGCGTGCGCGCGCGTGCGTGCGTGCGTACGTGCGTGCGTGCGTGTGTGTGAGTGTGCATGTTTCTGGGCGCGCTAACTTGAAGCGCGTGTCTCTTCCTGAGGGCAGTGCGGTCGGGCGAGAAAGTCCGCATCAACATTGGACAGTATTACTTTGGATAGATATCCCCAATGTAGGGATCTAGGCAGCGCGTATCTATAAAAAGGGCGCACTGCGGCTCGCCAGATCTTTCCCTTTGTTCATCGCTGTAAAAATGTAAATAAACCCGTTGAATTTTCGCTCTAAGATCTCCATAGTCCTGGCTCGGAAGGATCGACGGCGACCGGGCCCCACTACCGGCAGGCTGCGGACGCTACCGCTCGCAACAGCCCCCTGAGTCGGACTACAACTGTACAATCACCTCGCCATTAAAAAAAGCTTTATGGTATTTTTGTGCTAGTCTGACGGCTTCGTTCGTATGTCCTCCTAGCTTCTCTGCTCTTTTCCCACCAGCATTGCAACCTTCTTTTACCAAGCTCTACTGCTTTCCAATTCACTTTTCCGTTAACCTTGAAGCCAAGGCCTTCTGGAAGCTGGATGTCTCCCTCACTGAGGACTGGACGGATACCTTTGCACTCCTTTACAATACGTCGCATAGCTTCTGGCTCCCTGCCGCAACCGGCGCACAATTCTTTCTGTATCTACTCGCGGATAACTGTTTTCGTTTCCAAGCAACCCGCCCTTTGGTACTATCAAAGAACTTTTCCCTCGTTATGGCCTGCTTCCCCATTCTGTAGATATTTAAGGACTTATTTGCGTCCATCCTTTTTACTGCAAAGCAGTATATGTCTAACATCCCCCCCCCCCCCGGTTTTCATTCCGGTGTCATCGATTTACTCGGCGCCGCTACAAGGCTCCTCCTCACCGCCGCTGGGACCTTTTTCACAACTATTTTCCCCCTCGCCTCCACCGATGCCCCTTTGGCAAGCTGCGCAGTAGGCAGCTAACGGTGGTAGTGCGGTTATCAGATGATTTCGAAGGTTATCAGATGATTTCGAAAAATAAACGGAAGCACCGATGAGCGTAAATGGCGAATTTATGCTGCGTCTATAGAAGTGTTTGCGGGATCACCGAACGTACGGCGGCGCGCTACTCTGCTTCTACCTCGCAGTCGGCGGCCGCCACCGGCCGGCATGTTGCAAATCCTGTTTGAACCTTCAGCGCAAATGTCACGTGGTTCGGATTAGCCTCGCACAAGGGAGCAGCGAGCATGTTGCATATCGTGTTTGAACCTCCCGCGCAAACGTCACGTGTATTGGATTAGCAGAGAATGGAACAGCGCATGGGGAGCGTCAGGGGAGGGCGCTCCTTGGTGGTGACGCATGAGACGTGTGAGGGAAAGGCAGTAAGAGGGATAACGCCGTAGCCGCACGTGTCTTACTCCACTTCATCCTTCGCTAGATGCTCCTCTCCGTTTTCTTTCTTTCATCGATGCTGCGTTCCCTCACTCGGTTGCGCAGATATAACCAGACGCCGCTTCCGCGAAGCCCAGGTAACGGCTGCCAAAGGGCTGCCCCCTAAAACGACCGAGACCCGCCGCCACCGTTTCCGCTCAAATTCACTTCGCCAAGTAGCTGCAAATCCCTTCCGGTAGAAAATAAACTCGCCCAGTGTGAACTCCGGCGTGAGCTCATATTTCTTTTTCAGCTTCCAAGGCCTTCTGAGCGACATTTTCGCCGGCGTCTTTCACGCCTAAATATGCGCCATCACCGGTTGTCGGTTTATGCGTTCACGGTTTGCGGGGGGGAAAGGGGGGCGTGCACGCACAGCTAGGCGTGATGCCGCTACTGATGAAATTCAGGTTGTCCTAGTGGGAGATTTACAGGTCGAAATTACATGGCTCAAAGCGGTACTGATGGATGGCATGTCCGTTGTGCTGTTGTGAGGTTTAAACGCGGACGTTAAACGGCCCAATGAAACCTGCCCGGAGTCCTTAGCGGTAGAGCGGATTGGGTTTGTGTGTTAGGCCATGTTCATACTTCCAACGCAAAAGCCGTATCATGATCTATGGACGTAAACAATGGCATGTCAAGCTGTTCCGTTGGCTGAGACATGAAATGAGTTCATTCTTTAAAGTTATTACGACAGTTGCGGCAACAGTCTGAACCCGGCCTTACACAAACAGTAAGATGCGCTAGACGAGGGAGGGACACAGGTAGTTCCATTTTTATCTGCAAGAAAAGAGCTTGGATCCTTCAGAGGTTCATTCAGCTAATTGGCTAGGAAGTACGCTCCATCGCGAATTACGATAAAGGTGTTTTGTTTCTTCTACTCCGTGGACTGCGTCCAGCTTTGCAGGTCATCCTTCTGCACAGAGTGGAAGGGCACAAATTTTTTTTAGATAGGTGTGCCCTTCCTTTATCCATATGCCCAGATATCTGTATTTTTTACTCGCGGTATTGTTGCTTATTGAAGGAATACCGATTCCTTACGAGCGTCGTCATTAGAGATCAGAGCTCCAGACTTTGCTGTGCTAAACTCTAAATCAGGTTCAGTGGCTTCTTACCCGCACATATCTGTGAGCTGTTGCACACACTGTTCGCTATCTGCTAGTAGTACTATGTCAAGTACATACATCAGTCCCGGAATAGGTTTTTCCACTTTTTGTCCTTTGTGCTTGTAACATAAATTGAACCTATTTTACTGTCTTCAAGCTTTCTTTCTAGTCTTGCCATGCACAGCATGAACGGCAGTGGACACACAGGACAACCCTACTTTAACTTCTGTTTGTTACTACCGGTTCGGTGCACTTTATGTCCTCCCACGTAATTTGCATCTCGTTCTCATTGCGAATATCCTGCAGCAGCTGCACAAAGTCCTGGCCTAGTCCCTCCCACTCAAGTAGGCTTCATAGAAGTTCTCTATCTGCATTCTATCTGCATTGGCGTAGGCTCCCTTTATATCTAGAAATGCTATCTATAATGGCCGTTTTTGAGCCATTGACACCTCTATGCATTGTATTACGACAAATAGGTTGTCCTCTAAGCGCGTGCTTTGTTTGAATTCATTTTGTAGTTCCCATGGTATGCCGTTCCCCTCTGTCCACTCTTGTAGTTCCGCTTTTATGGCTTACAATGCCAGCCTGTATACCACTGAGGTAACTGTGATGGGCCTGTACGAGTTGGCATCAGACCAGTCTCTTTTACCTTTATCGATCAGCTTCATCCTGCTCTTACGCATATCGTTTCGTACTTGCTTAGTTTTTATTACTCTTTCGATCGTTTGAATCGGTTGTGCTTTGCTTTTTTCGGTAGAGCACACTCACCAGCCCTATAGGAACTTCATCCGACCCTATTGCCGTATTAGCAGGAACATTTTCTTCAGCCTGTTCCTTCAGTTTAGTTTCTCCAACTTTAGTTCTCTATCTGTAAGTTCTCTATCTCTCCGTTCTTCTGAACTTCTCTTGTATGACTGAGGGAATGCGCCGTACCGCCTTTTCCCTTTTTCGTACTTGACCTTCATCGCTTATGGTATGACTTTGTATGTCTTCAGTCTTTTCCCTTAGTTCATTTCCATGGTCCCTTTACATGGCTACTAAACGCTGCGGTAGCGACACCTCGCGGTGTCGACGCAAACTGGCGTGGCTCGGCGCCGGGGCCCGGGATACACCCCATACTCTATTTTACCCTAATCCTGACCATGCATGAACCTGGTCACATCGCCGCCAATTTGGAAGACTCCCCAAACTCCAGTGTTGCTTTCCCACTTCCGAACAAATGCTATATGTGTACGCTACATTACGCCAGAAAAATCTCTGCTCCCTAAAAGGGGCTAAAATATTTAAAACTTTGCCATTCGGCAAGTGTGTTTGTTATGAAAGAATAAGAAAAAATCCAGGGCACGCGGATCCTTCCACAAAACTTCTTTGACAGCCATTTTTAGGTGCTTTCAAATGATTAAGGACACATACTTACTCTTATTATGACCGGTTGCTCTGAAACCTTCCAATTTGATTGTAGCGAGGCTTCATAACATGTCTGATGCGGTAAGTGAGTGAGAGAACACTTGTTTACACCTCCTCAAGGTAAACAAAAACAATTTTTATTGGTGTAGCAGGAGCCAAAGACTGCTATGAGGCAAACTTTTCAAAAACTAGCTATTTCTTGTGGTGTTGAAAACATCATGAAACGACCAGCAGGCTTTAAGCTCGGAATTGTGGTCGTTGCCGTACCTGCGTCACATTGTGCTATAATCCCGAGTTGCGAAAAATGATGTGGAACACTAATGTTAGGGTGTGTGCTCATTTCCCGTACTGGGGTGGTATCTTATATTCTTATCTACCGAGCTCCTTTCCTTGCATTCCTCTAGGACAGTCTTCGCGTGCGTACCTGCGTGCGTACGTGCGTGCGTGTGTGCGTGCTTGCGTGTGTGTGTGTGTGTGCGTGCGTGCGTGCGTGCTTGCGTGCGTGCGTGCGTGCGTGCGTGCGTGTGTGTGTGTGTGTGTGTGCGTGCGTGCGTGCGTGCGTGCGTGCGTGCGTGTGTGCGTGCATGCGTGCGTGCGTGCGAGGGAGTGTGCTTACGTCTTTGAGTGGGGGCGTAGAAAGAAACAAAAGGGACTCACGTCCTCTGGCTTGAGTCGCCAGTTGGCAATGTCTGCCTTGAAGGAGCCCGCAATTACCACGAACAGCACCACCAACAGGTTGACGCACGTGAAAACTGTGTTGAAGCTTGTGGACTCCTTCACCCCAATGGCCACTATCACTGCACACACACACGGTTAAGGTACGCGCATGACAGCAAAATGATCTATTGGCGGTGAGCGCGAACACAGGCGGCGCTGCGAAGCGCGCCTCCGTGACGTCAGCTTAGGGATTCTCGCATTTGTCGTCTGCTTCACTCAGGATCGCTTTCCCTGCTGTTTCTTTGCGCTCGGTCAACGTCTGATGCTTGTCCGCACCAGAATTGGCGTGTGGGTAACTTTTTATCATAATAATAGGCTTAAAATCGCATACTCTAGCTCATGGTTTTGGATACCGCTACGGGAGACACCTTGCCGGCGCCACCCCATTCCTTGCGAAGCAGGTCCTGTGCGGAGCGCGAAGAGTCGGTGCTAGGCGTCAGCTTCTCACGTAAGCATTCGAACAAAAGGAACAGTCAGCTGCTAATAACCGACAACAGCGAAAATGGAAGACCAAAACAAATTCTAGGCCTTCAGGGCTGTCGACTTTGGCAGAAGGCATCACGATTCCCGGTAATCATATGTAAGGTAAAACAGTTTTTGCAACCTTGCCGAACGCTCGAACGCGTTTTGTCACATCACTTTACGTTGTCAAGGCATGAAAGTTTGCCGACATGCACTATAGACTGCAAAAACTGTAGGTTGAGTTCCAAATAACCCAGTGTGTATATACGCGCGTGCTGATTCTATACCAGGCATCTAACCAGTATGGAGGTTTATTGAGCAAAATGAGTCACGTCTTCGTTAAATTTATAGTAACACATATATGTTTAAGACCTGGAGGGATATTTCGGAACATTTTGCACAGCCATATTTTCCCGATATACGGATATGCGTTATAGGAAAACTGCACTCAAGAGGAGGAGGAGGAGTAAGGGGAGGAGGGGAAAACTTTGTTTAACAATTAAATCGCTCTGGTTACTTGGCCGGGTCCTCAGTCCAGGACAAGAGAGTAAAAGTAATTTTCTTCAAATCATAGAACGCCATTCCGAGTAGAATAGGATTTGTTCTTCGCGCCTGGAAGGGTTGAAAAGCAATAAAGAGCTACTTGGAATCCTTCTTCAGTTTTGAGTCTTGTAATATATGCAGGTATACTATTTATTACGTTAGTTAGCGAGTATATCATGCCTTCAACACCGTAATCATGTCATCATTGTTCGAGTTGAGAGTCAGTTCGTTATGATAACGATATAATTACGATAGAAATTCGGAGTACAAAAGCCGCCTTCGAGTACTGTGGACCACGTTGTTTAGGGCGCGATCGCGGTGGCGTAGCACAAACCTTCTCATTGTATTTGCATGTGAATAAACAAAGCACGCTGCGGATATGCACCTTCTTGCACGCAGCCGTAATGAAAGCCAATTTGTGAAGAAGGGAATGTATACCATACAAAATGAAGGAAATATCCACACGACCTTTGTGAGGCTCCCAAACATCCCGAAACCTCCTAATAAGAAGTTGGTGACGGCGCAGAAAAATTAATGCGTTGGGCAGAAAAAAAAGCAAGAAGCATTGATCCGATACAAGACAACAACGAAAGAAACAGAAGAAAGCCGCTTTATATCCTGCTGTGCGATGAGCGTGTAGAGGTCGCTGCTTGGTACGTAGTATTAGACTGTTGAGTCTTCATAGGAGCATCTCAAAAATACTGCAGGGAAGCCTACGCATTTTGAATACTTATCGAGAAGCTCTGATCGCTGATCCTCGCGAATAAGCAAGAAAGGACGAGTTACACACGATCTTCTAACCGATACTCTGAAGAAAGTTGTTCTCTATCTCTTCGTGTGTTGCAAACTTGTGGGGGATACAGCTTCAAATTATTCAGATGCGTCAGAAGCTGGCAAAATAACTGAGTCGCTAGAAATACGCTTTTTAACGCACTACAGCAACGAAGCGGGTGATTTCTAGCCCAGGCACTGCTGCCCCTCACAAGCGGAGTGTAGCAGACGACAGCGGCGCGAGTCCCTAAGCTGACGTCAGAGCCAGGGGGCGCCACTCAAACATCTCACCGCCAATAGCCCTACTGTCAACCGCACCTTGACTGCGCACAAAACGGAACAGCAGCAAAGACTGAGAGCTGTGAACATTGTTGGGTAAACACGTACTGACGGTTCTTGAAAAACAGACGTAAAGTGTCGACCCATTGCACTAAGTAGAGATGTAAGCGGTTTAAAAAACAATTAAATCATTGGTGGAAAAAGTTGCTTTCATTATTTTTTTTTCAACCAAAATAACAATGAAGAAACAAACAGAGCCTGTTCGGGGAAATTTTTTGTGGCGCGACCAATCTGCAGTGAGGGAAACGCTTTCTGGAATAATTGCCTTGAAGTGAAATCGTGCGCAGATTTTGAGAGCGCAGCATGTAACCATTAGTACATTCTTTTCAGTGTTCAAGGAAAGAAAAATGTATCGGGTACATAAGACTCAAAGGATTTGAAAGCGCAAGCCAGCGATTATCGAAGTCTCCTTCGCTGCTGCATCGTGTTTGCGGTGCCGTGACGTTCACCTGTCATGTGACACGCACCCGGATAATTCCTGTTCCATCCTGGCATTGTACAGGGTGAAGTTACCGCACTTGGCTGCGGCTCTTCGCGACCCAGGTTCAAATGCCATTCGAACCCAAATAAGTTTTTATGTATCTTCTAATTAAATTCTTCTTGCAGCTGCCGTAATTTGGATACCTTCGTGTAGTCGCCAGCACCGACGGCCACTTTTCCCGTTTGGTAAGACACCTAAGGCTTTCGCCGTAAGGAGCATGTAGAGTTTTAATAGACATACGCGGAATCGTCCTTTTTAAATTTTTCATATTTTCCTGAAAGAAACCTAAAAACACGCGTTTTTTCTCCAAACCTTTAAAAATTTGATGAAACCTGACCTCTCTAGCACTAGGAAAACCGATTTAACGTTGAACAACGTCATCAAAAAGTGTAAATGAGGCAGCACAGTAGAGACGAAGCATTATTTTAGGGCGGCTCAACGCATCTGCGTCTACTGGTCAACCATGAAAGGAGAGTTACGGCAGAGACACCCACCGGTGAGGACGAGGGTGATGCCAAAAGCGAACAGGTCTGGGTAAGAGGAGAGTCCCGCTATCTTCAGGGGCATCCACTGCTGCATGTGCCGCTCAATCGTGTGATTCACCAGGCTGTCCAGGTAGCCGCTGTAGCCGCGCGCCACAGAAGCGTTTCCTGCTCGCGATCGTTAAAGGCAAATTAAATTTATTTTCCTGGTTCTCGCAATTTACCTTTAAACCATCGAAATACTCGTAAAAAGAACTACAAGAACAGAATACTGGCCCCAACAGAACCTTCTACTCTTACTTATCCCGACTTATGCACAAGCTGCAACAATAGCAGCAAAATGAATGAATAAAATGGACTTTGGTGTCAGGGAGTTAAAGGAGCCATGAAGACAAATTACAAGTTGGGTTTATTAGAAAGACTGCTTAGTCCCGATAACAATGATACCAATATCATCGCAATATTCGAAAAGATGACGGAGATATTAAAGAAAACGTGTGAAGCAGTCGCGACCCCCGAGCCAATTTCCCGCAACTTTTCTATGACGTCACGGAACCTTGTTTGTGCGATTGGCGACCGCCTAACTGACCTGTCGCGACGACACATGACTGGACGTCTGTAATGGGGCCTCTAGTTCCATTTGACCGCATCACTTGAATGCTAACGTGCAGTTAACGCTCTGGAAATTATGTTTTATTGTTGGCCCGTATGACGTCATTCTTGCTCATAACACGTCACTGTGGCGCAAAATTTGAACGTTTTTATATACTTCTTGCTTTTTTTTAGTTAAAAATCATCTTTTGTGGCTGTAATGGAGCTGAGTGAGATACTGAATCCTAGTTCTATCAAATTAAACGAAGTTGTATTTTCCCTTCATGGCTCCTTTAAGGTGCTGAAGGACACTTGGGCTATGATTCGTTTTTCATGGCGGAGAGCGATTGCCAAGTTTCCGCCACTAACTTAAATTCCCTGCACATGAGAATATTAAAACCTGCGCTGATGATTTGCAATTAGTTTTTTAGCGCAGGCACCTTTGGCGTTTAAGTTCCTCGCTGAGCTGATGAATGAAGCAGAAGACCGGAAGTTGATAACCGCAAAACCAAAATGGTCAAATACAACTACAATTACAAATACAGAATATACAAAAAATGATTTGCAACTTGCGGAGATTGTACACTGTATTTTTACTAATCATCTACGCAGTCGCGAGCCAGGGCTACAGAGTCTGTGCCTGCATTGTACATGGGCACACCGATCGGTTATAAAGGGGCCATGCGGAAAAAACATAAGTTTGGTTCAGTCGAAAGATTGCCTCGTTAGAATCATACTGACACCACTTTTAACGTAAACTTCGCTCAACTAAGCGATATAATTAGAAAATGGAGAATGACCATGAGACTCACTAGGTCATTTCCTGCACTATAACATGTGACATCATGTGCACAGCCATGCAATTTGGCTGGGGCCGGCAATAGGAAACGCAAGTTGTTAGGCAGGGCTTATAAGCTTGCAGAATGAGATATTTACGCTTATAAGGGACCTGAAATAGGTCCTGCCGATACATTGCTGTTCGCATTTTTAGGTAAATCGGTGTCCCAGTAATCATCCGCTTCAACAATTTTGTTAAAGCGAGGAGTATTACTGGAGTTATTGCAAATCAAAACGTCGCCTTTTCGCCAGCGCCGCGATTCTCCCGCGTTTCGTTTACCTCCTCGCACCACGCGATTGTAACTGCCCAGGATTCCTCGCTTCTCGGCCACGTCTGCAACAACACCCGGTGGAGGGCGTCGTCTGCTACTGCGATTTTCTGAGCCGCAGCATCGCTCTGCGGCGGTGCCGTCTGACTTTCTGCGTCCGTATAAGGCCATATATATATATCAGTTTTCTTAAGAAACCTCCACTCCGCTCCCGAATGGAAATGATGGTGGAATAATAAAAGATATTGAATAATCTACCATCTCATATCATTTCTCAAAAGACAACACAAACTTCCAGGAACTAATTCAGCAGCTAACCTAGCACTTTCCTCTTCTTTTTTTTTTTCTTTTCCGTCCTTCAAAATGTGCACTGAACACTTTTATTTTTGCTCTGTATTTTATTTTTGTTGTTCTGATAGGTTGTACATCGTGTCGTGCTTGAATTTGAACCATCTGTATTATATTCCTGTCTTTTTGTTGCTATAATGATTTGATTACTGCGTTATCACTTTTTTCAAGTTCACAATGTGTATTTATTTGCGTTTGCAGTGTGAACATTCCTGCTTCTTTTTGTTTATTTTTTCCGCTTTACTGCGCTAATACAACACGTGTGCTAAGTAACCCCCCTATGTAATACCCCCTCACGGGAGCCTTTAGCGGTATTTCGAATAAATAAATAAATAAATAAATAAATAAATAAATAAATAAATAAATAAATAAATAAATAAATAATGGGGCGGGACTTTTACGCTTCCACACAACGCCGAAAGATCACGCGAAAAGAGAACGACCCTGTAACCATGCGTTCACGGCGACGACATGTTTTAGTACATATGAGAGTAAAATATCTGAGCAAACGACTAAAGAATTGCCTAAAAATTGTTTTTGTGAGCACGTACATGCGTTCCGAACCGATGTCGGTTTAAATATTGCCTAATTGGCCGCTATTTCATGCCAATGTCGAGCTTGGTAGGGTTGTGGTGGCGCCTTGCACGTGCGTACACAGGCAATTATTTCGTTCCGTTATTTCGATTGGTTCTAAACATTTATAACCTTAACAAAAGCAGCCGAAGGGTTCCACGGTAGGGCACAGGGACATTTTTTAGAGTGCGTCGTGTATTCCATTTCCCCCTCTCCAGACATTCTGAGACACGTTGTATATTATATAGGCGGCATTCTGTAGCGTAACAACTCCTGCCGTCTGGCAGCTTCTCTAACACAGTGACATAAAGCCTCTTTTATTCTCCGGTATACGACGACAAATGTAAAGGATGCTCCCGAAGGCCTAGCTCCAAAAATATTTTGCTAGCCTGCGCCACAGAGTACAGTATCATTCATACATCAGCCGGAAAGACGAGCCGCTCACCGATGACGTACTCCAGGATGAGGTTCCAGCCGATGACGAAGGCCATGAACTCCCCGACTGTGACATAGCTGTAGACGTACGCTGACCCTGCCCGAGGAACGCGAGCCCCAAGTTCCGCATAACATAGGGCTGTCGGTGACAAAGAAAAATATCTCACGTGACGTTTCTGCTCGATATGATTCACGGAAGCATATTTTAGCATGCACGCGTAAGCGGCTCTTGCGGGTTAAGCCGCCATTGCACGTAAAATGCGCAGAAAAAGTTACGAATATTCTGCCACGTAACCCGCACAGTCATTGATGTCTGTACATAAACGAGGGCGCACAATTCCAGAAATGGCAGTGGACGGTTCCCTGGGAAAGGCCTCCAGTGCAACAAATGCTAAAACCGCACTTTTCGAGCAAATAACTAAGCCTGCAAGGAGGCTGTTTACATCTTGTGGTACGTGTGCTTATTCTATGCTCCATTCCTAGACTATATCCAGAATTTGGATAGTGACGACATCACAGTGTAACATGCTCTACTCTGAAGCAGCTATGCGTGGTATGATTCGCACCTTGCTCGCAACTGTATTTTACGCCATTTGAATTTTTTGTCCCTCAAAAGGATAAAGCAGAACAAAAAAGTCTACTTATGAAGAACCAAAGTTTATACCGTAGCCTCACAATATATGGTTCGGACATATCCCCATCTCGCACACAGAAGCTCATTCTTTTAGTTAACACTAGAATGGGCTGTATGAATCAGCGGTGCAGTTCTTTTTTGGTGCATTCTATTCTACGTGTGCCGTCTGACCTGAGAAGACGGAGGCGACACCAGCGATCAGGAAGGAGAGAACTACGGCGGGCCCAGCCTTGGTGCTGGCCACTTGTCCGGCTAGAACGTAAATTCCCAGACCGAGGGTGCCACCCACACCTGCAACGACCACAGCAGGCACGCAAGGTCACCTTAGCGCATCCACGCCCCCAGACACAGGGGCGTGAAGCTTACCACCATTTCACCTTTGCAACGCCGTATAACGACATTCGAAGAAACCCTTTAGACTGTTCATTGTTTTGCGAGGACATTGGCTCTAATTCAAATCAGGAATTTGAAGTGCTGAAGAAATGGCTAGCTTCGGAAGCATGCCGTAGCGAAGGGCCACGGTAGAATAATCTGAACCACCTAGGATCCCCTCCACAAGCATTGAGAACATGCCACCGAGGTTTTTACTGTGAACCTGTCAAAAAATACATAAATAGCGACATGCGACCTTGAGCTCACCAGCACAACGTGTTTTAGCCACGAAGCGCTCTGGTAGATTTCATATTTGGTGATTTTGTCACTCGCCGCTAACCTAATACCAACTTAGCTGCAGTAGCACTAGTCAGCTAAAAACCGATGCGGCAAGCTCGGCCAGTGGCAGCACTCAAATTTGCGTGCACGCCGAGCACAGCACACTAGGCTCACGAAAAGCTATAGCTGCCGAAAACGGTTTTAGTATGAAGAAAAAAAAACATACGGTATCGTGGCTGTAGTATAAATAGAAATCCGATGGTTGGAACGCATACAGACCTTTTTCAGCAATTCTAAGGAATCAATGCACAGTGAAAGCAATACTGATAGGATGAAATTGTCAAAAAACGAGGAATACGATGCGGAAACCCAGGGCCGAATTTTCTAAAGCGTGGAGCGTCACTTTGAAACCACCCGGTACTAGCGTGCGAATGCGTGTATTTGTTTGTCCGGGCGTCACTTAGAAGGGGGGTAGGAAATATAAAAATATGACGGGGCGTGCCGAGAAGGGCAAACTGCACCAGGCGCAAAGCGACGCGCAAAACAACGGAAGTCAGTGCGAGTCGTTCTGCGCGTCGCTTTGGGCCTGTTGCAATTGCTCCTCCTTAGTATGCCCCCGTGTGAATTTTGCCGTTTCCCGCCCTTCCAAGCTACGCCCGGGTCGAAGAATACATGCATTTGCACGCTGGTACCGAGTCGTTTCAAAGTGACGCCCTTCGCTGTAGAGAAGTCGGCCCCAGGTCTTACTGATCACCTTTTCTGCCAGTGCGGCTACAACAACAACCACAAAACCATCCCACCCAAAAACATTCTTCTAATTACGCCAAAGAATTGTGTTGCGTGAAGCCGAAGCCTAGCTTCCACATACAATAATGGCAAATTCTGAAATAACTAGCTCACTTGTTCTTTTTGCTGCTCAGGTACCGTTAAAGGAACCCTAAATTGGCGCAGCCACTCCACCGCAACAGAACTCCCACACCAAATAAAATGCAGAGAGGACAGGCAGGCGGGTGCAGCATTCGTTCCATGACATTGTAGGAAGACAAGTATACTTTCTGAACGGAAAACATCACTGTAAAAACAATGTTTCTCACAACATTTCAGCCTACTCCCAAGGGGTTCCTTTTCCACTACAAATGGGAACGTAAAAGCAGAGCCAGCTGAACAGCCACGCCTGTGTAAGCCGGGCCACCTCCGCCACTTCTTGGCATTGCTACTTACCAAGCAGAGTCAGGTCAAAGGTCGAAAGGCACCGCTTGAGTTGCGAGGCCTCTGCGTCAGCTCCGACCTGTTTCTTTCGGATGAGGGCATCCCGCAATGCCCGTGCATGCTTTCCTATTTCCCGAAGCAGGCCATCTCCCGATCCGTCCTCTCCTTTACTTGTACCTGCACAAAACGTCGCAGTCTCTGGGAGAGGTCCTCAAACGCAGCAGGCGTAGTTGGTACCGCACTGGCACAAAGATGGCTACCGACACTACTAGGTAAATACGAGCCTGATGTAATCGTGCACTGGAGAGGTCATTAGAAGAAGCATGTGTCGTAGATTCAGAACATCCAACAAACTTGCGCTCAAACGAACTGAAATTATGCAGCTGCCGTGCCTGTTTTTCTTACCCTGGATATTTACGCAACAATTAGGCGGTGAGCAGACGCAATTAAAACAGTTTTCACTTTACTGCGTTAAGATAATGCAACGGCATAATTGAAATCTGTTGCTAACTAATTATCCCAGACAATGTCATCAAAATTGTGCCTTTTAAAAACAATCTTCAAGCATCTGCGATATGAGTATGATGACCTAGTTTGCTCAAATGTTCAATGCAATCAAAAACGTACACTACTCAGTTCCATGGCTTTAATGGACTGCGGAAGGATCAAACCCGACCTCCTGATCATTTATAGACATTCATACGAACGTAGTCTTAACTTCAGCTTGATAGTGGTAGCCAGGGGCCAGATTCTGTAAGGTTCCGGTTGTCTGAAGGAAAACACAAAGCCCCAGTTCTCGCGAACAGCAAAGCTAATGCGCCAGCGATGCGATGGGTCTCTTTGCGTGTTATCTCTTGCAGTGGTGGTGTCTGCCTTCTTCGGTTCGCAAGCACTACAAATGTTCGAACGCAAGACATACATGCCCGTACTCTGAATACTAACACAGACAAACATACCACAGAAGACCATTCTCGCAGAGGAGTATTTGACAACTCATTATAAGCGGAAATTTATGTTGCGCCTGAGGCCTACACGTTAAAGACCGCCAATCTCCTAACGCACGCTCAATGACACAAACTTGCCAAATGAGGCTTGCTTGCGAAGCCGCAACTGGTCTGCATAAGATCGTCTAGTATTTGCTCAAGAAGAGATGAGTCATCGTTCAAATTCAGCATCGTTGTCTTTACTTCATTCAAGAAAAGATGCATCATGCATCGCTAAGTTATTAACTATTTCGTACCCCAGCTATGTATTCGATTTGCATTCTGCAAACCGCTGAAATCAATCGCAGTAATTTGGCAAAATTTCAGGCCACCTTTCTGATGTCCCAAAACCCACGTCTCTGTTTAACACCAGAGTAGGTAAGCCTTTGCCTTAGTGCACTTCACTACATTTCACTACACTACATTTAGCGGTCCCACGATAAATGGCGAGCAGTGTCCGATAATGAGATGTTGGCAAGCCATACATAGCAGGAACAGAATTCATAACTTGCGAAATTTTAGAAGCGATCGTATCGGTAAGGCTGAAATATACATTACCAAGGCCTTCCTAACTGTAGCTGCTGCGCGCCCTTCTCGTCACCCTTCATGAATAGGTTGTTTTCTTGCTACATGTAGTGCGAAGAACGATTATGTATGTGGCTGTTTAGCTTTCACCAAAGCAAAAGCAAGCAGTAATTTTAAAAGACTTCAGACGACAGCAACCCAACAGAAACGTGACAGCCTTTGTTCTAAATCGCGTTTGAACCGCCCGCAGAACTGTCACGTGGTTCGAATGAGCCACGCAACGGAATGGACCATGAACCAGTGATGTAGGCGCAGCAGGCAGGGCTTGCGGGCTTCTGTGCTTTGTGAACTTGACAGAACAAGACGCTGGCTGACATAGTTGCTTGGTTTTGCGTCCCCCTTCTCGGGCGCCACTAGACGACCAGGCACGGTTCCCCCACATTTGTTTCGACGCCAAAGCCTGGGAATCGAGCCAAAGACGTTTATTCCCGGCGTGCGCTAGCTGCACTTCGAGCTAGCACGGCATGGGGGGAGCGAACGTAATAAGAGGGCCACATAACGAAGCATGAACACGAAGACTATCAGTGAAGTCAACCAGGTATCCAGTCACATCGTTTCGAGCTTTCGCGACTTTGAATTCGGCACGGCCGTTTGTGCGCCAGGAACTTGGAACTTCGAGCCTTGAACACCAAGATTGAAGCAGCACACCTGAATAACTACCTAGCGGCAGACGACTGCGAAATGGTCATGAAGTACGACGATGCCGCGAACAGTACGTTGGCGTAGCTTGTGCACTACTTCGACGTACTGCAGACCTGTGCAACGCCTTCGTCGGTGGTTCCACATTCAACTGGGGCCGATGCGTCTGTTAAGACGGCACCCAGTGGACACAAACTACATCAGTCTGAGTTCGTAGCGAGGATTCCTAAATTACACCTCTATCGTTGTGACGGCACCGTGACTAAGTGGCAGCCCTTTTGGGATGTGTTTAGGCACTCAGTGCAGAGCACGAAGTTGTCCAGCGTGGATCGGTTCCACCATTTGATCTACCTTCTGGACGGATCGGCAGAACAAGCCGTTGCTTAAATTCAGGTTACAGATTCCCGTTATAATGATGCGCTGGAAATTCTGAAGCGTCGTCTTGGAAACGTCAAAATTGTCGAGCACAAATACCTAAATTAGAGGCGCATGCTCAAATCTGTGAGCTCACCTACAAACGTACCTCTTTTGCGCAAGCTTTTGGATGTAATGAAACTGAACATAGCCTGGGCATGACGGAGTCTTCATCCACAACTCTGCTAAACGAGGTGCTGCTCAAAATGATCTCAGCGGACATCATGGAAGATTACTACATAAAAGTGAGAAAGCATAGAGAACACTACAGAACACCGCCAGGCTTCCTTTGAAGAACTCGATCAGATGATTACGTTTCTCCGAATTGAGGCAGACTACCAAGAAAATACTTCTGCGATCAAAAATTGGCCGAAAACATCAGAGGGCAGGGGCACTATTCCAGAAGGCCCGAATTCCGCCTACTCCTGTGTTTCCAGCTTCTTGGGATAGTGCAGCATCCGATACACCTCGAGTGAAACAGGCGCAATCATGCGCAGCACGCCTGATATACTCGCACGCCGTATTGGGGCCGCTAACGTTGATGAAGTACATCATGTGATATCACCCGCATGCAGCGCCATCTGAAATCGAGCTGCAATACTCACTCCCTAGCATAAACGAGATAACCCAGCCCGGCTGTTGGCCACGCCCGGCGCGGGGAGGTCCGTTTTTCTCGGTGTTCCGTTCTTCCATTGATGTATGTTTGCTACGTGGCTTGAGCGTAGACCTAGTGAACTCTGCGCAAGCACAAATCAAGTAAACATAGTGGTTTACTGCAGTGAACCGAACGCGCCCTGCTCCCAGCCACCAAAAATGGCGTTTGTGCAGGGCTTTGTTGAGTGTGCACGGCGGGCGCTTATCAGAAATCATCCCAATGAAGCGCGTAAACCGCGTGTTTGAGCATTGGCGAGTGCGTTTTAGACATCGAAGTCGTGTCATTTGTCGTTGACTGTGTTTTCACGGTGTATGAAGAAGGCTCCCGTGGTAAAATCGTGTTGTCTTGGCCTCTCCTATCGGCTCGTACAATAGTGAACCCTAGATATGACCGAACACCCCCGCGACTGTGGCACCATTGGCTCCCGGTGCCCTGGGGACTTCATTTTTGTTTTGTGCTAAGTTCTTGTCGCTGCTAGCGGGCATCAAATGACTACTTCGTGGCTATGACGCGCAGCGTCGTAGCCACTCCGCGTTTACCGCGTTGCTACTCCGCGTCTACCAATGGGCTGGGTGTATTTGACATTATAGCATTATAGCTCGATGGAAGCTCGGTAATGGTTTTTGCACGGCCGAGTCGAACTCGGGACGCCCGTGGCGGCCGCTCCTGCGGTGTGGTTTCTTTTCATGGTCGCCGTAGCAGGCATATTTCCACCCCGACAGGTCTTTTGAACAAAGGAATTTCGAGTTCGTTTTTATCTCTCAAAAAGTGCTGCACATTGGCTGTGCAGTCGTCTGGCGACAGACCCCGTTTGCGACGACTTGGAGGCGGCTTTCGCGCCATGACTGTCGAGGAGCACGTTTTCTGTGCGCTGCGGTTTTACGCGACAGGCACCTTCCAATGAAGCGTTGTTGGTGACCGCAGCATCTACCGCCACTAGTCGACAGTCAGCCGGTGTGTGCCCAGTATGATCGCTGGAGGCGGGTTTCCCTGACCTCGCCTTTCTTTTAGGTGGTTTGGTGGACATGGCTTCCGCAGGTTTTACCGCGCGTGTATCCGTCTGCCGCCGGAGCGTGCGCTTCAGTTATCGCCGGCTCGCAAAACAGTTTTGAACGAGACGTTGCACGACCGCGCGTTTTGTTTATCATCAGTGCAGCAGGCAGTTTCCCTCGTGGGGCTGCGTAACGCGTATAGCTTGTGGAAAGGTTACTGGCACGATAGCGTACACGTATATGCGTATGCACTCAACGGCGCGTGTGTATTGTCAGAGGCGATCTCTGCACATTTCAAAGGGTTTTGTTCAGCGTGCCCGTCATATGTCTTGAAGGAGAGCATGGAAAGCGAGTAAAGAGCAGAATTGAAAATTAAAGTAACCGCGTAATACCAGAGGGTGGGTAAGCGGGAGTGGGAAGGGTGCGAAGGAAGAGAGGGGAGGGAGGGGATTCAACTCTATGAAAAACATAAAGAACTACTGTGGAGAGCTTTGTCGAAGAATAGCGGTGAAGTGGAAAAGGAAATAAAGCGAACTTACCTGAAAAGTTGTTGTCCTTTTTCCTATTCCTTTCTTCGTAGCACATGGCCACTTGTAGGATTGGCCCGCCGTTGGGAGCTCTGAGGAGCTAATGTGCCCGTTTCGCAAAATTAGTAACACTGAATTTGAAAAGTAAAAGTTGTAGAATAGTGCGTGCCGCGTGAAGTCTTCACGCGATGTCACGGGAGTAGGACAGGTGCGCACCACCCTCGTAAAACACCGATTCTAGGGTTACTGTGGCTTGTTCCAGTCTGCTTGCTGACGTAGTTCACACACTAAGACGAACAAATCCAACAGAAGAAACTGGCACAAACACGTTATTGCAGAAAAGGAGCTGGTCGGGGTAATCAGTGCCAAAAGAGAAAGACGAAAGCGATGAAAAAGGCGAAAGTACAATGTATCAGAAGACGTTACTGATACGTATCTCCAGGCTTTCGCCTTAAGAGCACGTAATCAGACTTGAGTGCCCCGAGAAAATTTTTTTATCCAAGTTCCGAGGTTTTTTATAACGTAATACGAACAGCAACTGTTTTGAATCTGGCGCACTTCCATCACCCGTTTTCTTTCTTTTGCGTTTGGGGTGTACGGCGCGAAACGGTACATGCCGCTTGGCGTTCGCTTGGACCGCGCACCACGGAATTCGCTTTCTGCCAGTGGAGAATGATGGGGGCGTCCCATACGACATGGTCATGGTTCTTGGTAGCCATAGTATATCGAAAACAAGAATGGCTGTTAATCATGCTGATTGGAATGCCGGACCTGTGCACGAAAACTTCATTGAAAGCGTTGTGTAGGCTCCAAATTGGGACCACATGTAATTTTTTACATCACACAGGACACGGGCGCCTTTTCGATTCTTTCGCTGCAGACAGTGTTGCACTACTGTTCTCCGGTTAAGCTCCGTCATCTGTAAAATACCCCGGGGTCACAAGTCTGGAGGTCCGAAGGTTCACAAACAGAATAATTGAGACTTCTCCACAGTTTGACAAAAAAAAACGTTCATAGAGGAGGACGAAAAATGGGAAACACAAACACGAGCTCTCGTGTTTCCCTCCCGCTGTCCTCGTCAACGTACTTTTTGTCAACATGTGCAGAATAACCAACTACCACAAGCTCCAAATTGAGTCAGGAATAATTTAAGCTACCGACGGCGGCCTCTTTCGTGTGTTTTCAAAAAAGCATTTACGCAAATGCACCACATGCCGGATGCCATGGCAGCGGAGCAGTTAATTTTAGACAGCCATCTCGGGGCCAGTTTCCACCCGCTGTACATTTCATTTCCACATAACATGTTGGTAAAACTGTATAATTTTCCCTGGCCCCATAATGTTAGGTGGAGAATTTTGTTGTCGTCCAAGTCACAACTCCACCGACCGAGATTACTCTCAACTGACATCCGCCAATCCCAGTTTAGAGTCGTGTGAGTATTTTATCTGTGCGCGTGCATGCCTGCGTTTCCGTGAGATATACAACCGCTCAGCGCCGTCGGTATCCGCGTAAAAGACGAGCTTGTTAGGATAAGAGCCAGGGGCATTTTCACTCACTATTTTCGTGTCGAGTAGCTACCAGTGCACTGCCCTAGCCATTAAAACATGACTTATGTAGTCTTGGTTTCGTTTCGTACCGGGACCTCGTGCGAAGTGCGGCGGAGGCGTCCCGCTACAGAGCAATACAGCGCGGTAGCATCTCTGATGCACGCAAAATACGGAAACTTCGTTGACGTCTTTGGGCACATTAAAGAACCACATTTGGGCAAATTTTACCATATTCTCTTCATGGTGGGACTTACTATTTCACAGCTTCTACGCTTTACACTGCTCAAGCAACATTTTATGGTACGCGTAGGCTGTTTGGCCCAAATGCCCGAACGTGCGCGTTTAAAACCACCTTTTATTTTTAAAGGCGACAAAGTAATACCTCTGTCACACGGCAAATCTAATGTCATGCAAAGGGAATGCCATAAGCTTTTAATGACATTCGGTTTGGCCGTGCGGTTCTACACAGCGAAACAAATGTCATTTCATAGTGATAGTGGGGACGATTAGCGAGCTCGGAAAGCCACAAAATTATATCTTAAGTGCATCTAGTATGTTTTTATACGGAAAAGTTTTTTAAAACATAACAACGGGTTATTTTTCAAAGTAAAAATAAGAAAATTCCCGGTTTAGGTGACATCACTAGACATCACAAGCCGAGACAATTCCGCAAAATATAATAGCAGCAATCCCGTAATAGCAGTAGCGCGCGCATTGGCGACAAGATTTTGTTTCTTGTTAGAACTTGTTTGTCTTTCTTTATTTGAAAAACAACATGAAGGAGAAAATATAAGTTTACTAACAGTTTTTATAAACAGTATTCCTTGGTTTAATGCTAATCTTTCTTTTCTACTGACACGCCACTGCTGTAAAGACTACTCATTTGGCTGCAGAATGAGCTACCAAACCTCAGTTAGCCGCTAAATGTCATTCGCCTCAAATTTCATTCGGTATTCTCGTACAGCGCCGAGCTAATGACATTTATAGCAAATGACATTTGCTCTAAATGACATTATATCTCCGTGTGACAAGTCTGTAGTTATGATTTCGGGAGTCGTGCGGATGAACAAAAAATTAGCAGTGGCTTAGCTCGGCTATGCCAGGACATACGTGGCGTAAGCTTAGGTTCAGCTGGTTTTTCTTTGCTTTTATGGTTGTGTAAGATTAGCTTTTTTACCATGCTTACTGCTGCTTCAATGACACACACAGGGTACATGCATTACGTGACACATGTATCATGTTACACATGCGACACATGTATCAAGCGGCTTCGGCGCAGCGCCACCAACCGCCCCAGAGCTAAGCTGGTTCCACAGGGGCACGCCGGTGTTGCTGCGACGCACGAGCCATCGGTTCCACACCCAGCCAACCCTCGCATGATCAAGTGGACCGGGCCGCCACTTGCGGAATGGAGGTTGGCGAAGACGCCGGGCGCGTGGAGTGGGTGAGAGACGCCGGCCAGCGAGCAACGTTCTGTGCGCCGTGTGACGTCGCTGCTCCTCGCGCATGCGCAGCACGGCTCTCCATGAGCCACGCGAAACTGCTCAACCTCGGCCAGTGTAGCTCACGCTACGAAAAATTCCTTGCAATAAAATCGTTTTGACAAGGAGCTCGGAATGGTCGCACGGCCGCGTTCTCGTTGCTATTCCTCACACACCCCTGCGGTTCCTGTGAGTAAAAATGGAACAGGTCTAAAATGATCTGGTGTCGACATCAGTTTCAGTCTTTCTGTGCCATGCTGCACAGCGTGTACTGTGCTTTTGAGCTTCGTGAAGTTGAAAGATCAAGACCCTCGCTACCATGCATGCCTGGCTTTGCGTCTCCTTTCTCGGATGCCACTAACGCTTACGCGCAATTCTCCGATAGCCTTTGTTTTTTTTTTTCTTGCTTGCAAAAAGCTTTACCACTTCACCATGAGCAGTCTCATAGTCTGCACCCAAATGCTCACATTCCACAGGACCTGCCATGGCTTCTTGAAGTCAATGCATGACGTACGCCACCAGTTGCGTTTGCTCTTTTTTAGTGCCGCTTGCGGTAAGCCGCCCTTATTTGTGCGTGTTTTCAGGGCTTCACACAGTTATGCAGTTCCATGGCATGTTATCTTCGCCTTCTAAAGAATTCTACGTTTGGCAAATTGGAAGTGGTATGTCATGGTCACCCAGTATCCTGTGTAGTCTAGTTAGAATGTTATGTGACTGTTTGACCTTGTCTTAATATGGTGGCTTGGAGTCTTGTGAGTGTTGCGGAGGCTTGGGGGAGATTACTCTTTCTCTTGTATTGATCATTTAGTTGTGGTTCTGTCGGTACAGGTTCGAGGCTGCCATGATCGCTGGGCGGCAGCTTATAGGGTGAACTGATTAGCTTCTTTATTGCCGGCCGTGTTTTCCTGCCCACATATCCATTTCTCTGATATAGTCGCCTTGATGTTGTTTTGTTGCACCGTTGATCCGTTATAGTTTTGTGCCGAAGCGTTCGTGACAGGAACTTGTCGAGTATTTATATATGACTGCTTGGCGAGTCTCGATGCCTGTGAAAAAAACCTCGTCGATGGCTGTGATTTCAACGCAGATGGTTCCCACAGGGGAAGGCATTTTTTCTTTTCCGATTTTCGCTTCAAGTGGGCGTACGCTGTGTTTGTAACTGTAATATCTGTTACTGCCCCATCTCTGTTCGTCGTCACGTCGACAGTCGGTCTCCGCTTTGGGCTTACGCAAGTTTGGTCTGATGGGGAAAGGCAGCCGGTTGTGTAGCAACCCCGTTCATATGCAGCCACAGAGCGTGGTATGCCTTAATAGAAATAGAAGCGCTCCCGCTAACTTGGGCGATAGAAAGCCTGGAGATGCTTGTTGATAGCGCTGTAATTTCGATTTGACACTGATCAGAAACCGCTGGTAACGCTGTCCCTCATGAACATAAACGTTGATTTTTTTAATAGACACCCTATTGGGTTTCTATAAAGTCAATAAAAAGTCAACTAAAACTCATCTATTACAGACTGTGCTCGTTAGAAAGTCAACGGATTTTTTATTGCACAAACTTAGCCAGTATTTTATCGCCTTCAAGACACTCAGTTTTAATGCACTTCATATTGCGGTTCTAGGGAGTTAACCAAAGCTCCTATCGTAAAAACTCCAGCCAATATAAAATAAATGAACTTTGTATTGCACAAATGACACAAGCGTTTATTGCCTTCAATATATTGAGTTTTAACAGATTCTGTATTGCCTTTTTAAGGAGTGAATAGAACTCCTAATTTGTGGACTTTTGTTATTAGACGGGCAATAAACTTGTTATTATGAACACGATGCAAGCAACTTATTGCCTACATTGTGTTGAGTTTCAATAGACTCTGTATTGCGTTTTTATACCCCAACCACGGAGGTCTGGTAGCTTATCGATGCATATACGTGGGACGCTATTGCACCGCGTCCTCACTGCATGAACAAAGATCGCGCGATGTTCGTCCTGTCATTTCGTCTCTGGAGGACTAGGGAGCGGTGGCGCCTGAGGTGACGGATATGACCGCCGGACAGTGCGAGCCTTTAAAGAGCCCCGCCGTTAAAACTTGCAGAAAACCCGACTCACGGGCAACAGGATATTAGATGCAGAGCATCTGATCCCCTCGCCTTGTCCCTCCGGCGTCGTCGTCGCCGTCGTCGTCGGCGTTGTCCACCCCTCCCCCATTCTCCTCGCCGCGCTAGCTGCACTCTCCGCCACTCACCCCCTCTCCTCTCCGATAGCGAACACTCTCTCGCGAGGGGCATTGGATTTGATTGGATTGGCTTGGATTGGATTGGCTTGGATTGGATTTGGATTGGATTGGATTTAAGTGGATTGTGTTGGATTGTGTTGCGTCATAGCCGCGGCACGTTGCGTCATAGCCGCGGCAGACGCGCTGGGGCCGGCGCATGTGCAGTACTCTCTCTTCCGCAATTTCCTCTCCTTCGGGCGCGCTGCGCATATAACCGGTGTGCCGTTCTCCGGCGAAGCAACATCCATGCTTGGCTCAAACACCTAGAGTCCACGCCGCTTTACAAGTACGCCAACGTTGTCATCGACTGGGACCGGCTTACGCAGTCCCCTCAAAGTTATGCGCTCTATAAAACGCGGTCCCTTCGCCGCTCCGCCTATGCGTCGCATCTAGAAAGGGGTTCCCGCGAGGGGAGGTGGGAGTTTTTTACGACTATAATTAAGGAGAAATTCAGAGAGAGCTAATTGAGATAAATTTAATAAAAGCTCAGCAGAAATATCTATTCAAACTTAGGTCATATGCAAGAGGATGTTATAACTAGGCAAAATTTTTTTATAGAAATCTAATTGAGATAAATTTAAGAAACCATCAAAAACTTTATGCAAACCTGACTTACTCGCAAAAGGATATTACTACCATACTCAATAATTATTTTAAGAAAGCTGATTGAGCTAAATTTATTATAAACTCATCAAAAATTCTATTCAAACTTTATTCACACGCCACAGGATGTTGCGACTATACTAAATAAAGATGTTATAGAAAATTAATCGAGATACGTTTACTAAAAACCTCCTCAGAAACTCTATACAAACCTGACTCCCACGCAACAAACTGCTACGACTATACTCAGTAAGATTTGTTAGAAAGCTTAGTGAAAATGTTTTATAAAAATCCCACAAGAATCTCATAAGAAACTACATTCAGAGCCGGTGAGGTCTATTGACTTGGCGCTGTAGACTTTTAATAACATAACATAACAAAAACTTTATTTCAGAAGGTGGACGCGTCGGTCAGCATGGGGAAGAAAGGAAGGTGGGGGGGGGAGAGTTTAAATGTTACATTCTGCGGTCGACGCCTGAAGAGCGCGCGAACTCCCACAGAGAAAGCAGCGTTTGCCTTGCAGTGGCGGGTTGCAGCGGGGTTGTCCATTCCACAAGCCGCTGGACGCCGGGCGGAAGATACTGTAAACGGAGCGTTTGAAGGCCGGGACAGTCCCACAACATGTGGTGTAGAGTGGGCGTGGCTCCTGTGGAGCAAGAGGTGCAGGCAACTGTGGCCACAGATTGCGCAACCTCGACGGCATGGTGGTGACGTTTTGGCACATACGCACGCCACTTGGCCAACACATCATCGGTTAGCGCGGCACCAGCCCGTGCCTTGTGCAGAAGTACTTGTGCGCCACGGGGCAATCCAGCGGGCAGGGGGGCGGGGTCTGGTGGAACCAAGTTCCGCAACGACTGTTTGGACGAGTGCCGTGCTGCCGCTTTTGCTTCTGAGGGGTCGGGGTCGTCGTGTGCAAATGGGACGGGCAACGCCGGGTTGGAGCGGAGTTCAAAGTGCTCGCTCGCGCACGCGTAAGCGGTCTCGCTGCCGATTCCGCCTGCGTGTCCCGGGACCCAGTCTACCCGAACGACTATATTGCGTGTGTCTCGCAGTCTGCGACAAATGGTCTTGATGAGGTCGCAGGTGGTTCCGACGTATGGGGTTTTGCCAAGTCGATCGAGGGCTTGGGGGCTGTCCGTAAATATTGTGAAGTGGTGGTTGTCACCGGCGCCGTAAGTTGCCTCAATGTGCTCCGCAGCGAGAAGAACTGCCGCAAGACGAGTCTGACATGAGCTTGGAGGGTGAAGAAATTGAATTGTGCTGGAAATGCGCATTTGGCCGTCAATACAGGAAAGTGAAGCGCGAGATGTTGTTTCATTTAGGACTGCTGTTGTAAAGATGGCGCCGGCTCGGAGGTCTGCGCGTGCAGCAATAGCGGCGCGCTCATGGTGGTTATGGTTTCGGCCACGCAGGCGAGATAGAGGCTTTGACACACGAACCAAGACATCTTCCCAAGGGGCTCGAACAGCCGGCAGTTGCGGGAAAAGCGAATCGCTCTGACCGGAAGCCAATTTTTGGACAAGCGGCCCCGCGCGGGTTGCGGCGCGTCTCCTGTTGTGGCCTTCGACCCTCTCCGTTATGATAGCGCGGAGGGGGGGGCAGCTGGGAATAGCGGTAGAGTTCTTCCACGCGGGTGTGCCGAGGTAAACCAGTAATTACTCTGAGGCTTTCGCGGTGTAATGCCTCCAGTCGGTCATATTGTGTCTTCGTAAGGGCAAAGCATGGAGCACCGTAGCACGCCTTCGAAGTCAGGACGGCCTGTGTAAGTGTGCGCAGGACCTGCGTTGTTGCCCCACCGAAGCGGTCTCCAATTCTCTTGATGATATGAAGCTGCTGCTTCCAAACACATATGATTTGCCGGATCCATTCACTGGCCCCTCCGTCTTCGTGGAGTGGTACGCCAAGTATCCGGAGCCACCTGTCGGCAGCACGCTCGATGGGTTGACCATTCAGCGTGAAATGTATTTGTGCCTGCAGATGGTCGAGCCCTCCAATGACGAGGTATTTTGTCTTTTCTGGAGACGGACTCATTCCAGTCGGAGGCAGGCACCTGTCAATGGTATCAAGTCCAAGCTGAATTGTATCGATGACTTGCTGCGTGTTCAGCGTAGTGCATCGAGGGTCAACCCAGATGGTGATATCATCCGCGTACATAGTGTGCTGCAGGTGTGGAATGTTGCGAAGTTGTTTTGCAATCTTCCGCATCACTAGGTTAAACAGCGTGGGCGAGAGGATGGCTCCTTGCGGTACACCAGTTGTATTGGTGAAGACGCGGGGATGGTTTAGTTCCGTTCTAATTTCAAACGTGCGGCCATTTAAAAAGCTTTTAACAAAATTAATTACGCGCGTACCCGCACCACAGTCCTGGAGAGCTTCAATAATGGCACTGTGGCGGACGGTGTCGAAAGCCTTTTTGAGGTCGACTGCCACGATCACGGCGGGGATCTTCGTTCGTCGGCGCTTCTTGCCGGTCAAGTTGCGCAGGAGCAGCAGGCTGTCGTAAGTGCAAAGACCAGGGCGAAATCCAGTTTGCCCTTCGTCATAGTACGGCTCTGCGCCAGCGTTCTCAAGAATGTAGGTTAACCTGGTGAGAACCATGCGCTCAAGAAGCTTGCAAAGTGTAGAAGGCAAGGAGATGGGCCTCATGTTGTTGATGTTATTCATCTTTTTTTCCTGCCTTGGGAATGGGGTAAACTACTGAGTGCTTCCAGTCGACTGGCAGCTCACCGGACATCCACACAGCGTTTAACTCTGATAACAACTGCATTTTGGCGTCTTCATCCAAGTTTTGAAGCATGCGCCATGTAATCCCATCTTTACCGGGCGCGCTCCTCACGTTGATCGCCCCCAGAGCTATTGCCATTTCCTGTGGAGTGAACGGCGCATTTTGGGCCACATCATTCTCTGGTGGTTGCCATTGATACGTAGTCGGTGCCGGGGGAATGCTGGGTTGCGGGAAAAATGTGCGAGCGGCCTCCTCCTCAAATTCTGCAGCAGAAAGGCTGGTTGCCAGACAAATATTGCGGCCCGTATGCGCGGCTTTGGACTTCCCTATCAGGGTACGAAATGTGTGCCATAGCTTGGTTGAACCGGTCTTTTCACTAAAGGTCTTTTCACTTTTAATAAAACGTGGTGGTCAATTTGTAATGGAAACTCATTGAAATATTCAATACAATGTTAACAAAATGTTTATTGGATTCTTTTGGGCAATCTCTATAAAAGGTTTATTAAATCTCGGTAAACATTTTATGAGGGTTAGGACAGCCGCCAATTGATGTGATCTCCCTAGAACGCTAATATTCCGATAGAGGGTCATGCAATCTTGCTTTTCAGTTTCGTATGTCTAAGGAAAGCAGATTGTCACCGCCGATACTCTTTCTAGGCCTCCCTATTCGCCCCGAGCGCGAACACAGTCGGCCCCTGGCGGCGGCGGGACGAACCGCTCCTAGTGTGGATTGCGCTCTCGCGTCGTCTGCTTTTTCCCGTTGCGTGCGGCGCAAGACGCGTGCTGCACACGACAAAACAACCAATATGTGTGCTCGTTTGGCAGTAAGCAATGACATAGTTACCTCTGCTTGCGCATTTCCTCTAGAAACGCAATAATCAGCGGCCGTTGAGGGTTAATGCGCTGGTTTAATTCCACGAAACATCTTCGCCGTAGTCACCGCTTGAGTATGAACATTGCTTCCACACATTGCACTTTTCCTATTGTTGAGTGCAGTCGTCTGCCGTTTCGGGAACGTCGAAGGGTGCTTTTTGAAGGTGGTTTGGTGATCATTTAAACGATAAAAGTTTAGTACGCGAAACGGGTAAGAAGCGACAAGACCTGTGCATACGCGTGCAAATTCCATACCCTTGTAAAACTGCGCTGTGTCCTTATAGAAAGAAGAAACAAACAAAAACATATACACTGCACACGACCCGTGCGCTATCGCCCATACATTACCGGACACGTATTTTACACCAGCAAGCGCCTGTGTGATCGTGTCCTTCCCGTATATTTCTAAAATAAATACCATTTTTGGACAGTCGTTTATACTGACGAGGAGGAATAAACATTTATTCAACTTTATCGAGTTGCTAATTTTACGTATTATTTAAAATACGTTTCTATGGATGTGCAAGAGTATTTTGGGGGAATTTTCGGTAAAATTAAGCAGTTGTGAATTTGCGTCTGTCATGTGGCATTTCGTGTGTCATTTTCATATGTATCGTTTTCAAATCCGACATTAATCACATTGTCCGGAAACGTGTCTCACTCAGTATAACCAAATGTCTAATATGGTCACGTCTTTACCTCTTAAGGTGGACCTAAGTTTAAAGAAAGAGGAGAAAACGCGTAATATAATGCACGTTGTTGCCCACATGTGTGAGGGGTGTGTGCCATGACTGGCTGTTTTTTTTTCCCACAATGCTTGCTTTCAATACATTTTTGAAAAAGGCGAGCCACAATTCCTGGACAATCTCGGACCAAAGGGGGGGTAATTATTTTGAAAATACGTTGAAGTACTGCTTTTGCACCGCTACAGAACACAACGCGTGGTGTAGTTTTGATTGTAAGTAATACTGATAACCATATTTTGGCTTTTCGAGTTACATGCGTTCTCTTCTCTCTGCTCTTGCAACGTTGGCAGGACCCCCCCCCCCCCCCCTCTTCCCGAAAAAAAAAAGGAAATGCACAGAATTTCATTTTTTAACCAGTCCTCAAGAATTAAATGCCAAGACAAAGGCAATATTCAGTTTACAAAACAAAGTAGTTACCGGGAACCAATTCCGCTGATTCGCAACGAGAAATAAAAAGGAAATGTTTTACTACATCTGCAACAGCGCAACTTCATTTATTGCCATCTTTCGGGTTCGTAAGCGACCTTATACGCAAGAATGCAAACACATCTCGCTGTTGCAGGCACCTGTTAGATTCTAAAAGGAACGCAAATGGTCAACAGAGCAGCCGTAACAGAAAATTTGTGCTCACTGTGAGGTCCCAGAAGCTTGGTTTGCACCCTGTAAACCTGCTTTTCACTTTGCGAAAACCTAGCTAAACATGAGATGTTGATTGCACTGCGTGCGTTGACAATTCAATTCGCAAGTTCACTTGCGACGAAAACCGTAAATAAGTGATCTGAAATCGTTATTCATCAAACCTTCCTTCAGAGTCGCTAAAATTTCATTTAAAAGACCCGTTAGAGCGGTTACATTTATATCTCTGCGCTGATCAAAATTCTGTAATTTTATGTTGCCTTTTGAACACACAAAAAATATCGTAAGCTCTTAGAAATAATTTTGTGGTAGTTAAGTAGTGTTACCATCAGGCTATCCCACAAATGCAAGAATGCGTCATGCTACCAGTGAAAGCGATTGAGATTGCCGTTGTAAACTGAATTTTAGAGATCGAGGCTTCCTGATTTGTTTCTATTGATGCTTTTATTGAAGGCTCAAAGCCATAGTCTGGAAGGATCGCGCTTGCTACGAGCCACAGCGTACAAGTTCATTGTCACAATTACGGCCATTCTGAGATTCCCGATGAGCCGTCGCTTTTTTTGGCGTAGTAATGAAAACTGACTGCCGCTTGCATGCTATACATTGAACGTTGAGGAACCGAACTACAGCATACCACTCTTGTTTGCACCTTTCGTGGGCACATACGGCGAGAAAAAAGCACGAAGCGCGCCCACAGTGTGCATTCTTACGGGCCGCTCAGCGGAGCATCCACACTAGCAGCGCGACGCTGTCGCCACCTACATGTCGAGCTCGCGGCGAATACGGGGTGTGGGAAGCAGAACGCGAGCTATGAAAAAGGACCTGGGCAAGAGAAAAACCGAACCTCACAACCCATTCATCGCATAAATCACGTCGTTGTAAAGTGAGAACTTGTATCCCTTGCTTGTCGGCAAGACCAGACCTCTCAACGCGCGACAGGGTGCTTCTTCGTGGGTCTCATCCTGTGGTGACCCAGAGTTTTAAAGCGGAGTTCTATGTTCATTCAGTGATTGACGCTTGGGCACAGTGAAATGTCACGCAAAGGCCCGCAAATTGGTGTGTTGGCCCGGTCTCAGCGCTGTGTTGAGCGCTCAGTAAACATTTGACGAGTGTTCACGAGAATGCATGCTCGAAACGCAAAGGCCACGATGCCGTCATAGTCCCTCAGGTCGCCCTCTTTCTGACGTCAATGGCGGGGGCAGGCTTCGGCACAGTTCCCAAACAGTGTATCCTGGACTAAGGCGGCTTCAAATAACATTCTTTGCCTCCCTTCCTTCCTTGAAGTGTTATGCGGAACTCATCTTATTGTCTTTCACGAGCTCCGCGCCGATTATTGAACAAATTAAGAGCACCTCTGCTAGGCACGGGATTCCAGGACACGTCGAGACGGACAACGGTCCTCATTTGGCGTCGGCTGAATTCGCTGCATTCACGACCAGTTATTGCTTCCATTACTTCACGTCGAGCCCCATCTGCCCGCAATCAAATTGTTGAGTAGCGCACTTTAAGCGAACGTTGGAAAAATCGGCCGACTCTTGCCTGGCCCTACTAGCGTGATGGGACACCAGGTTCGTTGGGTACAAGTCCAGCCTAGCTTCTGGAACGCCCGCTCTTATGCTTTCAATTTGAAGGTGATCATGGGAGCATCGATTATCGGGCCTTTCAACTTATACACAGCGGCTGTTTTCAGAACTTTGGATATACAGGTAGCAGTGCCTTCTTCTCCTCTTTGGCTCTTGCATAATACAACCCTGATACAAGTCGTAACGTGGCGCTGCTGCTTGTTTATTTGCCACCCGAGCGATCACCTTCAAATTGATTCCGACTGTACATTCGAAAAAGCTGGTACCATCAAACGCGAATAATTTCAGGATCCTACATAAGAAATACGAGGCAGTTCGGAATAAATAAAGCCTGAATTCTACGACTGTCGTCTAGCCGTAACCGGGTTCCATCTCTCCAAACAATCCCAAATCCCATATTCCCACTTAGAATTTCAAACATGTTTCACAAGCTAATACAGAAGTAGTCCAGCATGGCGAACTGCTTTCATCATCTGAGGTAGCGAACAACCTTAACTCCTTTTAGCTGTGTATTCAAACTTGAAACTCCACCACCGCTTTGACTCGTAGCTACAAACTCTATAGATTCCAAGTTCCGGCAACGGTACTGAGTCCAGCCTTTGGTGACGCGCGTGGACACATTACAGAATTAAGCTGGAGAAAACCGTTGGGCGTTGGTCAACTACACCAAGAGCCGATCGGCGGGAATGACGCCGCTTATGACATTATCACGAATTCCTGCACTGCTGGGCAGTCAGAGGAAAGCATAGCCTCGCAGAGCCTTCTACTCTCAGCTTAACGCGGGCTGTTCGATTGCATGAAGGAAGACCTGGCACTAATGTGACAGAATATGTTATCAGAGCGAAACTGCTGCAGGTGACTTGCACATTTTTTTCAGGCGCGGCTGTCGTTCATTCTGATTCATTTTTTGTGTTGTAGCACTTCCTGAAGGGAAGAGATGCAGTGTTATCACTTATCCCCGTTTTTGCCAAGCACCGGAGTGCAAGGGCACTTGTTACGTCACTGGCGATAGTGTATAAAGTCGGATGTCAAAGAAACACACGAGCCTTTTCCATACGGACTACATCGACGTTGCATCAGTCGTTGGCTCGCATCATTGCTTCCCAAGGAACGGGCCCTGTATACAGGAAGGTAGATATACGAGAAAAAAACTCATACGCAAAAACAGGCAATTATAAAAACGATCAATTTACTCTACTGCACCACAGTACACCGCAACACACCGAACCAAAAAAAAAAACACTACATAGCAACCACATAGCGATCTTCACAGAGTCTTGAGAACACTTTGCACAGACACTTCTTCTGGGACAGCCGTCAAGCAGTTTCGTTGCCTTCTTGAAAAGTGACAGCGAAAGCCAAGTGCATAGTCGAGTCTATTTATTGGACAGACGGTTGTGCATTCTTCGGAGAGGGGCGATAGCGTACGTCAAAGCGTTGTAAAACGAGTTCAGACTAACAAAAGGCCCGAGTAGCCTTTCCGGCGTCACAGGCATCGCCAATGGCTCGAGATTAGGCAGCATTACGCTTCCGCAAAAGATATCCCAAGCTGCATGCGACGCAATAACGTGTGCATCAGAGCGAAGGAGACTATGGCAAGGTTTGCGCTGCTCTTGGTGATACAGCAAAGTCGCTCATATCCAGAAGTTTGGTGCTCGATTCTGTGCAGATATTTTTTAAATTCCAATTATGGGAGTTTTACGCGCCTAAGTTACACACGGGCTATGATATGCGCCGTAGTCTCCATGGAGAGCCCCGAATTAGTTTAAAAATCTGGTTATTTGAAAAACATTAATGAGACATGTTTCATTCGATAACACAAATATTTTCATTTCCAGCCGTTCTGCAGTCGCAGCTACTACGTACGCACGCCCGTCAGTACTCACATGTGAACAATACATCTAAACTCGTATGCATGTATTATACATGACACACGTGGTGAATAAAGCTAGATGTCGTCGCAATGGGTTAATTATTGCAAAACAAGCTTACAAACTTTTTCATATGCGGCTGTCTACTTGCGTGCACCGCAGTGAAAAAAAAATTGAGTCTTACCAGGGGAGGTGTCGAGTCCATCCGGTTGGAAAATGGACGTGCCGGCCTTGGGAGGCTCCTGAAGGTTGAATTCGGATGTAGTTTTTACCATGCTTCCTCGCACCTATGTCTCTACGATGACGCCAGATGCAACATTCGGGAATTCCTACGCGCTGTCGCAATTGCTGTCCCGTGGCGACGGCCACTGGTGAAGTCCTCAGCTGTCCCCGGCTTGCATATTAGTTTAGCAGCATTGGGAACTTAACGAGTAGCGGGGAAATCCACCGGGGGCTATACAGCTGCAGTGCTTTGAGCTCCAGTGCTATCCTGTCGCACGCACACAAATGTTAGCAAGGCCACTGTGTGCGCTCTCGAGCACACGTGCCACAACTGCTACATTCAAGCACTCGCCACGAGACGCCAGCACCGGATGTCGACGCATAGGCGCGCCTACTTGTATTTGCAGAGTAAAGGTACAGAGTACCAAGGTCGTTGATTTAAATAACGTCCATGCCATCCGACGGCCTCGAATCTGTTGTTTGCACTTAATTTATTTATCGGCATGCGAGGCGGAAGAAAAAAATTTAGTGCACTTCCACTCCGTGAAGAAGGATGCAAAGCAGCACGCCCTCCACGGAGTGCACGAAACAAAACAAGTTTGTTTGTAATTTACGACTGAGCATACTTCGTAGCCAAAAACATGAATGAAATTGGGAAAAGACCCGAGCTTTATGCTAGTGGACAACCGTAGAGCTGTGTCTTTCCTCCCGCGTCGTAGGAATCTTACTGTTTGCGTAACGCGCCAACCCAATTCACTCTACCACAGATGATACCGGATCGGTCGCATTGGGCTGTTTGACTGCCACGTTCAACCTCACGCCAACACAACGGACATGTCATCAATAAAGGTATGAAACCTACATCTGCGTGTGCCCGCCGCCTCCTCCCCCCTACCGCCCTCCTCTCCCAACCCATGCACGCATAAACCGGCAACCGGTCATGCGCGGGTGCTTATAAGTGAAAGATACTGTCGAACATGTCGCTCTGAAAGCCATTTAACTTGAATGAGTGATATTGGCCCACGTCGGCGTTCCGAGCAAGCCAGTTGTTGTTCATCCGGGAGGGATTCGCAACTACACGACCAGCTGGAACTTGAGGCGGCAACGAGGGCGGCAGCGGCTTTCCGTGGTTTTCGCGCCCATTCACGCTTCTGTTCGGGCTGACGCTTCTCAAATTTCCGCTTTTCTTCCTCCAAGCGAGCGACATGCGTCCGTCCCATAGCGAGTCAACACCTCGATGGCTTCGACCTCTATACTGGTGGACACACACGTTGATGCTCCCTTTCGCTGCCCAGTCGTAGGCATCTCATTGTCTGTGCAGCACACCAACCCCAATCCAAGCCGCTCGATTGCGGAGGACAGTTGACTTGGCGCATTGAGCCATGAGACTGCAACGTTTAAATTTGATTGATTGATTGATTGATTGATTGATTGATTGATTGATTGATTGATTGATTGATTGATTGATTGATTGATTGATTGATTGATTGATTGATTGATTGATTGATTGATTGTAGGGTTTAACGCGCCGACGCAACGCAGGCGATGAGGCGCGCCGTAGTGGAGGGCTCCGGATTAATTTTGACCACCTGGGGATCTTTATCGTGCGCCTAAATCTCGTACACACGGGCGTTTTTGCTTTTCGCATCCATCAGAAAAGCGGCCGCCGCGGCCGGGAAAAACGTTTAAATTTCCCACCACCAGAACGGGTATGTCATCGGTAGCGGCGCTAAGCCCGGCTGTGCCTGAATGCCCTCTCCCTTCGCCCCCAACCAGTGCACGCCCAAACCGGCAACGGGTGATAGGCGCCCACTCAGGCGTGAAATACACGGTCGAATGGAGAGAGAAAGACTTTATATGCAACCAGACTAACATTTATTATTATTCTTCCGCCATAAGAACTACGACCAGTTGGTCAACGAGGGCCGCCGACGAGAGAATGTTGCTCGGAATGGCTTTCAAGCTAAACAAGAATGTGCTTACGCCGTCGTTTCAACGGGGCAAGTTGCTTTCAACCGGCAAGGACCCGCAACTAGCGGGCGATCGGGAATATGAGGCGGCATCGGCCGCGGCTTCATCTGGCGGCGGCGGTGGCATTCGGTGTTTTACACCCATTCGCGCTGGTGTTGATGCTCCCCAATCATCTGATAATAGCGCTACGGCTGCCGTCAGCCGACTGCGCAACTTGAAACTTTTGAAAGAGGCATCAGTGGTGGCGAGGGGAATAATCGTTAGGATAACCATTGTAAAAGACGGATCGGCGGTGGGGAGGAGGAGCCCCGGAGCGGCGCCGAGTAAATATGCTTCACCGGAATGAAAACTGGGGGTGGGGATATACTGCTTTGCCGTAAAAAGCACTGAACTCTGATCCGTGGCGTAGCAGAATTATTTTTCGGGGGACGCTGTACGCCGCCGATAAAAAGAATGAAGCCACCCTGGAACCAAACAATATTTTAGTAATTTTCTCACCCGCCGCGGTGGCTCAGTGGCTAAGGCGTTGCGCTGCTGAGAACGAGGTCGCGGGTTCGATTCCCGCCCGCGGCGGCCGCTTTTCTGATGGAGGCGAAAAGCAAAAACGCCCGTGTGTGCGAGATTTCGGCGCACGATAAAGATCCCCAGGTGGTCAAAATTAATCCGGAGCCCTCCACTACGGCCCGCCTCATCGCCTGCGTTGCGTCGGCGCGTTAAACCCTAAAATCAATCAATCAATCAATCAGTCAGTAATTTTCTCGTTTTCACGATATAATATATCGGCGTGGCATGTAAGTAGTGTAAGTAGCATGGGCGGAACAAGGATCGAGAGGCGGGAAGCCCATACAGTGCCGTGCTCCAGAAATTTCAGGGGTTGCCGAAACACCCCCCGCCCCTGGCTACGGCCCGGTCTGCGATGGCTAGTTTATATTGTATATTTCCACCAACATTAACTTAGCACAGCATCGCCTCGACAAAAATAAACAATTCCTAAGCGCTAAAAACCGGGTACCGTCATGAATCTGACATTAGGCACCAGCAGGTGCAATAAATGATGGATTAGGATGTTCCTGCTCCCTTAGGTAGTGCTTATATTTTAAATAGGCTTTATACAGTCTCCATTAGAAAATAGGCATTTGTAGTACCATTACCACCTCAATAAGCATTGAAGTTGTAGTCTCTACTCATAAGGCTTACACCTTATGAGGTCGACCTCAACCTCGAATGGACCTCAACCTGATCGCGTGTGTGAAGTTGAAGTGAGGTGAAAGACTGTACCTTGCTCAGTAAGTGCGGTCGAGGGTTTCGACCTCAACCTCAGCGACGAGTTCGAACTTAAGTGATAATAGGGCCGGAATTGAGGTTGAAGGCAGGTCAGGTATCAAGGAACTGGCTTTTTCGCGCAGACATCGTCTTCCTATATTTTGTGATTCAGTACGATGTACGCAGAGCGAAACTTTACCCTCAGTGAAAGAACTTCGTACCTACGCGTCACGGCTGAAGCACAATAAAAAAGAAGAGAGTTGGGATATTCTCGAACAGTTCTAGCCTTTCAGAGCGACAATTTTCCAGAGCTTTCTCTCCCGTCCTCGGGAGTTTAGTTACATTTTCCACAGCTATGAGCACGGGCTGTATTTGATGGAGAGTCTGCGTGAACGTATCGGCTGAGAATAGAGGAAGCGGGACTCGGCTTCGGAAGGAGGGGGTATGATTAGAAGGACACCTTCTTTAGCGTGTACTACGTCTAAAAAGTTCGAATTCTTTGTGCGGTGTATACACACTCGCTTATATTACACAGGTGATCTAAGCGGTCGCTGTGGTTTTTGTTCTCTTCATGTGGTTTGAAAGGGGAATTAACCTTGCATCTTTTCAAATGATGTGCCAAACCACAGCACTTTAGTCAAGCGCACACCTCTCGGGTCTGCATCAGAAGCTTCGTAAGGTTTAGCTACCAAGCTTTCATTAACAATTCACACGAAACTATCAAATTGAAGCACTAAAGCCACATGAATACGATTCTCATTCTTATTGCAGTGCCGTATGCCAAATTTAAATCGTAAAAGGAGGGGCGGTTCCCCTCCGCTTTCTATAAAGGAAAGAGAGGCAAGAGGCAGTACGTGAAGAAAAAAGGAAGTAAAGTGCACAAAAGAACCCATTTTAAAACTCCGGAAGCAGCATGTGTGCTGTGCATTACCTTTGAATTGTTTTTATTGCTATTATTATTCAAGGGCATTGTGAAATGGTTCGTCGTGGTGAAAACAGGCACCGAAGTAGCCGATGTTTTGTGCAGCGCGCTAGTGGCAGGAAAAATGTTTATCGGCAGTCGTTATTTCGAGATAGTCAGTAGCCTCGGCAGCCCCTCCTCCTCTCCGACGCATCCATAAATTCCGGACTTAGTGTAGAGGGAACGCCGGCCATGGTAACCCCTGGGATGGGGCTCTCCGAGAGCGTATTCCCAATCCATATACCATAGGAACCCGTGCCTGCTTGGGCCCCGTTTGACGACAGAGGCCTACCGGAAGCAGACAAAAATCACCCTGACTGAAATAATAACAAGGAAAACCAACCCAGAACTGGCAGTACAACTGCAAATAAAAAAGAAACACCCATACACTTATGGCTGCTGCCTTCGCTCAGATAGCTATGGTACAATTGAAGTCGACCTAGAGACAAAACAGCCACACAATAAAAAAATCAGACCCAAACCCGCCTAACCGGAGATAAAGTAAGGGTAACGTTCAAAAACATTCAAGAAAAGTAGCTGAAACCGGCAGACGAGGGACCAAAGCACTCAAAAGGAGAAAACATGAGCTGGAGCTGACCTGAATGGAACAAAAACGTTCATAATTTTGCTTATAACGCACAAATAAGCCAAAATAGATATCACACGTGATAGAAATATGTGTTTCAAGTAAAATAAACAATTCAAAGAAAGACATCGGCGCTTGTGGGGTTCGAACCCGGTTATTGCCATTGCTAGCGTGATACGGAGCCTCTTTTACACATCTTTTTTATAGTATTTATTGCACTACAATTCAAAGTAGGAAGTCACCATTTGATCGTGTAGATAGAATACAAGCGCGTGGATATGTGTCAAAACGTGTCGATACATGGCGCCACTCGTCGTGGGCCGCTACGGGCATGGAGTGCCTGCAGGATATAGATTAACTGTGAGGGCCGGGGCTTGTAGTCGTCTAGATAATTTGGGTGGCAGAGCTAGTAGTTCGATTTAACCGGCGGAGCAACGAAGACCAGCCAAATCTCGCCTTTCTTTGCGGCTGTTTCTCCAGCTTCTCGGGTGGCTTCCAATAGTGCGTCTTTACACTGAGGAACTCAGTGTGTGATGCGGTCCGTGTAAACGGTGTAACGCAATTCCCGTATCTCCTCTTCGGTGGTTGTTATGTTAGCCACTGCTACTTTAAACAGCAACGGCGAAACGATGGATCCCTGGGGAGTACGGCACAGTGGAAGTTGCGTATAGGGCAGCGTCAATATCGGAGAGTCGCTATCCTCAGTGTCAAGAAGGCGCGTACGTGGTTCTAGACGCGATCCTCTGGTCGTATACATTTTAGTCCCTTGTGAATAGCCGCGAGCATAACTTTCGCTGAACCAAGGGCAAAAGGCTGTCGCGTGCCTTATTCTGGGCACTCCAAAATATCATGATGTAGGCTCCAGATTGGTATCATTTGTGGATAGTTCTGCCTTAAAGCCGTACTTATTGGGTGAAAGAGCTTTCGTATTTTCCACAGAACAATTTAGTCTCGCTCAGATTGTACGCGTTAATAATTTGGCAATAATAGGAGGTTAGGGAGATGCGTGTTACACGTTTCATACTGTGGCTTGGCCAGCTATGGTATGAATGTAACGGCGGCGTGTCGAAAGTCTTCACGGATTGCGCTTCCTTTTACAATGATAAATGAGTAGCCGAACTAGGTAGGCTATTGAGGCGTTATCTGGGTTCCGTAACATCAGGTTCGCAACCTTGCCTTTACCCGGAGGTCAACTTGTGCGTACTTCATGACATTCCTCCCGCACTTCTGTCTTACATATATCTTGGTCGTGAGTAGGATTGGGAGAGCCGGCACAATCTGGTAGCAGGATATGGGCTGCGTGTGGCAAGTACGCAGTATTCAGCTTTTTCAGCAGGGCGCTAGTCGTGTTCGCCGCCTCAGGCATCGGGCAAGTGATTCTGTTTGGCTGTTCTGTTTTCGAGTGAGCAGCGCCAACCTAGCGCCTGAGCGACCATGTGGGTTTTATTCGTAGCGCTCCTCCAGGCCTGGATCGCTCATACGCCGGTGGATACACGGTGACGCAGTCGCCATTAAAAAGTTTTTTGTATAAAATCAGAGCCTATGAAAAACTTAAAATAATAATAAACTTAAAATAATAAACTTTTTAAAAAACTGCTTCTCATGGCTATTGATCATATAAAGCGACGCTTTCTCTGCCTCAGTAATAGCGTCCAGCGCACGACTGCACTGCAGGGAAGCCAACTTCACCCAGTCGTCTCAAGGGAGAAACGCTTCCCGTGGTCTGAGTCTAACCTGGGTCCCTCGCGTTATGAAGCCAACGTCTATCTGACTGCCCCATTCCGACACGGTCAGCACGGAGCGAACTACACGCTCAATGTGCAGACGCTACCGAAACCAACGAAGCAGAACCGACCCTACATAGGTCTGGCGTTTGCAAACAGGCTCTACCGCGTCAAGATGACAGAACCTCTAACCGTCTACCACAACAATCGCAAGTTCCTACTATGCGAGTGTAAAGGCGTCGATGCATGCGATCGTGTAAGTGATGGAAACTTCTCGATTTCACAATGGCAATCTCTTTAATACGTGTCTTCATTCAACTTAACGATTAAGTATTACCCTCAGCTATCATCACCACAATAAATTCATTCTTGCTGTGACTTTGCCACTTAGCCATTTGAACCGCAAGCAAGAAAGCTTCGCTCTGCGACCATCGTCTTCGTTAGACGGGGAGAGTCGTCGACCTTTCATTTCACGGCAATTCGGCTAAATTGTACCCGCTCCTGCGTTCACCTTACACCGCATCTCTCCCAACATCTGCAGCAAGGTCACTGTTTCACCCGTCCGTTGTCATTTGCATCCCGCTTATAATCAAGGCCTGTCGACAAGCTCGTATTGCTTACCTACCCTAAGTCTAGCTCTCCTGGTCAGACGCGCAATATGCCAGTGCCTCTCCCTACCCTACCAGAACTTCACAAGCACTCATATTTGCTGACTCAAGCAGCAGCCTTCTCTCCACACTCACCGTTAAGACATCCAAAACCGACGCCTGCAAAGCGGCTGCCATTGCCCTTTTCTCCAACACCAACCTGGAGCTCGTCACTATCCTGACCGACTGGCAACCAGTATGTCATCACTATCAAACGGGCCGCATCTCAACCGTTGCCCTCAAAATTACCACCCGATGTCTCGTCAGCCCCACCGTCCACATCCTGTGCATTAGGGGTCACGAGCCCATCCCAGGGAATGAGACCTGTCTTCTTCACGCCTCTGCCCGCGCACTCATACGCCGATATCCTTAAGGGGAGCTACTGACCCTGTCGACCTACAGCTCGTTTTCTCTCTATACATTCTAGGTACAACGACGTTATGCCTCGTAACAGACCTTAACAACACTCCCCAGCCCTCCCTCATCTCGAGTAACACAATAATGCAGAAACGACGTTTCGCCAAATCCAGACATTTACGTTTTCTTCATAAAACCTCACTCCACGGCAGCTTCCACTCTCCTCAACGCACAAGTTCTGGCCATCTCCCTGCCCACTATACGATATGGTGTGAAAGTGATCCCAAATTTAAAATTTGGCTCCTCTTCCAAACCCTTCCCATGAGCTGTAAGAGGGCCAGCTGGCCCTCTCCAACTGACACCGAGAGACCGATGTTCGGAGCGGCGTTTATTGCAACGCTCTAGCCGAGAGAACGCCCAAAGCAAGACGATAGGGATATGTACACAGATGATGAAGGAGAGAGATATATATAAAACATTTATTATCATGTCCAGCAGTAGTGGGGTGGGGAAAGAAGGGATGGGGCGGCGAGGTGTGTGGTGGACCTCCCCGCTACAGCCGCCTATTCACTGCGCGTCTCGGTAGAGACGGCATTTTCGGCCGTTGCCGCGCGAGGATGTCCATCACCTGCCGGACCGTACCGCGTTGATGGCCGATGTCGTCGCTTCTTATGGCGAGTGCCATGCTTGGTGGCATTGGGTCTTGGGTGTCTTCTGGGGGCCTGCAGTCCCATAAAATATGTGGCGTTGTAGCCCTGGCTGCGTTGCAGTGTTGACAGTGGTCGGTCGGGTAAACCGTGGGGCAGATGTGCTTGGCGAATACGGGGGTCCATATCGCTTCCGTTTGGAGTTGACGGAGTATCGTCGACTCCGCTCGTGGGAGGTCGGGGTGCGGCGGTGGGTACTTTCGTCTGGTGTCGCGGTACCAGGCTAGAATCTCACCGTATGTGAGGAGCGGCGTGGGTTTGGGGAGGGGCTGTTGGACGGAACGTGCGGGGTCGTGAACGGCTGCGCGACTGGTGAGCGCGCGTGCCGTAGCGTCCGCCTCCGCATTCCTGTTAACAGTTCCGCCGTTCGGTAGGTCGGTGTGGGCCGGGAACCATGTGAGTAGGGCGAGTTTTGCGGGTGCCCGGGAGGGGGTGCAGATCCGTAGGGTGGCGGGGGATAACTGGTTGGTGGCGAAACGGAGGATCGCTAAGCGAGAGTCGCTGAGGATCGTGGTGCACGGAAGTTGGGTGAGAGCCAGAGCGATAGCGAACTCCTCGGCGAGAGTCGTGTGTGTTGTACGTAATCTTGCGGCTGTCTTGAGGGCTCCCGTGGCAGCTGATATGACGGCGACCACGTAAGCATCGGGTCTGCCGGTGTATGGTGCGGCGTCGACGTAGTAAGCGCTTGTGTCTTGTGCGTACATCTTGGTTAGGGCCTTCGCGCGGGCCAGGCGACGTTCGGGGTTGGCGTCGGGGTGCATGTGTTTGGGCAACGAGGGGATCCTGAGACGTCGGCTGAAGACTAGTGGCAGTGGGCCGGTGGGTGTAGGGCCGATGTGGCCGGGGGGTTGTAACTGATGCGGGCCAGGATTGCACGGCCTATCTTTGTCTGGGTGAGTCTTACGAACTGTGTGGTTCACTGGGATTCGGCAATCTCGGCGAGCGTGTTGTGAACGCCTAGGTCGAGGAGTTTCTCCGTGTTGGTATACGTGTAGAGACCGAGCGCTGTTTTGTATACTTTCCTTATCAGAGCGTCTATTTTCTGGCGCTCCGCCGGCTTCCAATTGTGGTATGCCGCCACGTATGCGACGTGACTAACGGCGAAAGACTGAACTAGCCGGAGTGGGCTGGTCTCTCTCATGCCGGCATATCGTGTGGCTACCTTGCGGATGAGTTGCATGGCCGTGGTGATTTTGGCGTTGAGGCGCTGTAACATGTGTCCGTTGTGGCGGAGTGCGTCAATGTACATGCCGAGTAACCGTATGGACTTGACTTGCGGGATAGGGGTGCCGTCCTTCGTCTTCAGCTTGATGTTAGGGGGTGCTTCACGATTGTTGCGCGTACCAGGGGGTGGGAGGATGAGCAGTTCGGACTTTTCCGGGGAGCAACGGAGTCCCGTACCTTGGAGTTGCCCTTCCACGGTGTCAATAGCTTGCTGCAGGGCGGTTTCGATTTGTCCGTCGCTGCCACCGGCCTTCCATATGGTGATATCATCCACGTAAATGGTGTGTTTGACGTCTGGGAGGCTGCCCAGTCTGCGGGCAACTCCTATCATGACTAGGTTAAACTATAGGGGGGATATCACTGATCCTTGGGGTGTGCCGATGCTACCCAGGGTCTTCTCTGGGAGCTCGATGTCGCCGGCCACGATTTGTGTCGTGCGGTTAGCGAGGAAGTCTTTGACATACGCAAAAGTGCGATGTCCCATGTTGAGGTGCGAGACCTGCGCGAGGATTGCTGAGTGGTGCACCTTATCAAAGGCGCTCTGAAGATCCAGGCCGAGTAGAGCGTAGTTGTCGAGGGATCCGGCGGGGGGGGTTCAGGATCTCGTGTTGAATGAGGAGCATTGCGTCTTGTGTGCTGAGCTTAGGTCGGCTTCTTCGAGGTACGTCTGCCAGCGATTGAGGAGAACGTGCTCCAGCAGCTTACCGAGGCAGGATGTGAGGGAAATCGGTCGGAGGTGATCGATGTGTGGAGGCTTGCCCGGTTCGGGGATGAGCGTTGTGCGCGCTTTCTCCATTGGGGGGGTAGATTGCCCGATTGCCAGCACTTCTTGTAGTAGGCTGTGAGCGCCGAGATTGCACCGTCGGTCATGTTTCGCAGGGCTTTGTTGGTGACCTCATCCTGTCCAGCTGCCGATCTGCAGTTGAGCGTCTGGAGTGCCGCCCGCACCTCCCATTCCTCGATGTCCGCGTCGAGGCCCGGGTTAAGTGCCCCCACGTAGTCCGGAAGGGGGTCTGGGGGGTGGCTGGGAGATATTTGTCGTCGAGGCGTTGACGGACCACTGAGTCGCCGAGCTCACGCAGCGCTTTGTGGAGGGTGCGGGCCAGGACATGCCGTTGCGTGCTCTTGGTCTTGCTCTCATCGAGGAGATGTCGGAGTAATTGCCATGTGCGGCTTTTGTGCATCTGGCCATCGGCCTCTTGGCAAATGGCGTGCCAATGTTGGCGGCAGAGGGTTGCACTGTGAGCCTCTATCTCGCGGTTGAGCTGCGCCAGGCGTTTGCGGATGCTTCGGTTGTGTCTTTGGCGTTTCCAGCGGCCTCTTTCGGCCTCTTTCTTTCCGGAAATAAATTATTTTTAGGTCCTTACGAATTTCAACCAGTGATTTAGCCCTGGCCAATACCCCCTTGTGGGTGCGTGCCAAAAAGTTTGAGGGCGTCATTATCATCATCATCATCATTTCGCCAGTTCCTCGCACTGTGCAGCATGGTACTCTTAACCCTGTAATCCCCAACGTCTCGTATAAGATACGCTATTTTTCAGATATTTTTACTTCCACTTGGGCCTTTGGACCGCTAAGAAATACCCCCGTGTCATTTCTGATACCTCCTAAGCCTTTTTGAAAAAACTATAACTCTATAAGTGGCCGAGTGGAGTCCAAAACATAGTTTGAAAGATGTATTCCTCCATCGCCCGGTGTAGACCGCCCGGTGAGTCTACACCTACTTTTTAAGTGCGAATGCACTTCTTAAGCGAGCCTGAAGCGTCCGCCGCCGTCCGCATTCCGCCGCCGTCCGCATAGCAACAGCTGCGGGTGCGCGCGCTCCTCGTCTTCCTTGGCAACGGGGGGAGATGGGCGCGCGCTGCCTGGCCGCTGACATGGCACATACCCACGTGGGGGATTGGCCAGGAATCTCCTCGTCTTCCTTGGCAACGGGGGGAGATGGGCGCGCGCTGCCTGGCCGCTGACATGGCACATACCCACGTGGGGGATTGGCCAGGAATCTCCTCGTCTTCCTTGGCAACGGGGGGAGATGGGCGCGCGCTGCCTGGCCGCTGACATGGCACATACCCACGTGGGGGATTGGCCAAGAATCGGGCGTGAGAAGGACTAATGCACCAGCTTAAAGGAGTACTGACACGAAATTTCAAAGCTGAGATCCGCTCTAGCAATCAAGTACAACGACAACACAAATAGGTGTCTGTGAATAAATGCATCTTTCTTTCTTTGTAGTTGTGTGTGTGTGTGGGATCTCTCTTTCGCGAACATTACCGAACCGCGCAAATTCAACTCCTGCATTCGCACTTTCACATTCTTCCCCTCGGGGAAATGCGGGGAATTTTTTTGATTAGGACCCCAAGACGGGAACTTTGCAACTGGGTTCATTGAGTGAGCTGTGACCTTCCCCTTTCCCCTCATCCTTTCTTCCCCCAGGGCCTCATGACCTCTCGTTTAATAAAGTGTTTCACTCACTCAACTACTTTCAATGGGTGTATGATACCCTTTTGTAGTAGGCATATGATATATTATATACGTACTTTATATGTAGGTATACATATATCTACATGTAACTGGGTATATGCTACATTATATACCTTCATTATATATGTAGGTATATATATACTTATTTTTATGCGCTAATTATACATCATGTAGTTTTATAACCTGGGAGAGAAACATTTTCGCGCTTCTTTATTGTTTGAGTCACAAACTATCATGTAATAAAGCATTAGAATTGCGCTCTATTGTTTTCATTGTCTGGGCATTACAGGGTTGAAGCCCTGTTTCCTGTCATTGTATACGTGACATCTTGTACGGCTCTACCATCTTTCATTTGCTTGAAAGAAGCGTTCACTCAACCCCATCCTGTTGCTTTCTTCAGTGACTCGCGTAAAAGCGCTAGATTAGGTACGCCTTTGTCACTTCGTTAGCGTATTTGCTGTTTTTTTCATGTCTTTTATTCTTCCTTTACAAGTCAAGCGCGCGAGGGCGCTATATTACATACTCTTTGTTAGTTCGTTAGGGAATTTTTAGTACTTCATTTTAAGGTTTTTGCAGTTTTTTAGTTATTCACACCAGGGCCCCGAAATGGGGGCACGTTCGCAATTACGCCACTTCATTTTCATATTTGTTATATAATATTTTCGTATCTTCATGCAACGTTACATAATTGCCAGATTTGGCTGTCAATTACTGTTCGGTTGTATTTTTGTTTTTGTTTTTTTGTTATTCACAACGATCTGCCTAAGCACTATGATGCCGACTGAAGGTTTTCTTTTCTAATCCCAGTTTTCGTGCAGGTACACCAGCTTACACTGTTTGTGTTGCGGTAGTCAGAAAGAATGCTTCTGCTTCCAAAACTTTCCACTATAGATAAAAGCACGGTTTAGCAACAGCCACTTTTGAATCGAGTGCCATCTATGAAGGTCACATTCCATCCGTCCCCGACAGAGAGGGAGATGACACCTGTGCCAGCATTCTAACGTATGTGAAATGCTTGTGCAATTTCCCGCCTGTGCCTGTTCTGTCGTTTGCAAGCTGTGCAGCGCAGCCACATTCCTTCCAGTAAGCACACAGGTGCGGTGTTGGCGTGGCTTCTAATGTTGGTGTGTTCCCAGAGGCGCGTAATAAAACAATTCACCACCTTTATAATGCGTATATTTCTTGCAACACAGATTATTTCGATAGACAACATTGAATTTACACGACACGGATTCATTTTCAAACGAAGCTTTAGTGTCTTCACTGATGCTGTTGTTCTCCAATACGCCGTGCAGGAAAGCCAACTTTCTCTGACGATGACGATGAATGATCGTGGGTGAATTGAACGAAAAAAAAATTGGCTCCAATCCACCGTGTGAAGGGGGTTGGAAAGCAAAGCTGTAAACTACAGCCACAACAATTGCCCATGCGACGTCACTTGAATTCACACACGTGGCTCTACAAAGAGCGAAACCGGAGATTCTGCCAGCCGTTACATGGTATTCGCGGGGTCGGCGTCCCGAGCGCAGCAGCGTCGGCCCGGGCGGGCCAGAGCGGCGGACGCCGCCGCTGTAGCCCGGCCGTGAGTCGGAAGAAAGAAGACGGAGAGGAGCGTCTTTCGAAGGGAGAGACAGCGGTAACTAGCCATCCTGATGTGCTAGCTCGGGGTTACACCACCGCGTGACACAAGCGCAGACGCCGAAACAATTCGGCATGTGGGCTTAGTGATTCCCATTTATGCCGATTAAAACTAGTTAGTTTAGTAAGTGTGACAATTATGAGAAAGCTGAGGAACCTTTATAATCGCCATTTATCGAAACCGGTTTGCTACTTTCGCCTTTTGTAATACATCTTAAAACACAACCGAATTGACCAATTTAGAAAACGGAGTCCCAATCGTGGCAAACAGTGCGCGAAAGGTTGCGTTTCTCTAGCGGACAAATGTGTGTGGTTTTCGTGCCCTGCAATCCAATCCTTAACCTATCTTTCCCGTAAGGCCACTTAATTCCGTCAGGTCCGGGTTATCCACGAGGGTATGTCGAACAAGTTAATCAAGCCGTGCGAAGGAAGCGCGCAGTGGACGCGAAGCTGCGCCAAAACAGGCCCACAACAACCATCGCTCAAGCAGACGACAAACCCGACGGAATGTGGCCCGCCGTCATGCCCGCCGGAGTGAGCAGCCTCCGGCGCGCGGGGAACGCTGGGTAACAGCGCCCATTCGCCGCGCCATCTACACTGTACTCTGTGAGCGAGGGACAACAAGAGCCCGTCGGAGAGAGCAAAGTCGACGCTACTCTTTCTCTTACTCCGTGGTCGCCTCTAAAAAGCGCCCTCCCTCACCTCAGCCGCAGAATCAAAACCAGCGTCTGTCGGCCCCGTCTCCACGTGCGGGCCTAGTTTAGTCGCTAAAACGACAGGCTCTCTCTCTCCACTTCTCTTCGGGCGCAGGCTCGATCCATGGCGGTGCCAGTAGTTTTATTCAGCCTGGTTGGGAGTTTTGTGTGGCGCACACCACGACGAAACGGTTAGCTGGTAGAGGTAGAAAGCTTTCCTTTAAAACGCTTCTTGTGGCCGGAGTCGAATCTTGGTCACTCGCATTATGAACTCCGCGTCTATCTGAATGCTTCGTTTCGGCATGGTCGAAGCGGACGCCAAGCGGCAGGTACCGATTCGCGCCGTACAACCCAAACCCAGAAGTCAGACCGGCGTAGCTTGAAATACAGCGTAATGCTTTCGCAAGCCCCTGCTTAAGCTGTTTAAGTGTCTTACTGAATTTTACGTATTCCGCAGCAACCAACCAAGCACTATCAGAAGAAAAAAAAAACAGTTTGTGTTAAACGGTTAACCTGGCATAGAGATCCCATACCATTCGCAAATGGCTTAGTATGGACAAAAAATGCATTTACAGCTATCGAAGATTTTATTAGTTTTCGATAGCAAGAGAAAAACTGGGGAGGAGGTTTTGTGAACTCGGCATTGATGTCCAAAAAACGTGGACATCCTGTATGAAAAGATCCCCGAACCCAGACACCTAATGGCCGTGTTTGCCGGAACAACATCGACAATTTGGCCGCTGGACCCTATTTGTGTCTTAGCAATGCTGGACATACTGCACTCGTAATCACTTTCACTAAGAAGCGCATTATAATCTTCAACATATCGAAATGCTTTTACACTCTTAGGCAAAAAGGACTAAAATAGGGACTAAAATACAGCCGTTAGTCTTCGCGGGCGACCGTTCATCTTCAAAGGGAGTATCTGCGGCAGAGTACGTGCCGTGTGCATAAATTCGGACTAACTGTTCGTCCCCGCCGATCTATAAGGAGTAACGGGAAGACGAAACGCATGCAGTTAGTCTCTTTGCTGCGTCGTTAATCCCCTAATGGCGTCGTCATTGCCCTTTCGCGCATATGTCTGCGAACAGTTTTATATTTCCACAACACAAGCCATTGCAGTCACTGGGTGCTTTAGATGGTGCCACGGGAGAAAATATTGATGTTAGTTATAAGAAAATCGCCTAGGGTTAGTAGAGCGGCGGGTAATGGCAAGGAGCGGCGAAGCGCGATTGTCATACGCTTCTCGGCGAGGTTATGTTGATACGCTGTGTTGCATTCGATTCGTGCGAGATAATAACGGCCAATGAAAGCTTTCAAGCGCCTTAATAGTAACTCAAAAATTAGTGACAGTAGCAAAAGTGGATTCCTGAGCGTAATGAATATGTATATGTTTAACAGACTAGAAAAAACGCATATTGCTGATGACAACTGCAAAACAAAAATGCTCGCTACAGGTAAGCGTCTCGAAGTTATCTTTTACACTCGGTACATAATTGCCTTGGGCACCAAAGCTATGACAATGCTGCAACTGCTGTAAAACCCGCTTGCATTTCGCGGTCGCAATCGTCTAGCGACGCGAATTTGGAGAATTCAGGCTAAGCAACACCAAATTCGCTTTCGCCATGCAGGAAAATATGGCATGTTTCCTTATTCTGACACTCACACAGACGACACCTTTCACATACGTTACATAGAGCACTTAACATATGTATCGAACACTAAGAAAGCACTTAGCTTGCGCTAATTTGTGCGGAAACAAATGAGTCGTCCGATCGCCCAGCTACCTATCTCAACTAGGCGACGACGAGCTGATTGTTATTTACGAAAAAACTATGGTTGTGAGGCTCTACTTCGAATCGAACTGAGCAATAGTCCCTAAACCTAGCAAACCGCTAAGCGCAAGGCGCAAAACGCGGTCACGTTCGCTTGCACAGATAGAAATTCGGGCACCAGTTGCAATGGATCTGTTGCGTTATGCACAGAACTACACCCTGTACACTTGAATGTTATCTGCCGCAGGAACCATCCGGCGGCGTGGTCTAGCGGATAGCGCGTCGGCTTCCTTGTGTAGAATTCCGGGCGTCGGGGGTTCGATCCCTGCCGGTGCTCGCGCTTTTTTCTTTTTTCTGCACTCTACGCAGTTCGTCCTTGTGGAGTGTCGGAACGGACCATCCGGGTGGGGGACTAACCGTTCGTCCCCTCGCAGTTAGTCCCCAAAGGGACTAATGATTGTGGCAGAGGCCGTTAGTCCCCGAAAGGACGAACTTTTAGTCCTTTTTGCCTAAGAGTGTATGCTCAATGTCTTCCTGCAGCATCCAAAAAATTGGCGCAGATTGCACTGGTGGTTCAAGGTTGGAGAAACAGCAGAGCTGGTGGTCGACCGAGCGTCTCCCCACACTGACAGCGGATCCCAGAAAAGAGGGAGCAGAAACAGCAACTATATGCACGTTCCTCGTACGGCGAGTGGAAACTCAAGACTGTCACCCTCCACATTAACGACCTCCAAGAGGTCGCCTACCGAGTCTGGGTGCGGTGGACTGGGCGCGGGGCTGATGCAGGAGTTGGATGGCGTTCTCCGTCCGGTCGCATCTACAAAACCATACACTCACCGCGGCCAAGCGCAATCACACGGTCACCGAACGCGAGTTTCTAGCCATCGTGTTTGCACTGAAAAAATTTCACATGTATCTCGACGGTGCCTCTTTCACGATTCATACAGACCAAACGGCATTAACGTGGATGCAGCGTGTCCGCTTACGTCGCCTACCCACCCATGGCTTCCCGTTTTAACAACCGTGCTCCGAAATGCCGTAGCTCAACTGACCTAAAACGTCACGTGGGCAACACAACGGCCTCCGGCTCTACGGGGAGCGCCGTATAGCGACCGGCGCGCCACGGGTCCGCCGCGCCGAAAACAACGACCACGACGAAGGTGGTAGTTCCTCAGGTGGCGCAAGCCCACGCGCAAGCCTGGACGACGCCAAGCGCTTTTCACGAGGCGCACACTTACGTCCTCTCAGTATTTTAAAGCAAAGCTTAACAAACCGTCTTTCGTACTTCGTATTTTTTACATGCGGCATATGCAGAAACGCAAAGACAGTGGGTAGAAGAGAGAAGGGGTACAAAAATCACAGGTAGTCAAGAAATTGATGACACTGGACAAATCTAAAGGTAGGCATGGAATCCGGTCTAGTGCGAAACGTTTAGCAGCGACCTTCAGAACCGATGGACTGATCTCTTCGAGCGCTTTTGTCGTCGCGAGGAATTCGAGACAGAGAAAAAAACTTTATTTGTGGTGTGTCTCCAGTGTGTGGCGTGTCTTTATGTTCGTCTTGTCCTTTTAGCGCAATTCTATTACCATCATGTCATACCAACTTGCACGTCAGATTGCTTGTATTTTCTGCAGTAGGTATAGG